>NC_034590.1:134297229-134316843 GCF_900095145.1 Mus pahari | reverse complement strand
GTAGCAGAAGATGGCCTATTCAGCCATCATTGGGAAGAGAGGCCCCTTGGTCTTGCAAACTTTATATGCCCCAGTACAGGGGAATGCCAGGGCCATGAAGTGGGAGTGGGTGGGTAGGGGAGCAGGGGCAGGGTGAGGGTATAGGGAACTTTAGGGATAGCATTTGAAAAGTAAAGAAAGTATCTAAAAAAAAAAAAAAAAGAAAGAAAGAAAGAAAAAAAAAGCTTGGGTATTCTTGCCAATGCTAGGTATCTTGACATTAGTCATTTTCAGGGATTAATTTTTCTATAATGGAGAAGATCCACCTAGTACAACTACTTCTAGGTTAGACTATGTGCTACTTCAACACCACTGTTAGATCAGTCTATGGAATCTTCTTTGTGCCAAAAAGATGCAGCTCTTCAATTCTGTGCCTTTCGATTGATTCTTCTTATCTCTTGTTACCCCCACACACACACCTGAAGAGGCACAGCAACAATCCCTTGTATTTACTCATTTATCAAACAAGAACTAACTGTTTGGTTATGTTGCCACATTTTGAATACAAGATAAAGATGTGTCACGCGACTCCCAGTTTTACAGTAATCTCCCTGAATTTTGACATATTGCTACAAAACACACTTCCTAGTAAGATCATAGCCCTTCATCTGAAGAATTATCCTAGACAGGTCTCTGTGGATTCCTGAGTGGATTGGTAAATAGAGACAGTAGAATGTGCTGACATGTGACTTTCACCTCCCCTACAGGTGGCTTCAATATGGTTTGCACTTCAGAGTCAGCTGCCCATCATAACAGTCATTTTCTCCCACCCAACACTGAATTGAAGTTTTCATCTCCTCTATAGAACCTATTTGCCTTACAGCATGCTTTATCTACATCCCTGCCCTTTTCTTGGCCCAAAATGTTTCTGTGGTCCTAGACTCTTCCCTTTGTATTCCAGCTCACATTCAGACCATTAATGTATTTGATTTGATGGCCATTTCCAATCTCTTTTATAACCTCTGGCTCGAATGGGATTCACATGACCAAATGATGATGGTTGTTTCCTGTAAGGACTAGATATTATTTTTTTTAATATATAAAACTCAAAGAAAACCAGTTTAAAATGTAACTTAGCTCATGCTACCCCACTCCTGTTCCCTGGGCATGGGACCCTCATGAGAAGCTGACCTGTCCAGTTTCACCTCTGACCTGTCACCTTTCATTCACTCCCACTCTTTAGTGGCCTCCAAAGTGGCCATGTATATTCTAATCTATAGACCTTGAATCCACCTATTCTGGTGCTCATGTCCTAGCCTAGGATGTTCTTCCCTGGAGGTCTTCATGGTTAACTGTGTTTCTTCTTTAAGGGTTTACTCAGGTCATCTTTCCACAAGACCTATCCCGATTGATCACCTGTCTCAAAGACTAGCTTCCATCTTTTCAATAGGTCCTGTTCCTTTAATTCTGTCTTTTGCTGCGACATGTATTGCTCTCTTACATACTGAACATGTTTATTTCTTACACCTGTTGTTTACTATGTAATGATTAGGTGGGCTCTGCTGTATCACCAGCCAGTTCTTGCTAATGAGTTGTGCTCTGAAGTGAAAGGTGGCATTTCCAGTTATAGAATGTAATTGCTGATGTCCAACACCCTACCACAATGCTCCTGCTTTCCCTACAATTGTGATAGACAAAGCAAGAAGAAGCAGCAAGACCCAGCTGTCATGAGCCTCAGATCAGAGAGCTATTTGGTGGCCCCTGGCAACCTGACCACACTGATGTACAGAAGGTAGAGACACAAAGCCCAACCTCCCACAGCAAGATTTCAGACTTTTCTCAGCTGCTACACACAACAGATATCTGATGGTGTGCTGGAAACTTATTGGTCTGAGATAAAAATGTATACTTGCACGCATTACATAAAGTCCATCAGAGATAGCCACCAACTGCAGACCGATATGGGATGACTGGGGATGCAGGGAGAAGCATCCAGCTCTGACTATTGACCTCGAATCTTCTTTGCTTTCCATGGAGATCAGTGCTGCATAAGTGATGGGAGGGAAGAGGTGGAGGCTAGACTCTAACTGGCCAGAAGTCTGCATGAGTTCCGAACCACCCTAGTGTACAAAGCAGTTCAAGAAAGGTTCTCATGGTGAGGGTTTAAAAATGTTAAAAAAAAAAACACTGAATGTAAGAGAATGGGAAACCTTAATTCAGTCATTCCCACCCCTCTTCAATGGGAAGAGAACCAGAACTAATTTTCCTGGTAAGGGGACCACCACTAAGTTTTCCCAGCTGGCTCAGAGCCTCACAATGGGCCAAAGCATGCAGTTCATCCACCTCACTAATATTTTCTGAGGTCTGTGTCGCTTGTTGGGATATCTAATGGTTATAGAGAGTAAGTCTGTAGGATACTCCAGCTCCTGCCTGAGGAAGCTCTACGGGGGACCTCTCTCTTTCTAAAACAGGGAGATGGGATCTCTGATGTCCTCCACTATGGTCCAGGCAGGTCCAGTAGGGAAGTGAATTACCATCCTTCTGTCCCCTTGTAACAACTGTTGATTATTTGGAGGCTTTTAAATGATTTTCTTTTATTTATTTATTTATTTATTTATTTATTTATTTATTGTTTTGTTTTTTTTTGTTTGTTTGTTTGCTTGTTGATTTAATCGAGAGCGTCTTGGGTTTACTCTTGCACTCTGCACATAATAACTTACAAACTGGAGAGTAAAGGCATCGTTAGTGTGCTCCTGGATTTAGGCCACTGTCTCCAGAAAGTCTGAATAAATTATGACTATGATGTCTGAGAGTACATGATTAAACCATTAGCAAAATTGTTTTATTGCCTCCGTTGACAAGGAGATAGATGTGTCATCTTGGGGAAGGTGGTGTCAGGAAATGTCTAAGCAAGCAGGAGCTTAAAGGAAGACAGTTGCAAAACAAACTAAGACATGTTTGAGGCTCACTTCCGCTGATATAGCAATGATGTCCAAGAAGACGCAGGGCTGTAGTCCTCCATTACCTAGCCAAGGCATCTCTATCCACTTTGTTTTCAGACTTAATGCAGGGGTAATAAAGGCACTGAATGGCATGTGTGTTGGGCAGAAGAGATGAAGAAATGGGTGGGTTGCATGGTTTGAACAAGGCTTGGGTGTGGCTGCTGGGTTTGTCTGTTAGCAGTTTAGTCTCCTGGGTGGTGCTTTAAGAGTTGATGGAAAGGTTGGGAGATGAGGACCGTGGGAGGTGGATAAATCATAAGGATGTCATCAGAAATGAGAATTACGTTAGTTCTCAGGAGACCCTCAGTTTTCTTGAGAAGATTGTTACAGAAAAACACAAAATGGTCCCTTCCCCTTACTCTGGCTTCCTGTTTTACTGTGTCATTTCTCTCTTTCATAAGAACTTTACTATGATGCCATCCACCGTGATGAGGGCCCTTGCCAGAGCCTATACTGTTTGGGCTTTCAACTTTTAAAACTGTAAACTAAGCCAGGCAGTGGTGGTGCATGCCTCGAATCCCAGCAATCAGGAGACAAGGGCAGGTAAATCTCTGCCTTCGAGGCCAGCCTGGTCTACACAGGGAGTTCCAGGACAGCCAGGGCTACACAGAGAAACCCTGCCTTAGAAAAACAAATAAACAAAGAAAAGAACTCTGTAAACTAAACAGATATCTTTTCTTTATAAATAACTCCGGTCTCAGTATTTTATTATAGCAAGAAAAAGGAAATGAAGAAGTTGTCAAACATTAGGCACACAGTCTGAATCATTGTAAATATTCAGTTATACTAGTAATTATTATCATGTATGGAAGTAGCATCTATTATTCCATTTTATTTTGAAGATCACTTTTCTAAGACACCCAAAACGACAAGAAAAATAACATAGAAATACCCTTACTATTGCCACTTACAATCATGGTTACCCCTCAGGGAACATAATTAGCAAATGAATCCGTGTTTACTCAACAAGACTACTTGATGATAGATTTGCGGCATATCTAGGCTCTTTCTGTACAATATGGTTTCTCACATATGTCTAGGGTGACTGATGGCCTGGAGTTTTACTTAATATTAATTTACATTAAACACATGGATTAGAACACACATAACTAATGTCTTTCAAATCATCCTTGAGTTGAACAGTATCATGTATCTACTACCTTGAAATGCATGAATGCAGGAAAATCAATACAGCAATGATGGTGCAGCCACAGCAACAACAACATAAATAAAACAAATAGTGTTAAAAGACATAATAGCAGACAAACTCAAGCCAGATACTCGATCCAGTAGTTAATTGAAGAAATTAAGATGCGATCTATCCTTTTATTTGGTTGTCCACGTTAATTTTCCATTTGTGTAAATATTTTACTTTCTGCTGAATTCTGGACATGGGCTGACAGCAAGTGCAGCTTTTAGATGATCTATTTGTTGCAGATTGAAACATGCAGAACAGAGATGTTCTGCCTCACTTTCCCACTTCTTAAGCCTGTATACCTCAAGGATCTTTAAAATTTCTAATATTCCTCAAGATTTCACAAATCAGTAAATATGCCTTATGGCACTACATATTGATGTGAGGTCCTTCCATATCTTGAGCAATCATTCTACCATTAAACTTGATTCCAGTTACAGTATTTATTTATTTATTTATTTATTCATTCATTCGTTCATTTTGAGACAGGGTTTCTCTGTGTAGCCCTGGCTGTCCTGGAACTCACTTTGTAGACCAGGCTGGCCTTGAACTCAGAAATCCGCCTGCCTCTTCCTCCTAAGTGCTGGGATTAAAGGCTTGTGCCACCACGCCTGGCTTAAGAAGTACTTTTTATAAACTAATAAAACAAACATTAAACACACGCTGGGACTTAGCATGTCTTTGTAGTTTTCACTTTTCTCATGCTATGTTATTCATATACTTAAAATTGTATAAAAGTTTTATTTCATGGTCTATGAATAAATCCCACATATTATACAAATGATTTAAAAACATTCCAGGTATGCTATAAAACAGTGGGTCCCAAATGTAGAACCTTAGGCTAATGTTCTTCCTATAAATCTGTTGTCATTCCATGAACAAATGAGAGAATAACATAAAATATTATCTTGTTTTCTGCAGTTCTGTCCTTTTAAATGTTTTGGTTCTAAAACATCTGTTTTTAATTCAGACAAACTTGCTTTACCTTTAGAGATTCTTTGGTATATGTAGGATATGTTGAGACAAAGCAGGACTTTTTATAATGATGACTCTTGGGCTATGACCAGCAGAGTCAGGGTATCAGTGAGGAAGGCTCTCCAACGGTCAAAAAACATCAAGAGTCTGAGAAGCCCAGATGTGTAGGGAAATGGATGGGCCTTAGGGCCAGATACCATCACAAGAAATCTTGCTTGTTGTTTTTAAGTGGTGTGATCTAAGATCTTTCACTTAAAACTCCTCCAGTCTCTACTGCCACACATGTAAACTGGAAGTGCTACTGAATCAGATGCATGAAATTAGCTCAGTGGGAGAGTGCCTGCCTACTATGTGAAGGGACCTTAGTTCCTGCTTAAGCTACCTCCCCACAGAAAAGCATGAAAGGAAACCAACCAGGTCCAGGGAGATGGCTCAGTGGGTAAAAGCACCGGCCTCTTGCTGCCTTTTAAAAAACAATGCTGTGATAAGGCACCAAAACCAAGAAAACTTAAAAAAAGAAAGTGTTCATCACTTTTCTAGTCTCGGAGGATTAGAATCTATGACCACAATGGTAGAGAGCCTGGTATCAGGAAGGCAGTCATGGCATAGGAGCAATAGCTAAGAACTTTCATCTTGAGATATAACCCTGAGGCAGAGAGTGAGTGACATGAATCTTTGTGAACCCCAACTTGTCTTCATATTTTCATCCTAACGTAATTTGTTCAACAAGGTCACACCTCCTAATCCTTTCCAAGAAGTTCCACCAACTGCGGACCAATTATTCAAATACATGAGCCTATAAGAACGATTTTCATTGAAATCACCATAGCTCTTAAGTCTGAGGACCAAGTTCTACTCCTAAGACCCATATGAAAGTCTTACATCTCTTATTTCAGTACTCCAAAGGTGAGAACAGAGACAGAGACAGGAGAATGGACCAGAGGCTTTTAAGCCAGCTAGCCTGGGGTACATAGCACATCAACAGACACAAGAGAGACCCTCACTCAAGAAGGTAGAAAGCAGAAGTCAATTTCCAAAAGTTGTCTTCTGACCTCCACAGACGTACTCAAGGATTCTAGCTAGGCAGCGGTGGCATGCCATTAATCCTAGCACTGGGGATGCAGATATCGCTAGATCTCTGAGTTAGAGGCCATCCTGGTCTATAGAGTGAGTTCCAGGACAGCCAAAGCTACACAGAGAAACCCTGTCTCAAAAAAAAAATCCCACAATTCAAAACCCCCAAACCACCACCACCACCACCACCACCACCAACAACAACAACAACAACAACAACAAAAATCTAAGAAAACTAGTCAATATGAGATTTCAGACACCAACTCCTCTTGCCAAGGAATTCAATCCTCTAGCATTCCTTGTGTCCGGAATATGTTAGTGGAGTTTCCTTTCCATTATATTCTTTGTACATGAATATTTTGGCAAGCAGATTCCAAAATCATTTGATAATCCATTAAACACAAATCTAGGCAGTTCTGTCTGTGACAAACTTTTTTTTTATGAAGTCCCATCAGTTGCTCATCAGAAAGGAAGATGAATTTATAGACTGGTTTGATATCATAAGATTGTTAAGAGCAACTCCTCTTTCTGGTTGCATAAGAAGAAGTAAGATGTACTCAGGCAAGCTTGGAAGGAAGCCATTATCTCTTTGTAAATTGCCTTGGGATGTCAGGTAAAAAGGGCCCAGAGAAAGAGAGAGAGAGAGAGAGAGAGAGAGAGAGAGAGAGAGACCCATAGGTCTGAGCTCAGTCTCTAGTGAAGAGCATATAAGACAAGGTACCTATGGTAGTTTGAATGAGAATGGCCCCCCAGAGGTTTATCTATTTGAATACTCAGTCTTGAGCTGCTAGGCTATTTAGGGAAGGAATAAGAAGCGTGGCCTTTGTTGAAGGAGGTGAGTCACTGGAGAGTGGGCTTTAAGGTTTCAAAAGCCTATGCTCTGCCCTGTCTCTGTCTCTCTGTCTTTGTCTCTGTCTCTGTCTCTCTTTCTCTCTCTGTCTCATTCTCTTTTTCTCTTTCTGCCTGTTGCTTATGGATCAGGATGTAAAATTCTCAGCTACTGTTCCTGAGCTATGCTTATCTGCTTTTGACCATGATGATCATGGACTAACCCTCTAAAACTGTAAAAGCCTTCAATTAAGAGCTTCTCTCTGTAAGAGTTGCTTTGGTTAGCCAGACGTGTGTGGTGGCACTTGCCTTTAATTCCATCACTCAGGAGGCAGTGGCAGGCGGATCTTTGAGTTGAAGGCCAGCCTGATCTCCATAGAGAGTTCTAGGGAAGTCAGGGCTACATAGAGAGACCCTGTCGTCTCAACCCTCCCCCCATGAATAAATAGATAGATGGATTAAAAAGAGTTGCATCAGTCATGGTATCTCTTCACAGGAATAGAACAGTAAATAAGGCAATACTTTAACCCTCTAACAAAAAAAAAAAAAAAAAAAAAACAAAAAAAAAAAAAAAAAAAAAGAGAAAGAAAGAAATTTGTAACAACCTAAAATAACTCAGTGTAATCTTTTACTACTTGAACCTCTAACTCAATCCTCTACTTAGTCTCCTAGAAGAGAAAGGAGGAAAAAGCTACCCCATTCGTTGATTTTTATATTTTTGTCATATTATAGATTGAACCTGGGGCCTTATGCCTCCTAGGCAGTTGCTTTACTGCTGATAGCTTGGGAACAGCATGAATAGAACCTGATTATGTAAGACTTCTGTCCTACCAAACTTCAAGGCAGTTAGTTGGCCTTGTTTTAAATGTCTAAATTCATAGATTCATTATACTTTGATCCGTGTTGATAGGCCATATCTGCGATGTACACAATGAAACTATATGTTTATATTTTAAAAGGTAATATTATTTGGAAAAGAAGTTCCTTGACTTTTCACAGAGTACCTAAGCTTCTATCTATAACATGAATAGTAAGTGACAGTTTTTAATCTTCCAAGAGGCAAATGGAAGGAGAAACAACATTTCTACTCTCTTGACATATCACCAAGGACTACAGAAATGCACAGCTCTCTCACTCCATCTCTTCCTGTTTGTTAAAAATGCCTTACAGTGCAATATCCTCCTTTCCCCTTGCCACCAGCTTAGCTAAGATTCTAGAGGTAACAGGGGATGACCCCTTCGATGTGGTTAAGAGCAATCCCCAAAGGTCTGTAACTGTGAAGAGCTTTCTCCATGGTTGCAGCTGCCAATTTTCCTTTTCCTTAGCTCTTCTTTGTGGGTCTGAGGACAAGGATAGCCACTCTTTGTCCTTTCTGATATTGACTTGGAGCAGTTATCTTTACATACTGTGCAAGCTAAATCCCATGTGACTGGGATATTTCCACACACACACCATTTTTTCTTTCTCTCTTTCTTTCTTTCTTTCTTTCTTTCTTTCTTTCTTTCTTTCTTTCTTTTTTGATTTTTTTTTTTTTTTTTGGACTAGTTAGTCAGACATTCAGCCAGGTTCTCCCTTCTAATGTCTATCAAGTACATACAAACCATGTGTCTAGGCTTCATGGAAGTCACATCTAATAAAAGCACAATGGTCTTTTTATAACCTACAGTAACTCTTGATAGATGTCTCTCTTTGTGTGAGAAGCCATGTGTGTTATCCACGTTGATGGAAATAATAAACCCTAACTTTTATTAAGCACTTACTTGTGTGTGATGCTCTGACTGGGCATTTGATTGGTCCTAGTTTTCTCAATTGTAAGAGTCTTTCTCTAGGAGAGGTACTGTAATGCCCACACTCACTCCTTTTGTGCAGTGAATGAGTGATGGAGTATTCAAATAACTGGCCCCAGACACCTAGCTCATAAGTGGAGGACTTCACATTCCAGAAATTGTGATCTGCAGGTTGTGAATATACTGCTTTCACTACTCTGAGATGAGACACACAGAATTTTTTTCAGCCAACGCATGCAAAGCGCCCTGTTTAGCAGAAGATGGAGGGCCCTTCTGTCACAACATATTATCTGCTCGAAGAGGCAAATTCCCAGGGTAGAAATGAAAAACACCTGTAGCCAGAAATTTACTCAAAACACTATACTCTCAAAATATACCCCCGTCCCATTCTCATCACAGCTATTGGTAATACAAGTGAGAAAGGTGAGAGCATGCTTTAAAACCTCTGCCTGAAGTCTAGAAAACTCAAGAAGGCCCCACTGATATGTAATATAACTCGGTGAGGGGTATTCTTGAGCCTGATTAAGGTGTACCTGAGAAGTACAACAGATCTGATGTAAAAGAGGTTTGTTGGGGGAGGGGAGAGGAGTGAGGACCTGAGGAAGGGGGGTGGGACACATAGTGAGAGCCATGAGGACAGACAAGCGGGGAAGAGAATATAAAAACTGGGTGTGCACATAGGTTAAAATACACAAGAGGGATCGTTTTTTCTCCCTAGTGAAACAGACTGTGGAATGACTCAGTTTTCTTACCACTGTGTTCTAAGTGGGTTTTGGAAACAATTAGCACTGTGTTTCAGGGGCTTGCACATCCTGGAGCTTTGTCAATCAAACTGTGTCTTGAATAACGTCAAGTGTGTATCCATTATAGAGGATTATCAGTGGATCCATGCCAAGGTAAATAACTGCTTTTCCAGGTCTGTCATGAAGACAAATACATGCTTGCCTGGACTTAAATTAAGAGCTCAATACAAGGCTCTTCACCTCTTACCTAAGTAGGCGGTAGCTAACAGCTTTCTCTGTTTCCCAGCCTCACCACATGCACCTCCATTCTCTCCCGCTCTGCAAGTTCGAAGTTCATGTTGCATACTTCCCAGAGAGGTGCTTAATCTAGATCCATGATGGGTTTCTGTGGTCCTTAAACTTAGATGAAAACTTTATATTTATTTTTACTAATTCTTACCTAGAACTTAGTATTGTCTCCTATCACAAGTGGAGACAAACTTTAGTATTTATTATATGCAATGAATGGTTTTACCCTTGCTACCAAACCAAATCACACATATTTCTGTCTCACTGCAATGCTAGCAAATATATTCAATTCACTTGTATCTGTCACCAGTGATAGTTACTAGACTTGTTAGATCCAATGTTTAATGAGTTAGGAAATAAGCGCAGGTTTCTTTTCTGATTTTGCTAACTATGTCTAAGTAATTGGTTTCCTTTGAAATCTTGTCTATTTTTATTTCATCCTGGGGAAGAAGCCCACAGGATTTCTGGATTGCTAAAGATTCCTATGGTACCCACCCTCAAATTAGCACCCTTTCTCCAAAAAGGGTTTCCTCAGATAGGTATACAACAGAACCTTCCAATATAAATTTTCGCATTGGTGGACGTTATCCATTCCTGCTTGGTACCAGACAGTCGCTGCTGGTCATGCATGGGTAGGAACACTCGGTGCCTGACTGGCATGACAGAGGAAGTGAATTTTTAACTGACTTTAATTCATTTAACTGCAATCATGGCACCATGGCAATGAGAGCCATATTGATAGTGCAGTTCTAGAAGATGTGTGCTAGATGTGACTGAGATAAGGAATGGCTAACTAAGACAATAAATACTCAAAAAAAAGAGATCATTTGCATAAGAAAACCCTATTACTGAAAGTTGCAACCCAGTGTCTCCTGGAGACAGAACCATCATGTGTCAGGGAGTGTTCCTAGAACAGATGATGTTTGAGCTGAGACCTGTCAGTTAAGAAATATCCTGCTGTGGGAGGAATGAAGGAAGATGATTTTAGGCAGAAGGATGGGAAACACAAACAAACATCCAAGAGCATCATGTGCAGGATGTTTGAGGCTGGGAAGGCGCAGGTACCCGGAGAGTGGGAGACAGGGGATGCAGTAGGTCAGGAAGCCAGGGGAGACCTGGGGCCAGACTACCATTGACCAGTCAACTAATACAAAGAATTTGAACTATTTTTTTTTCTACAGAGGTAGTAGGATGCCACTAGAGGGCTTTTAAATAGGACAGCTTGATTTTATCAAAATTTCCTAAAACTTAGAAAAGTAGTGATTTGAACTGTACAAGGCACAGCTTGCAGAATACTGTGGAATTGTTATATACTCAGACTTTATTTTTCCTCAAGCTTTGCTGTGGTAATTGTCATGTGGAGACTTTTTCCCAAAGTTTTACAGTGCCTAAGTGTGTGAGGGAAATAAAACCCATGAGGTCAGACTCTGGAAGTTTTGGACCCAGCGTCTGCTAAAGTGTGCTGACTAGAGTCTCATTCTTCACCTCACATGGACCATTTCCCTGCCAGCTGTGATGCGTGCAAGGACTCCAACATTGGATAATGAATTATAGGATAGAGGCTGGGGTCCAGTTGGAATAATTATAGGAATCCAGGTGTGAGCTGGATGGCAGTTTTGTATTATGCTTATGGTGATAGTAATGGCTAGGATCTACAGATATTCTTGAGGAAAAATGAGCAATATTTAAGGGACTGTTGGTGTGGGCAAGAAAGACAGAAATACACATTAGATGATTACTCATCTAACGCCACTGACCAAGATGATATTGGGATGGCCGAGATTAGGGTGAAACATTGAGAGTTCAGTTTTGGATATCAAAATGAAGATGCAAGTCTAGAGTTGTGAACAAAGATGAGGAAGGATAATGAGAATCTGAGAGTTGCAGCAGAGATGGCCTTATAAGATAATGGGTGACGGCCATTCATGCCCAGTACAGACAGGCAGGACCAGGGCTCCAGAGGAGACTGATGGAGTCAGATCTAAGTAGGCTGGATGCAATCTATTCTCCTCTTTATGAAACATGAGCAAATTTCTAAGAACTCACCACTAGGTACTCAGACACACACGTTGACAGAGAGTATGCTGATTGTGAAACAACACAAATGGGTAGAATCGGGGAAAGAGGAAAGAGAACTATTCACTGGCACCAGGTCCACCCCAAACCCCAGAAGATAGATCAGCACATTGTTCAATGGGGGAAAGACACTGGAATGCAACACAGTCAAGCTGACCAAAGTTAAAATCCTCACACCAGTATTGGCTCCCTCACTCTTGGACAAGGTAAGACTCAAGTCTGTAATGCATAGAGCCCAATACTCAATGCAGAAGACATACTCAAAACACATCAGCTAACATGAAACACAGCACTCAGTGCTAATCATTGGTTGCAGTGCCAGAGGCCTAGGAGATGTCCCTAACTGTGTATAAGACGAAAGCCTGTGATCATGCACAGCATTGATTCCTAGCTTGAAATCTACCTGATTTGGACTCCATTCCTTACTTCTTGCCTTTGGATCTTTCTCCAAAGATCCTCACAAATCATTTACATTTCACTGACTTTCTCAAAAGGAGATACAAGATTCTCCTGCTTCCTGAGTCTGTCTTCTGTTCTCTAGTAGGTAGATGCAGGTGTCTGTAGGCTCCAGGAACATTGCTTCTTTTCATTATTTTTCCCTTTCCTTTTCCAGCCCACCTTAGTCCCTCCTGGAACCTTCACCAGCTTACTCAGCAGCCAGGGTAAAGCATTGCTGTTTCCAGCAACCTGCCCATTAAGCATCTACATTAGCTGAAGTCCTGCTGAGTCAGCTTTCTCTGCTCATCCTATGTAATAAACCTCCAGCCACTTTGCATGGAAGAAACAAAGAAACAGTAGACAATTTATTTATCCCAGCTGATCAATAGGAGACCTGGAGCCCCTCCAGGAAAAGTGTCTCTAAACCTCCCCTTGTTCCCTGCAGTGTGTGTTCTCCATCACTGTTTAGTATGTGCACAGGTGATTCATGGGCTCATGGGGGTCACCTGAGATGAGCCATCCACAAGGCACAAGGACATTTTGCAGATGTCAGAGCCCACAGGCTTAAATGACACAGACTCTCCTCCTTCTTTTTCTCTCTGTTTTGCCCTCTGTCCTTTCCTTCCTCTTTCCCTCTCTCCTTCCCCAATCTCCCTCCCTCTTTCTGCCTCTATCATTTTCCTGCCTTATACTTGGTTGATAGTTAGCCTAGCTGACGCTATAATACAGCCTACAACACATAGGTGCTGCTTTGTTTAAAGTCAGCATTTCCTGAGGTTAGAGGCCCCAACCTCCTATCCTCACCAGGTGCTTTAATCAGGAGCACACTAAAACCAGCAGTTTAAGCTTTCTCTAGGCCGGATGAGAAGTGGAAGAGAGAAGGCTCGTTCTCTGCTTTTAACTCCTGCCTTTCCTAAAAGTGTGCACGTTACCTGATTACTCACTCCATTTATAAAACTCTTATCATTTTGGACTCCAAACTGAAAGACACTGATTTATTTATTTCTCTTGATTGGTATATACTCAGTGTAATGTGATAGGTGTCAAGAGACATTTTATGCAGACCTATCAGGTGCCTGACATACTCACCCATCATTCTCTCTCCTTCCCTTCATTCTAATTAATCTGCATAAACACTGTCCTTCTACCCTCATACCCTATACACTCATATGAGTTTATGTATCTGCATGAAGTCGAGGATCCACAAATGTGAGAAAACACACAATATTTATCTGAATTCATATCTGACTTATTTCACTTATTATAATGGTCTCTGGTTGCATCCAATTTCCTAAAAAAAAATGGCTTATTTTCATTCTTTATGGTGGGATAAAACCCCACTGTAACCAAGCACTGCTGTTTTCTAAATCCATTTGTCTGTTGACAGACACCTAGGCTGATTTAATGATGCCGCTGCCGTAAATAGTGCCGGAATTAGCATAGCTGCTCAAGGATCTCTCTCTGTGGTGTGCTGAAATGGAGTCTTTGGGGTGTATACCCTGGAGTGATATACATAGCAGGATCGATTCTTTTATTATTCGTTTTTTTCCACTTGTCACCCTTGCACATCTTGGGCCATTGTAACTATTACCAAAACTATCTGATAGGACATTTTGACCTTTTTTCTTCATTAGGCCGTGGCAGAATCTAACAAAGAGTGAGATGTTGTTTGCCTGGTTCTTCACAATGCCACCATCACAGCCATTTGTTTTAATTAGCTATTTCAGGCATGCCTAGCATCTTTCCATATGTGTGAGAAAGATGATAAATGGACACAGCATGCCAGGATCTAAAAACGTAATTTCTCAAGAAGTAAAGCCCTGTAAAGCCTAGCAGTGGTCTAGCAGTGGTCTCCCCCGTACATCCAGATGCACACCCGTGCATGGTCACTTAACTCTCGACTCAGGTTCACTCGGCTAGCATAGTTTGGCATCCTAACTTTGGTCCTTAATTGCCACCATTTCTGGTCACTTTTCTTTCCGCAATTCCCTGGATCCATTAGCTCTATGTGTTATTTTACTGTAATGCAGATGCATTTCTCAAATTGGCTTAGGCTTGTTTTCCCCAGTGGATGGAGAACTGCTTAAAAGGCAATTACGGCTTCTTATTTACTTCTATCATCACAGAATCTAGAGTTTTACCCATTGAAGGCTCAGTGCTGTTGAATTAATAAAAGGCCCCTCTGAACCTTTTCAGGCCCATGTAATTGTGAGTGGCTGACAATTTCCTCTCTCCAGAAAAACTGAGTTTATATTCAGATTTCTGCAAAACTAAAATTCTGCACATTTTTTTAAGGGATGAAGTACTATGATCTACAGACATTAACTCATCTTGTTCCGACGACTTGAGGGCTAAGACATGTGTGATAGAACACATGGACCCATCTTCCCAGTTGGAGGTCCCAAGTTAGCTGATAAAGTGTTCTACATGCGTCTTTTAATGAGGGCAAAGGACTTTTTCTATCCATGGCTGAGGTTCCAAAAGATCCAAAGTCAAACCAAACGAACAAGGAGCTCAGGCACATCCAGGACCAACAGGGAATCCCTGGCTGAAACACAAGGCTAAGTCTCTGTGAATGCTCCATTTTTTGAGTTAACTCATGGATTATTTTCTGTTTTAATAGTTTATTTGGTTTTCTTTGTACCTTTAAAACTTTTTTAACTTTTATTTTTATATTACTGTATTTATGTGCACAGTGTGCATGTATGTATGTATGTATGTATGTATGCATGTATGTATTTCATGTATGTGCCTAATGCGAGTAGAGGGCAGAATCGGCAGCAAACTGCTTGGGACTAGAGTTATGGATGGTTGTGAGCCACCATGAGGATACTGGGAACTGAATATGGGACCTTCTTAAGAGCAGTCAATGCTTTTTATTTTTATTTTTATTTTTATTGAGCCACTTCTCCTACCCTGTTATCTTTTTATTTCAACTCATACTGTAGTCTGTAGAATTATTAACTATCTGGCTTAATCAGTCCCAGAGCTTTAACATTTACCATTTGGAATTTCAAAGTTACTAGCAACATGGGCCATAGTTTCTTCTGAAGCTATTTGGTCCTCGGAGATAGATAGAAAGATTCAGGAGATTTTAAAAAGCTTTTTAATTCTTTCTCAGAAGTAACAAAACAAATATGCCTTTAATAGGGAAGTTTGACCCCAGCTTCTCCTGTGGGTAGTATAGGGGCTTCTCTGCCTGGCCCAAGTTAGGTTCTTCCCTGTAATGTGCTCTGGGCCACGGCTGGGGATTCTGGGAATGACTTGGCACTGTTTTCTTTGGATGACTGATAGCTTGCCTTGCCAATGAAGTATCAAAATTAACTCACGACTTCAACAATGATTCCTTTTGTTTCTCCTGTATAGCCCATGCTATATTTTTATATACCATTAACCAGTCTTAAGGCTTTCTTTCATTTCCTCCTACCTTTTCTGACCTCCTTCATATTCCTTTTTATTGGTTATTTATTTATATTTCAAATGTTATCCCCCTTTCTGGTTCCCCATCCACAGACTCCTTATCCCTGCTCCCTTCCCCCTGCTTCTATGAAGGAGCCCCCCCCCCATTCCCACCTCACTACCCTAGCGTTCCCCTATGTTGGGATATCAAGTCTTCACTGGATCAAGGGCCTCCCCTCTCATTGATATCCAGCAAGGCCATCCTCTGCTACACATGCAGCTGGATCCCTGTGTATCCTTCCTGTGTACCCTTTGGTTGGTGGTTTAGTCTCTGGGAGCTCTGTAACCTTTTCAAACATTGAAGGAGTGTAGTAAATTGGAGAAGAACGCACAAGTCTTTTGCCCTTCCACATAAGAACAGAGATTGGCTTACTTAACAGAGCACCTAACTGATGTTTAAAACCAGAGATCTTCATGGCTCACACTGTAGTTAATTTGACAGATTTCCAATGAGTTTCTATAACACGTTTCACCATATTTTATTTCCTGAAGAACCTAATAAGACCACGAAGCTTCATAGTAGCATGTCTCTATCATTCAGCCCAGTCAGTAACACAAAATGTCTTGCCCATGTATCTCCAATCCTATTCCTATTGTTCTTGGGTTATAAAAGTGTTCCATTTCAATTCTGCTTTCTGTCTACATACTCTATACACTTTGCTCTGCTGGTATATCTGAAACACTGTCTTTGGTGAGATGGCATTTGTTATCACTTTCACCATTGTTTAATCATTCTGTTTTCAGAGCAATTCTAGATTCACACAAAGCCAAGACGCTGCAGAGATTCTCCATCCATTTATCCTGTCCCTAGACACACAGGGTCCATTCCACTGTAAGACTTTGGGAAGCCCTGTGGTCTGAGAAGTGTTAATTAGCCTCTCCCTTCCGGGGGGGGGGGGAGGGGGAGAGTGTTTCATGACCTTCCCAAGGTTCCTGAGCTGACCTTTTCACCACCACCTATGTCTCCCACTACAGTGAACACTTGTGACATTTCATGAATCTACAGTCATTCAATGTCGTCACACGAATCCACAGCTTTCCCTAGTGATTGCTGTTGGTCTTTGCATTTTACACAGGTAATTCGGAAAGGCAGGTAATATCAGCCGCCACAGCTTATCATGCAAGACCACTTCAGTGACCTAAACATTCTCTGTTCTGCCCTTTCCTTCCTCACTACTGTCTCCCAGATTGTTCCTTCTGCAGCTTCTGACTGTTTACATTCCTATATGGATGCGTTACATACCATCGAACCGAAGATTCTAGCACTTGGGAATACCCACTATCATAGTTCCGAGGTTCTAGACCTGACTACTTTACCTTTTAAAGCAATACTTTCCTTTTCTTCCTTGTCAACCCGTGCAAGTCTGCTCAGTACGCCCACCATTTTCATTCTTGCTGTGGTTTGCATCACACCCTTGTGCATTTAAGAAACAGATTTACCAAGCATGGTCTTGGAAAGCACGCCCCCAACCCCTCTTTTGAGGCAGTCACCCCCCACCCCCTTAGGCTTCTGGTTCCATTCAAACGCACTTCAGGATGGTCTTTCCATTTTCTTTTAATTATAGCTTCCTTTCCGGGATGGGTTACACCGGGAAGACACTCAGGCAAGATGAGAAAGAGAACCACCCCAGCAGAACCTCTCTAGAGATCAAGAATTATGAAAGCAGAGACCTGGTAATTGGCTGTCCATCACACCTTAAGTAGTACGCAGGTGTGCTGTCCCTTGAATTAATTGTTCCAAGCTGTTGAATATTGTCTTTGGACACCAACTTTCCCTTTCTAAATCCTCCAGGCAGTAGCTCATTTCAGATTTTAGCATTCTAAGACTTTAGCAGGACAGGGCACTTAGTTTTTTTGTTTTTGTTTTTTTAAATGATCAGAAATGACAGGCAGTAGCAGTATTGCCCTGGGTGAATCTATGCTTCTCAAATCTAAGAGTAAAGAGTTTAGGGAAACTGAACCTGAGGGAAACCCCGTGCAATTAGCTCTCCAAGAAGGAGGCTTTTGGAGAACACTTGGCTGCCTCCAGTCATATCATGGGTTCGGTGTGCTTTAATTGCCCGTTATTTTCAGCATGGTGGCATTTTAAGGCTTTTTTGTTCCCTAACAGAAGATTGGTTAAATACAGCCATTGACTCATGTGTTGATCCAGGGCTATTTTTACCTTTCGGCACCTTGCATTGTCATTTCAGAAGGTGCAACAGTTTCTGGGCAGTCCTCCCACAGACATCTAATCTATCCACGTGGGGAGCACGGGAGCACGTGGACCTCCTAGCAGGATGCCCCAGCAGGAGTCCCTGTGGGTTGGAGAAAAACTGCTGCGTGCAGGCCATTTTCAAAGTCAGAGCCCTCTGCAGAGAGGCGGGGGTGGGGGGGAGGGGCGAGGGGGTGCTGTGCCAAGACCTTTTCATATACTGAAAGCCTGATGTCTCCGATCTCATTTATCCCAAGAAAGCAGTCAGGAATGGCCCCTGCAGAGAGAGCTGACCCAAATTGTGGCTTCTTTCAGGCCAGGGAGGCCCCTCCAGGACAAACAGGAAGCCATCACTCAGCATAATGTATTCCCACTGGGAACAAGCAAGCAGTCTTCTGTTCAAAGCTAGGATTCCAAGCCCCGGAAGTTGGTTTTGGCTCAATGTGACCCCTAAAATCAAGTCAAACGGAATGAGTTTATTAATTCAGAGCCTGAAGATTTGGCTGGGCTGAATATTCAGGCTGAAATGTTGAATTCCACCTCTGTCTAGTCATTGTTTTCTTTCCTTAGCCATTTTGAAGGACTACTAAGATTTGGAAAGAAAATACCAATGTTGGTTTCAGATCCATCCCCAGGTATAAAAGTAATCCCCCAACATATGGTTTCAAGTGAAAGATAGGTTTTAAAGTATGCGCACACAGCAGAATGAAATTTTTTCTTACTTTTATTGGGACCTAGAGAAATTCAGATTTTTCTTTTTAATTTATTTGCCTCTCCGTTGTCTGTTAACACCCCAAATGTGTCTAGTCTGATTACCTTTGGAGCCAATTAAACCGGGTTTGCTATTTAAATAACAATCACCGATAGACAAAAAGGGAACAGCTCCAGACTTGGAATTCATTACGATGTTTAGATGCTTGTAGCTGTTACAAGAAGCCGGCAACAAAATGTGCATCTGCTTTCTAGTCAGCAGGGTCACTTCAGTCTGAGAGGTGACACGTGGTAGTTTTGCTATTTTTTTTTTTTTCATTAGTGTTCACAGAATAAACATATTCTCAGAATCCAAAAAGTGGCTCTGTCCTCGAACCCATCGTTCTTGGCAGGTCTATAGAAGGAACGGATAATAGGATGCACTTGCTTCTATAAACAGAGGCAGCCAGAGAACAGTCAAATGCCCTTCCTTATTGAAAAGGCTTCAAGAAATTCGGAATACAAACAGGGTAATTTTCAATTTCAGGTCAGGTTTCCCCAATTCTAGCTAATGGCTTTGCATTGTGTCAGGTGTCAGGTGGGTGTAGAAGAGGCTTAAATAGTGTTACATGGGAGGGTGCCCGGGTGGACTCTGTTTACTAGTACTTCTAGAATCCAAAGCCGTTGTCAGAGCTCTCAAGTCTTGAGGACAAGAGTCCAAGCTAGGCTAAGCGATGTGGACTGGGAACCCTAGGAACTACTCAGAAGTGAGCCCCAATGTCTGGGCTGTGCATATAACCAGTTCAGCAATCATGGGCCTTCTGATTGAGTTCTGGAATGCTGGGTAGCTAATAGATACAAAGGAAAGAAAGAGACATAGCTCGGG
>NC_034590.1:134294705-134297181 GCF_900095145.1 Mus pahari | reverse complement strand
CAGCAAGGGTTGAGGGAGCGCTGATTGTTATCTAAGCACTGGGGAAGCTGAAGCAGGAGGTTCACAGATTTGAATTCAGCCTAGGCTACATTGTGAGATTCTGTCTCTAAAACCAAAGCAAACCAAACCAGACCAGACCAGACCAGACCAGACCAAACCCAAACCCAAACCCAAACCCAAACCCAAACCCAGAAAACCAACCCTAAAATAAATACCTGCTGTAGTGCTCAAACGTGCTGAGATGGAGGGTCTGCTTGCGTAGTCCAGTCTGTTCTCAAACATACAGCCCTCCTGCCTTTCTGTCTCTCAATCCTCTACCATCACATCTGGTTCGTGAGTTTACTTCTAAAGGTATTGGAGCCACACATAACTCTTAAGGACACTTGTCAGAATCAATGCAGTCATGGGCAAAACCAAAACACTTTATTCTCCCAACCTTGCCTTAGAAATAAGTTAGCCTTGGAAAATGAACCGCTGGGGAGTAGAAGCAAAAAACTAAACTTTCTAACTGAAGAAGGAAGGCAGGACAATGGCGCTGATGGTGAACTATTTGTGAACAGGCAGCTGAATTGCTTTCTAGGAAAGGAGGGCGTTTTAAACACGTGTTGCATTGGGGAGGGGAGGTGACAACACCTTGGAATTCAGTCACTTTAGTTTTGGTTTTGTTGCTTTGCTAGCGGAGGAAGATGTACGTGAATGAGCAGGGGGCTACTGGAGTGGTTTTCTATAAATCTAAGCAACAGAGACAACAGTGTAGGTGCAGCACCAAGCAGGTACCGAGGCTTGGGCGCCCCCTTGTGGTTAATACGCTAATACAGAGGGAGGATCTGCACTGAGCACTCAGATCTGAAACTCAGAATGAGTTTCTGGACTTGCCTCTTTCAGCACATCATTCTGAGCTTTCTGTCTCTCAGCCACACTGTCCTTCTTTTAGTCCTCAAAAGCAGCACCCTGACCCCTCTTTTTGTATGTTCTTGCTTGTAAATGTTGTAAATAATTCCACATGTTTGTAATATTCCTTCATCCACTGTCTGCATCTAGTTATTAATTCATTCTTCAGCGTTTCCTTTGACCTCACTTCTACACGGGAGAATTCAATGCAGGAACGTCAGCAAGAGATATACTTCTCTTGACTGAACTTGGAGACCTTGATTTGAACCTTGAGACAAAACAACAGTCTCTAGAAATGCATCTAACAAGAGTGGCATGTCTTTGTAATGAGAGGTCTCCAAAGCTTTTTGAATATACAACAAAATTATTCCATACAGACATCACCAAACTTCACTTAGAACAGAAATCATGCTTTTCCATGATCTTTTTCTTCCTCCACTATATCTCTGTTCTCTAGAAACTGAACTAGATACATTCTTCTGCCTTCTTGTACAAATACTGTACCAGATGAGTAATACATGCTTATTCAGTTATGATGACTAACGCACTTCTTAGAAATCATTATTAAAATGTGAATCCCAGTCCTGAAGGATAATAAACATGTCCTCCTTGGATATTCCCTCTGCCTCCCAACTTTTTATTTGAATAATTCAAATCTGCAAAATAACGGAACCAAAGCTCTCCACTTACAGCTATTCCCTGTTCTCCTGTGAATTATTTGAGTCTTAGCTGTAGTGACCATAGTACTCTGTTTGCGTGTACCTCTTGGAAACATAACGTTTTCCTGTTCAACCACATCACTAACCTCACACGAGGAGAAATGTGGTATTAGCCCACAGTCGAGGTTTCCGAAAATGTCTAGTCATTCTTGTTGTTTGATTCGGTACACAACTGCCTATGGTAGGGCCCTTGGTTTGGAAGTGGCTCTGTCCATGTAGACGAGCCCTCTGCTTTTGCTGTTTCTGCCTCCGTCCACTTCAGTGTCTGGCCACTTCTCAGCTGTCCTGCCATCAGCTCCAGTTCTTAAGCTTTCCAGTCATGCTTGTTTGGTTTTGACAGATTTAGTTTTAACATTTTGCACCCCTTGAACTATCTTTTCCCCACTTAACAGGATGCCATGGGGACCACTCCATAGCAGGTTAAGGGTGTTTACTCTTTCTTTTCATCGCTATGGGTTCCTTGTCCCTTACTGTGTGACATTTATACAGTCAATCTTCTGTGGATGGGCACTGGACTTTCCCCACAATTTTACCATAAATAATGGTATAAAGTGTATGTGTGTGTTTGTGTGTGAGGGAGGGAGAGAGAGAGAGAGAGAGAGAGAGAGAGAGAGAGAGAGAGAGAGAGAGAGAGCTCAAAGGCAGAAGAGGGAAGAGAAGAAGGCTCTTGCTATATTGAACAGGCTGGCTTTGGACTCATGGAGATCTACCTGCCTCTGCGTCCAAGGTGTTGGGATCAATGACGCATGCTATGGCTCCTGNCTGTATAGCTCTGGCTATCCTGGAACTCACTTTGTAGACCAGGCTGGCCTCGAACTCAGAAATCCGCCTGCCTCTGCCTCCCAAGTGCTGGCACCCTGATCTTT
>NC_034590.1:134264576-134294109 GCF_900095145.1 Mus pahari | reverse complement strand
TTTACTTAAAGAATAAGCATTCTCTCCCTCCCTCCCTCCCTCCCTCTCTTTCTCTCCCTCTCCCTCTCTTTCTCTACCCCCTTCTTCCCTCACTCCCTCCCTTCCTGCCCTCTGAATTTTAGTTCATGGATGCCTGCTTCAGTGACTATTCCTTTCTGTCTTCTATCATTTGACTTAGGTTCTTCCCTTAGAGATTGCTTCAGTCCTGGATTCTACAGATTAATAACACTATGTGATTCCAACATCCTAAAACTTATGATGGACCAACAGAGGCAAAGGAAACAAACCTAAGTTCTTTTTATAAATACCGCTGGCCTCAAAACTGCAATCCTACCCCTGCCTTCAGAGTTCTGAGGTTATAGACATGTATTATCATGCCTGTTTTCACTTCTTCATTTTTAGCTTTCAGAACACACTTTTACGTGTATTTCACACATGCAGCATTGATTTGGTTTTTGCATCATGAGCTTGATCTTGAAATTGTTCTTGTAAGTTAGGCTTAATCCTCTTATGTGTATTTACCTAAATGAGATGTTTTGCCTCAATGCAGTCCTATTATTTTATATATACTGCTGTATTTGTTATGATTACTATATCTTCCACTTTCTCTTCATAACAAAAACCTGTTGAAAATAATTAATGGTTTAAATTAAACCACTCTGGCCCCCTGAGTGCTTTTTGCTTAGCCTATTTTTATTAGGAAAGCTTGAGTTTGCCAACTGAAAACACAAATCTAGTGTAAAGATTCTCTAAATGAAGATTTCTCATTTTTGTTCGTCATTTTTTTTTTCTTACATTTGAAGTTTAAGAGAAAACAGACATTATTTTCCCCTTTGCAGTCGATCTATAGGTGGGATGCTGTCTGACATGCAGGTACTCACACACGTGACACCGGACCCTATTTAGTGATCTTAGTTTGTTCTGAGAACTGCTCACGAAACTCCAGGAACTGAGCCTCTCCCTTCTGCCCTGCCAGGCACTCAGGAGAGGCATCCACACCTCTCTGCCAGCTGTGGGCAGTGCTGCTCAGGAGTCTTGGATAATAAAACATGAGTGCATTCATCATTTTAGCCAGGGACTGAGATGAATGCGGTCGCTCCCAGTCGTGGAACCTGGGCTCGTACACTGTGGAAATCGGCCATTGCCCTGACTTGTGCTTTACTCAACAGGTAGCACGGGCATTGAAATAATAGTTGTAAACTGCTATGGAAATTTAGGAAAGGAGTATCTTGTTTTGATGTCACCTAAAGAGTGCCTTCTTTATCACGAGACTTTGAACTTTACCCTTAAAGCCTTCACACTTGTTCTGAATTTCCTCTTGATAATCCAAAGCTTTTCTTGTAAAAGTAGACTAAGCGGAGAAGAGAATCAATGATCCAAACATATTTAATTTCATTCTTGAAAGGCTGTGAACAGATTTGTGCTCTGAGTGAATATCCACATTTCACTGAGAGCAAATACCGGTTGTGTTGAGCAGTGTGTGAGATGGAGTTTCCTTTAGTCTGAGAATAGTTAATTCTTGCCATGAGCATATTACATGTCTCTGTAAGTGTGTGTGTGTGTGTGTGTGTGTGTGTGCATCGATACCCATCACCGAAACAATCTTTATCTTTTTTTTTTTCCTGAAAACAAAACAAAACAAAACAAAGCCCCTACAATCTAACACTAAGTCCCATTGCTGCTGCCACCACCATCATCACTGTCAACGCCCCACACCAGCCATGCCACATTTAGTGCCTGTGAATTTAATTACACTAAGTGCCTTGCATCAGTAGAACCCCTCAGCACCTGTCTGTCTGGGTGTGCTCATTTTGCTTAGTGCATCTCGACAGTCCAGGCATGTTGAAGCACGTGTCAGCATTTCTGTTCTTTTTAAGACGACATAATATCCCATTGTATATGCATCCATTTTTCGTTGTTTGTTGTGCTCTACAGGGACATTTGGGTTGCTGCCATTTGGAGCTACTGTGAATAATATAGCTATGAACAAAAGTGTACAAATAGCTCTTCTTGTTTTCACTTGTTTAGCGTGAGTGAAGAGGTGTAGGATTGGTGGGCTGTATGGCCTGTGTAGGATCTACAGGAATTCTCATCTTTAAGGAACTTGCATTATTGCCTCACAGTGGCTGCACCTATTAGTGTTTGCACCAACACTGTGCAAGAGCTCCAATTTCTCTACAAACTCACTACACACCATCTAACCAGATTATACCCTCTGCATTGTATTGTGTCATATACTTACACCAATAATTTCACATTCAAATGTACAAAAGGCCATGTGAGTCTCCCCTTTCTGTCTTGACTTTCCTAGGTTATTTTATCCCTTTAGTTAAGCTGCTTATAAAGAACACAAGGAAGGAGAGAAAAATACAAATGCTCAGAAACAGTATTAACCAGACACGGTGATGGATACTTGGTACTTAATATCTCAGCGCTTAGAAAGCTGAGACAGCAGAATTATCATGAGTTTAAGGTTAGTCTGGGCTACATATTGAGTTCCGGCTCAGTTTGAGACAAACCATAAGGCTGCATCTCAAAATGACAACAAGAAGAGCAACAAAAATAGAAAAAAAGGTCAGAAGATGAACAGAAAATAAATAATGCCATAAATTATTTAACCAAATGTACGAGTATTTACATAAAATATATGTGGGTTAGTGCTGGAGAGCTGGCACAGTGGTTAAGAAGATTTGTTACCCTGAAGAGAACTCAAGTTTCATTTCCAGCATCCACATGGTGGCTCACAGCCTTATTAACTCCAGTTTCATGAAATCTGGCATACCCTTCTGGCTTTCACAGGGCCCAGGTATGCATATGGTGCACAGACAAACGCACAGGCAAAACACTCATACACATTAAATAAATAGATCTTAAAAAAAAAACCCTAAAATATAAGTGGACAAAAATAGAAGTCCAAGATGGCCATGGTGAGTTACTTAAAAAAACTCACTATCAAATATTTGAGCCAAAGCTAAAATTGTAAGACACACATGGCCAATACGAAGATGCAATGATTTTAAAATAAGAGATGGAGAATATATCCCATGGAAACATAAAAAAAGAAATTCATGCTGACACCAGATAAAAAGCTTTAACAATTACAGATAAAAATTATATTTTAGTGATAGAAGACCAGACTGAATAAGACAACTTATGTGCATGTATTATACTTAATTATAAGAATTTAAAATTTACCATGTGAATATTGATGAATCCAGTAAAAATCACATGCAATAGTGGATGCGATGGCAGAAACACTAATGCTTTTTTTTTTTTTCTCAAAACTAATAAAATAAATGGGAAACTATCACCAAGGATATAGAGAATAAGTAATGGAATAGATTCAACTGATAAGTCTGGAAATCCACTCCCAACAAATGTTGAGCATAAATTATTTCCAAGTGCAAGAGAATAAAATGCCACTGTGTTTCAAATTTGGACCATGGAGAAAGTCTAAAGAAATTTCATAGAATGAATTTATTGCAGAATATTATCTTACTGGCCAAATAGCTAGTGGCTTAACTGTAATGGAGAGACAGAGAAGAAGACATGGTTAAGATAGAATGACTTAAGTAGCCCGAGACCTTATATTTCAAAGCAGATAGCAAATACATATCATAAGAATGATGAGCCAAGCTGCAGGAATCTGCAGGTATTATTTGCAGCACAAAGAGTAAGGTATTAGAGGTTAGAATGTGATGCTTAGTGGTAGAGGATGGTGCTTTCCTCTCATTTTGTCACATGTGCTGTGTGTGCAGGTGCATGTGTCCATGTGCACACTCAGGCAGAGGTTAGAGGAAGACACCTGATGAGTCTTCACGAATCCTCAGTCACTTTCCACCTTAGTGTTTTCGACAGGGCTTCTCACTGGGCCTGGAGTTCCCCTATTATCTAGATTGGCTGGCCAGCAAGCACCCAGGATCTTCCTGTGTCTCGGTCTCAGTGCTGGGAACAAAGGCATGCACTGTCACAGCATGCTTACTATGTGGGCACTAGGACTATGAGCCCAGGTCCTTATACTTCCACAAGAAGCATCTCCATGGACACGTTACTTTGCTTTTCCTTTTAAAGTAAAAAAAAAACCAAAAGGTCAGAAAAACCAACCAACCAACAAACAAAAACCAACTGTAGGTTCAAAAGCAGCTAAGGTAAGTCTGAAAGACAGGGAGAACAGTCACTCTACCAACTGTCAGGTCTCACTGTGCAGCCACATTAATCAAGGGGCCAGGAAACGGAGGGCAGCACTCATAACACAGAACAGAGGAGGCCAGAAGCTAAACTACATACTATGACAGCTCATTATTTTCCTGGGTCTCATTCCATAGCCCAGGTTAGCCTTACACTTGCAGGCTTGCTGTCCCAATCCTCCAAGTATGCAGACTGAGACATGCGTCACTACACGTGGGTGCCAGTGATTTTTTTCTAAAGGTATAAATGAAACCCAGTGGAGGAATGATGACATCTGCAATCATTTTTCCTGCAATGTCATTATGATGACGGGATATCCATCCATAAGCAAAATGAACAAATAAATGAATGTGACCCTACGACATATCCTTTATGCAAAACACTAATGCGGCAGGCCAGAGACTTTACTATGACACACAAAACTGTGATAGCTTTATGACAAAAATCTTGCTAAGGAAAGAATTCCAGGTTTCTGCACACACACACACACACACACACACACACACACACACACAGTGTAAGAGGATACAAAAATGGAAAAAAAAAAACCTAATTATTTGACACTTGTTAAAATGACACATCTATACTTTTTGCTGAAAAATACTTCTAATAATAATAAAATCAAGCTATAGATAGTGGAAGTATGTCTGAGTCACTTGCTATAATAGAGCTATTATTTAAACTACAGAGAAAACACCTCAATAGTAAAAACATCAACCATCTAGTCAGAAATAGTACAAGATATAGAGACTTTCCCTAAGAGAAAACATAAATGAGAATAAGCCATAAAGCAGCACTCAGTAGTGTTAGCCACCCAAATGGGGAAAACAATCCAAGTTGAATCACAAAAAAAAAAATCTAGAACTAAGATTGTAAGTAGTCATAAAACACGATAAAAATTCCAGCAAAGATGGGGAGAAACCTGGGTCTGTGGGTGACATCAGACGAGAGCCACCCTGGAAAATCACTTAGCGGTTTCTCACAGAGTTAAATATCAGCTAATATGTAACTTAGCAAACATGTGTCTGACTTGCTTTTCTAGATAAATAAAATCTTACAGTCTCACAAAAGCTGTGTGTGAATGTGTCTAGGGACATTATTTCCAGTTAGGTCAAAGTGGTAACAACTCAGACTTCTTCAGCGTGTGAGTTGTCACGTCAACTACAGAGCAATATTCAATGATAAAACTTTGTTTTTCTTTGTCACACATGCAACAACTTTGAAGTCTCCTCTGGGATTATTTCCAGAGAATAGTGCCCAGTACAAAAGCTAAAGTGAGCTGGGCGATGGTGGCGCACGCCTTTAATCCCAGCACTCGGGAGGCAGAGGCAGGTGGATTTCTGAGTTCGAGGCCAGCCTGGTCTGCAAAAGTGAGTTCCAGGACAGCCAGGGCTATACAGAGAAACCTTGTCTTGGAAAAACAAAAACAAAAACAACAAAAAACCAAAAAAACCAAAAAAACCAAAAAACCAAAAAAAAAACCCAAAAAAAAAAAACCAAAAAAAAAAACAAAAGCTAAAGTGAAAAGTTATGCTCTGTATTACTTCATTCATACTTAACATTTGGAAAGGAAAATGTTTTAGAAATGGTGAATGGCTTTGTAAGTTGTCCAAGGTTAGGGACAGAGGGAGGGATGTGAGGGAAAGAGATGTTAAAGCTGTAAAAGGGAACAGAAGAGTCCTTATGAGAATGAACCTTCCAGCAAATGGCTGTGATGTACAAACAGGAGCATACACACAACACTATAGAACCACGCCATCCAATAAAACACTATAGAACTACGCCACCCAATAAGCACAGCTTAAACTAGGGAAGTCTCAGTACTGTACACTGTCAGTAACCTGGTCTTGGATACACTATGGATATACTGCTGTTTTTTTCAAAAGGTTAAAAACTAGGAGAAATCAGACCAGGGACACTGCATACGTCTTTACTATTTCTTGTTATTGAATGTTAGTTTACATTTGGCTCAAAGTAAAGTTTTAATTGGTTAATTAATTAGGTACAAATTATCCTCATATAATCAAGGAAAGATTGTGTATGCAAACATATTGGGACAGAGTTTCTAAATACCAAGGACTGAACTATTATCAGGTTCCAGAAAGAAAAACTCAGTTGTATCTAGAAAGTAGTGGGCAAGCTTAGTAAGACAAACTGGGGCGTATATCAAAGGAGACACAAGCTCCTGCAAACAGAATATATCATCACATTTAAATATACAAAAAACTATAACTGCTACAAGTATGCATTCTGAAACCAACTTCCTGTGACTCAAAATCTGTCATCGGCAGGTAGAAACTTCTCTGTCCTTAGGCTTCTTCATTAGGAATGAATCACAGGTAGAAAGGAGCCTGGCATTCAGTCAGTGTTAGCTAACTGTATTATCTCATAGCAGAACATTTGTCATGTGTGACAATATAAGCATTGTTGTTTCTTTCTCATCATTTGTGTCCTTTTGGTGCTTAATCCTCATACTTCTCTCCACTGTGCCTGGAACACCTGTGTGTCCCCAATGTATCAAGCCCACTGCAGATACACAGGACCCCAAAGCTAAGCACTGTGTGGTGGCTGCCTGACCACCTGGCATGCGAGCAAAGACAGCTTCCTCACTTTCGCCAGACTCTGTTCCCCTTTTCTGGCTGTGACCCTGACATCTTGTTTACTGAATTTAGCAGAAGGTGGCAGTTACTTCAGTTTCTTAACTCTCAGAAAACCAAGCACATTACTCCCTCTGAGAAGACAAGTGTTCCTTAGTCTATATGACACCCGCTCTCCCAAGACTAGCTGAACTCATCGTTTTCTAGCCCAACACATTAACTTTTGTCCTGTTTTGCATTCTTGGCTTGGGAAGATGGACAGACAATCTGTCTAGACTGATGTTGTAAGCTCTCGATTCCCTACGGACTGGCTTGATCTGCTTGTCAGAGCTGTGTGGAAGTAACCTCACAGCCTGCAGATGACAGCTGAGGGATTATACCTCTGAGGAAGCCTGAGCTTTCTTGGCAAAAAAAAGTATATAATTCACAAAGAAGAAATAGACATTCTTATATTCATGAGGATGAGACACACAAGATTTATTTTCTAATGAGCCATGGATAGTATGATCTCCCCTGGGTGGGGGATACCATTTTGGCTGGGTTAGCAAACTTTGTCTTTCATAAGGACAAGTATTGATTACATTGACCAACTGGCAGCATATAAGCATAGCGTACACAATATGGGAAGCCAGAAGTCAAAGCTATGTGATAGGAACATCAGAACCGGCTTCATCCTGTGACTTCTGTGAATGCCACTAAGGTGCATGATATCACAAGCAATGGTGACTCTCTCTGTTGGTATCTTTAGGGGGTTAGATACCTGGCTTACCAGTTTTTTTTCCCCCAGTAAATTCCCCTTACCAGGCCGCCACCCATACATTACATTCATTCACTCTACTTTTCTGTTAATATAGACAAATGTCACCTATGGAGATAAATTATGGAGACTATCTATGTTACATATTGGTCATGAATAACACATCTTAAACCAGTTGTTAAGAGAAGTTAAATATTTCACAATGTAGTGAGTTGAATGTGAATGACCCGATTAGCTCTTGTATGTGAATAGTTGGTCCCCCAGTTAGTGCAGTGGTTTGATGAAGTTTGGGAGGTGTGGCCTTGATGGAGGAAGTGTGTCACTGGAAGTGGGCTTTGAGAGCTTTAGGCCCCACCCTATTTCTCACACTCCGAGCTTATGGTGGAGATGTGAGTTCTCAGCTTCCGACTGAAGCTGGCATGCCTGCTGCCTGCTGCCATGCCGTCCTTGACAAGATGAACTTGAGATTTCTTCAAAACTAAGTCAAAACAAACTCATTCTTCTATAAGTTGCCTTGGTCATGGTGTGTTATCACAGCAATGGAAAAATAACTAATGCACACAACTTGATTAATAGGTCCCTCTCTGTCATACTTAGGCTCTCTACAATCATAAAGAATTGTGGTTCACATCTTTCCTCAGATCCCTCAACTCCCTGTGATTTGTGTGTGTATAAATACATAGTGCACACATAAATACACAGGAAAGAACCATAAAAAACCTCTTTGCATAGTCCTACAATGACTGAGCTTGCAATCGGAGTAATAATTCCATTCTTTTGTCTCTGGAGCTTTTCTTGAGAATTGTCAAGTTTGCAGAGATAGAAGTGAGTGTAAAGGGGGAGCCATTCTTGCTTTAAAGCCCTGTATTCTAGGAAATGGCCACCAGTGACCTCTAGAACCCCAGAGGGCTTCTTTCTAGAATTCTTTCTGCAAACTCATTACTTTACCTTATGAAGTAGACCTGCCAAGTCTTGCTAGCTATACTAGAATTAACTCAGACAAACTTGACAACACATAAACTGGATGAGGGTAGCATCAACTGTAGAGAGAGAGGTTAGATGTTCCTCATGTGTGTGATCATCTAGGGTCACTTCTGTTCAATCCTCTCTATCTATTTCCAACCCTTTCGTTTGTTTAGGATCACATTTATTTCCAGTTTTCCAAGTTCCATGGTTAGCATTTTAAAATGGAGTGCAGAAGCTATTGAAGAGATTATTTCTAAAGTATCAAGGAAGATTGTTCTGCGTGGCACATTTATCAAAGGAATATTATTAGATAATGAGTAACATTATATATATAATATATTTAATTACAAAATAAAATCAATTTGCTGTATTACACTTTTGGTTTAAAAAATATATGCTATGCTATGCATGCTACCATCCTATTTTCACGCACCTAGGAAATATTGGAAGAATACATCAAATAACATGCAGCGATTTCTGAGTGATGCTTATCATGTATAAATAAAAGAAAAATAGGTTGAATTCAGTATGGTTTAAATTATGCAGTTTTAGATAATGTGCCACATAAAATCACCTAACCATTGAATTGGCTCTTATGTTCGTTTAGTTCTGTTATTAGAAAAAAATTAATATTTACAGCTATGATTATTATGTACTGGAACATTATTCTATTCTTCAGGGGGCTAAAATACATTGATGGATGAATATCAAAACAGATAATATACATAAAAATAAGCTGTATCCATTTTCAAAGATAATTATAGTGAAATGCAGAAATGGTTGATAGAATAAAATATCTAAGGTTTTCACCAACACATTATATATATGTAGCATATGTCTAGTAATTGCCACAATTTCAAAATAAAGATTAGTGTAAATGGTAGTTTATGATAGCTGTAACAACAAGTTGATATGAATATGTCTGTAAATTATATTAGGGATAAAGCCACAGATATTGCTAGCAATTTTGATATACTCTCTACATATGTAATCAAAGTGTCTTAGTATTATTTCCTGTTGCTATGATAAAACACTCTGACAAGAGAAACTTAAAGGAAGTTTTCATTTGGCTCACCAATCCAGGTTACAGTCCAGCATTTTGGGAAAGTTAAGACAGTAGGAATTTGACTAGTTGTAATACATCCATAGACAAGAGCAGAGAGCAATGACTTATTCATGTGTGCATGCTAGTGCTTTGATGGCCCTCTCTTTATCATTCTGTCCAGGGCCTCACTCATAAAATACTGCTACCCATGTTCAGATTGGGCCTTTCCCACTTCAGTTAATAAACCATGAAAATCCCTTATAGTCTTGCCAGCCCAAGTTAGATAAATTATCATTGAGACTTTCTTCTTGGGTGGTTCTACATTGTGTCAAGTTGACAATAACTATCAACATTTCAAGAAACAACTATATTTTAGGTACATGTTTATAAAAATATGCATATTTTCTTTATATATTCATGCTTATAAACTCAAAATACTTATATTTCAGAAGAATACAATATATATCAAAATCCCAGAAGTGTGCATATGCACGTGCGCACACACACGCAGACACACACACACACACACACACANACACACACACACACATACACACACACACATACACACACACACACAGTACAGAGTAAAAGCCATGCTTTGAAAGATAGTTAAAATGTAAAATGATGACAAATTAGAAATTAGGGAATATTTCATCAATGAAAGGTTCACTATTCTTTCTAAGTTTAAGTTCTCTGTTGCAATTGAATAAAGAGAAATATTAGAGTTAAGTTTAAATGTTCTCAGCTTATGAAAAACGTGAAAGTTAATAGATATTTCAATACATGTAATATTGAGAAAAGTCCTTTAGGCACTATAGAATCTTTGCAAGTCATGGTTTATGGTTCTGTGTCATAAAGACCATCAATAAGAGGCCTTATTAAATATTTTAGATCTTTATACATAAATGGATTCAAATTACTGTCTCAGATGTTGATGATAAGTAGTTTTCAGATGGACAGCTAGAATTAAGAAAATAGTGTTAGTGTAAAAATGAATTAGAGAATTTATATTACTTTTTGGGGTATGCTACTATTTGAATAATTTACCAAATTATACGCTGACTATTTAGCTATAGTAGCTACTCCAGAGTTATAAGAAATTGAAATATACTAAGTATTTCTATGTTGGCAAGAAGGAAAATTCACATTCTCTTTCTATGACTTACATAGCTATAAATGAAGCAGAGGACATTCAGTGTAACCAAACCCATATTAAACATATTCATTGTAGTTACCTCAGGGTCAGAGGATATATTTTATTTCTTATCTTTAATTTTCTAAGGTTTACTCAGTAACGATGTCCTATTTTTATAGTTAAGGAAATAATTTAAATTATTCTTACGATATTTCGCAATTGTTTTGTCATTAACTGTGTCAGTATATTCCTTAGTAGGGAGGAGTTATTAGCTGTGTCAGCATACATAGTCTTGCGTAGAACCGAGTTTTAACTTTCTGTTGTGACAGAATCCTAAATTTTAACAAAGGTCAAAGATCACTAAAATGACACCCAATTTTTCCTCAAGTAATCAGGCTGAATGACATTCTAAGAACATCAGATTTGGTATAGACAAAGTGATTTATTGTGGAATTTAGTGTAGTTACTCTCAGTAGACATGTTGAGTAATTACATTGATTTGTAATAACATGCTCATGATTCAACACAGAGCATGCAGTCAATGCTAATTGACAATTTTTCCTGGGATGCAAAAGCTGGGCTTAAAACTATTTCTCCTAGAGCTTCTCGGCTCAATTCATTGCACTTATTATGCTAAAATTTGAAAAGAAATCACATAGGTACGGGGCATGTTGTGGACATCAATGTAATTATCTGATCCAAATGCTGGATTACCAAACTCATGGGATTTGGTGACTTCCTTCATCATCTCTGCATATCTTAGTCTCTTCTACATTACATCGTTGACTCCTACTGTTCTTTGGGGCTTTGCACTGTGGAACTAATATGCTACACGTATTAAATGTCTGAAAATTGACCTCCAAATAATTAGCAGCATAATTATCATTTTGTATATGAAATGATTATTCTGTCAACTCACACACATCAAGTGGCAAACAATTCATGTGGTGTGAGGAGCACAGAGGTCTGTCCATATGACCCCAGCTATCAGAGTTTAAAACCCTTGCAGTAGCAGCAGAGAACAGACTTTTGTTTGACTTGGTTTGAGTTTGAATACTCCTCCTTCTACCAATTCCTTTAAAAATTTTCTAGATACATATGTCTAACTTTCTGGACTATTAGCAATGGGCTCATCATGTTGCTCTAAAGGATGGCTCCAACATGGTTGACATACCTAGTATGGTAAGTATCACATAGTGTTGAAGAAAGGCAGGTAATGGGTGTAAAGCCTACACATTTATTGTTGACTGTGTTTATTCCCCATAAAGTTTTAGTGACATTAGAGATTCCAGGCTAATCTTTATTGCTACCAGTACTATGGAATTTGTACATTTTGAGGTCATTCATTCATTATTTATTCCTTCTATGTTTAAATTCGCTGTGACAATTGAATAAAAACAAATATAAGAATTAAGCCTAAGGGGTCTCAGCTTATGAAGAAAGCAAAAGTTAATAGATGTTTCAATACATTTTATGAAGAGATTGTTATGCTCTTCGTGTATGTAAATTTCTCACTTTCAGAGTCCAGGCTAGAGATGATGGACTCATTCCATCATAAGTGTATTACTTTAGTGATCATTTTATGAAATATATTTCCTAAACTGTAATTTGACTGTCATTGAAATTTAACCCTTCCCTTCTTATTGATATAGAGGGAACACGTAGGGATCCATCATCTGTGTATTTACAAATATCACATTATGTTTAGAAATACCAGGTTGTAAGTCCATCATTAAGTTTAATATACTATTGAAAAAAGTCTAAATATTACAGAAGTGAAGCAAACAAGCTTGATAAGAGAAAGAAAGGGGCAGGATGGCAGAAGTTCTGGGGAAAATGATAATACAACCTCTTCAATCCACAGAAATGTGATAACATTCTCATAGACAGAGAGGATATAACATATGCATGATCACGACAACTGGGACCGACAGGGCGAAAAGGTGACTTCTCATGCTTGGTTCATGTTCATACTGAGAATGTATGCACTCACTTACTGTGACAACACATAGCCCTCAGCATTAAGCTCATTTACAAATCTGCCTTAACTCAGCAGTTGGGAGAGCTTGTATCTCCTCCAGAGGGCTTGAATTCAGTTCCCATCACCAATGTTGAGCAGTTCCCAAACACACACACACACACACACACACACACACACACACAGTTAAAACAAAAATCTTAGGTTTGTTTTAGAGTTCTCATTGATGATCCTTAGTATTAATTTTAAGAGTTTTGCCACCAGATTTTGAGATAAAAAGTATCTCACTTATCAGAAAAGAATTCTAAGTTATACCATCATTACTTTTGCATTACAAAATTCCATCAAGATCAAATGTACAATTCAGTTTTTAATTGTAAATGGTAAGGACTTAATTGAATGGATTTAAATATATTTGTTTAAAAGAAGAGTCAGTTTATTGGTCTTCATTGTGTTCTTTGTGTAGTATATGATGACACATATTTTGTTTAGTATTTATGAACTAAAAATCTAGAATTTGCAAAAAATAACTTTCTTTGTTGTCAGATGAAAAGTGATACACTTGGATAAATTGTTGTCTTCCTTATTAAACTATTCCATTTAACCAGTCATCATATTTCCATTTATATTGATGTATACTCCATACTTTAATCTAGAGCCAATTATTGATTATGAGTCGAACAATGAGCTCCTCTTTCCCTCTGACTCTTGGCATCCATCTAGTATTGATAATCTCATCTGAAGCAGAGTGTGGGCTCTGATTTCTCAGGCAAGAAGGAACATAATATATAAAGAGAGAGTTACAAGTCCATTGGGAGGACTAAGTACTGGCTTAGTGGGTAAGAACACTTGCTATACAAGCCTGGAGACTTGAGATCAAATCCCCAACACCTACACAAGAAGTCAGGCCTGGATGCACATACCTGTATCCTGGAACTGGGTCTGAGGTTAAGGATAGAGATATGTAGATCTCAAGAGCTTGCTAGCCAGCTAGACTAGTCAAAACAGTGAGTTTCTAATTCACTGTTTAAAGGAGTGAGGGAGGAAATGATCAAAGAGAATCTTTTGCCTATGTCTTAAAGGAGTCTTAAAGGAGTGAGGCAGGAAATGATCAAAGAGAATCTTTTGCCTGTGTGTGCATGGACATACATGCTCCACATGTATGCATGCTCTACATGTATGCACCAGACACACCACACTTACACATACTACTCTCATGCACAGCAAATAAATAAATAAATAAATAAATAAATAAATAAATAAATAAATAGCTATTGGAAAATCAAACGACCAGACCCATCCATGTATTACGATGCAGCTTTGCTGAGAGCAAGGCCGTGGGGGAAAAGTACTTTTATAAAATATAAATAAGGACCCTAAAGACTCCAGCTTGTGGAGTGTTCCAAGTTAAAGGTATAAGAGGGTAGGATGGGCAGGGGCTCCTTGAGCTGCCTCATCTGAGTGTGAGAGGGTCTCCAGCTGTATGCGCAAGGACCATAACGGTATTTAGCCATAAGTCATGGCTAAATTTGTATATTGCAGAATTTATACAAATCAGGGCTTTTACTGACTGTAATTTCCAGGGAGATTTTGGGTGACATAGCATTTACCTGCACATTGTACAGCATATGCATGTGTGGATGGAAGCAAGTGTTCATGCATTACCTCACTCTCAATGAAAATCATGTCTTAGTTATAGATCTTGCTATGAATACTCTCAATACTGTTTTTGGAAGACTTTTATTTTATTTTATTTTATTTTTAATTTCAAGCAGCAGGTCCAAATCTCAAGCTGTTGGTAATTCCAGCCATCAGCAGGCCTGTCTCTTTGTTGAAGTCAATCATGTTTATTATAGATGTTTTCTTCCCCTAGGTCATTTGGGTTTTTTGCAGTTTTTTTTAATTATTAATATATTGTTGACAATCATTCAGCCATCTGCATCCATCAAGGAGCCATTAATTATGAAGCTTAGATTTTTTTCAGAAAATAAACAAAAGAAAGACTTGTCACATTTTGCTATGATGGGAACACATCGGTGCCCTTGGAAATCCATGTTGAAATCTGATTGCTGTGTGGCTCTGTCTTAGGAGTGGCTAAAGATGTTATAGACTGGATTCATTACCCTAGAAGGAGAGCTGTAAGACCAGGCCATGCCCGTTGCTTTGCCCTTTCTGCATGCAATCACTCACCCTCGAAGTGGACCATGTCGTCTCACCCTCTTAGGTAGTGCTACTTTGCCACCGCACCTTTAGCTACATCAACCGTGAAGAGAAGTTTCTTTTCCCATAAGTTACCCAGCCTCAGGCATTCTGTTATGGCAACAGAAACAGACAAAGAAATGACAAATGGCCAACATCTTTGCATTCCTCCCAGAAAAGCTTTCTGGTAACAACACCCAAATCCAGAAAATACTTTATAGGTTCAGCGTCTTTCATGAGCAAACATAAGAAGTCACAGATGTGGTGATTCAACCATTGTACAAACACATATAGTAAACATTCCTCTTGCAAAGGTTGGAGAGATGGCTTAGTGGTCCAGTGTACATACTGCTGTGGCAGAAGACCCTCAGCTCAGTCCCCAGTGCCCACATGAGGTAGCTCAAAACCGCTTGCAACTTTTGCTCTAGGTGATATGCCACCCTCTTCTGGAATCCACAGGCACACGTGCTCACATACTAGTTCACAGACCCACACATGAACATAGATAACCAAAAATAAAAAAAATAAAATAAAATAAAATCTTAAATTTTCTCTCCCACAAAAATGTTTTTGTAGATTTACTATAAATAGAGCCGCTCTTAAAAAAAAAAAAAAAAAAAAAAAAAAAAAAAAAAACTGATATTCACTATCACTGCTGAGCTTCTTGTTTCTAAGTATAAACCAAACTCTATTAAACAGAGACATGTGCAGAGGCTGTTATAAAAAAGCGCTCCATCAGAACATAGTACATATGATGCACCACTTTAAGCTCAGGTTACTGTTACAAATCCATGTTTTGAGGTCTGTTGTTTGATGTTGGTTTATGCATGGGAATTCCCCACCCCACCCCAGTCTTTGTCAATTATTTTTAACCAACTCCAACTTCATGACTTAGAAATGGGAAGTTTCAGGCTAAAATTCTGAAACTTTCTCATCTTCTTAGCTGTAAATAACTCTCCCCGTGCACCACTGCATTTTCACAAATACAGACATTAATTTCTTAACCCCCAGTTGATTAAAAGAGTCAGCTAAATACAATACCTTCTTCTCTAGTGGAACCAGCATCCTGAAGTATGACTGTAATTGCTTCTTGCCCAGATGACAGAAGGCAATTTCAGGGCCTGTTTTACTTAATTAGGATGCATGAGCATGGACCGCCAGGTCACACTGCCTGTAAATTACACTTCTTCCATATTTTTGAGAAAAGTTCTGCCATCTCTGCAACCTTGAGATGTGTTTAGTGTGACCATACTATCTCAATGACCCCAAATCCCACTAATAAGTGGAAATATTATTGACATAATCTTCAGATTTTCCTACAAATTACAGAGTTTCTTTACTAAATTGCTGGGGATTAACTGAAACGCTAAAAGGTAAAAGAGTCTTTAACATACTGGTTGACACAGTGTTTCCCAAGAAGTAGGGGAAGGTCTTAATACAGTTTATTTTGTGTGATAACCTAAAAGCGGAAGCTCTAGCATCAGGCCCCAGTTGAGAGAAGTTTTGAAAGAAAGCTACATTTGTATCAGATAAAGAAAAGCAGCTTCCTTCCATCAGGAAACTTGCAAGTCAGAGCTGTGCAAAACAGCAGCATCAGGTTTGGATAACTCCTCTAGATTCTGTGTCCTATGGGGTAGATCAAGGGGAGTTGTAGAATCAACAGTGTTTAAGTATAAGACAAACTCATAACTCATAAATCAAACTTTTAGCTTTGCAATTATTTAGCATTTGAGACAACTTCTGCAACATGACTAGAGTATTTATTAAGTACTTAAGACCACAGGAAGCTATGGCTGAGGTAAAAGGAGAAAGGAAACATAGTTGTCCAACTCAAATTGTGCATTCCCAATAAAAACAGCAATAAAAACATCCTGGATAATAGCCACAAATATACAAAAGTGTTCTAATGGAGAACATGTTATATTGTAATAAAGTTTGCAATTGTTTCCTTAGGCTACTAACAGATCCTTTAGTGTTTTTTTAAATTTTCCTATGACTAATTCCGACTTGTGACATGGGAGAATTTTAAAATAAGTTATGTAAAGCTATTTTAATATAACCAAATAGACATTACCCTGAAACCTGAAAGTAAGTCTGGTAGCTAGAGACATTGTGTATTGGTATATAACATAACTCTAATATCTTGGAATTTTTTAATTGGGTAGAATCTAAGATGAACCTCAAATTCAGTAGGTTTACACAAGCATATATAAATATATGATGTCTATGTATGCAATTTTTGAATTAGGCATGCAACAAAACTGACAGTGTCATCCACTTCCTCTCTTGGCTAACATCCTGCAGAACACGGATGTGATGCCACCCACGGATAAACACAGAAACCTCTCATCAGAAAGCATCACACGTGACCCAATCAGTAATATCCAAGAGCCCACAGCCTGGAAGATAAAAGCCACTTTGCCTTTGATCCCATCCACTCTCAGTTCTGTAGAGCATGGATGTCCCAAGAGAATGAAAATCAAGAAAAATAAATACAGGAAAACAATATCAATCCTATGGAAAATGGCACCAAGTACAAGCAAGCAAGTGGCACAGCCTATTCATTCTCACTGCTAAAGCTTTTATCCTCTTTTTCAGTCAAAACTTCGTGCTTACTGATTACAAAGAAACAGAGGCCTAAGAATTGATTTTAATGATCCTACTGAATTTTCAAGTCTTAGACAGCTTAGTGAGATAAAAGCTCAAGTGGCAGAGTGTAAAGTGTTTTCAAACAGATTTGCATTGTTCAAGTCCATGGGTTGTTTTGTACTTTAGGGAGTCGGAAGACCTGTAGAGAAGAGCATATTAGACATCTGAGAACACTTACCGCTAACAATTACAGAGCCGGTGAAGGAGCCAGTGTGACGAGATCCAGGATGCTTCTCGCTGCAAGTTTAAACATTTATTTTATTGGTTGGGAAATAGGGGTACAGGGAAGGGAAACCATTTACTGATGACAAGGAGTAGGATAGAATTAGAAGCTAATGATCGAACTTATTTCTCCTGGCCTTGGGTCTGCTGGTTCCCCAGCACTTGTTTATTGAATACTCTAGCTGAAAACATCTTTTCATCTTTCCTTTTCCCTATTGCCTTTCTCCTTTAACAATAAATATCCTTGCTTCCTTCTGTTGCTGCTATTCCTGTACTTAAACAATCATTTTCTAAGCACCAGGTGGAAGCAGAGTGTTAGGGATGAGGAATTCAGACAGGTCCCTGGACTCATGGATGCACACAGTCCTACCAGGACAGTGGGCACAGCAGGGCCACAAACATGTCCTAAGAAGTCATATTTACACCAAGACCTGAAAGGTGATTAGGTGATGGACAACCACATAAAATTCCAGGAAAGGAAGCAACATCTCCTAATGTACTTGTGGTAGTTTGAACGAAGATGGCCCACTTAAGCTCATATATCTGAAGGCCCAGTTTCTAGTTGATGGACTTTTTAGGAAGTATTAAGAGGCATGATGACTGAGCACTGGCTGTTCTTCCAGAGGTCCTGAGTTCAATTCCCAGCAACCATATGGTGGCTCACAACCATCTGTAACGGGATCTGATGTCCTATTCTGGTGTGCAGGTGTACATGCAGATAGAGCAGCCATGTACATAAAATAAACAAACAAATAAATAAATAAATCTTAAAAAAAAAAAAGATGAGTGACCTCGTTGAAGGAGATATGCACCAGGAATGGGCTCTTAGGTTTGGAAAGCCTACACCATGCCAGGCTCTCTCTGCCCCCCCCCCTTTCTGCTATGATCAGGTGTAAACTCTCAGCTACTGCTCCAGTGCCAGGGCAGTTCACCTGCTGGCAATCTTTCCACCATGATGACTGTGGATTATCCCTCGGAAACAGTAAGAAGGCTACCGATTAAATGTTTTATTTTCTAAATTGCCTTGGTCCTGGTGTCTCTTCACAGCAATAGGAAAGTAATGAAGATAGGGTCAGAGTAGGTGGCTGATCCATCAGTTCTAAGACACCGAAAGCTTTCAAGGAGGCACTAGCAGAAATGGCATACCAGAAAACAGCAATATTATGATTTGACTTTATCTTCAAGGCCACAACTCCAGACCTCAGCTCTGAATTCTAAATCACTAAAACACTTATTTTGTATAACCTTTAAATGTTTAAAAAATGAGCAAGAAAAAAAAACATATTTTGACATTTTATAAAAATTGAGAAATATTTATCACGTGTTCATTCTGGGATCCCATGTCTCTGATAATGTATGACATCTCCTAACCCACTCCTCTTGAAGCGTCATCAAAGGCAGGGCTAAGTGGGATATGGGTTGGGGATGAAGTTAAGCCTGACCTGGAATCTTCTGGTGATTCCTTGTGGAGCCATTATTTCAGCCTAAGATTTGGTTTCCTCTTGTACAAGATCAGGATTCAAACCTGCCCTAGAATGTTACACAGAACACGGGTGACAAGCCACACAAAGTGGCTAGAACATGTAGCGCTGATAGGTAATGAGTAAATGTGTAAAATGCTCAGGGCATTTTAAAAGTTGACATTTCAAGCCTACCAGGGAATACTTTTAAACTGCAGCCATGGATTTATAGAAAAATAAAAGAAATTCATAGTATATACTCTCTACTTAGATGCTGCCAATGGGGGGGGGGAGAATGTACTTTTTTTTTTCTTCAAGAGAATGGATTGACTTGAAGTCACATGTGGTCACACAAATTAAATAAATAAAAGAGGCTAATTAGCCCCTCAGGTCATAGATGTGGTCAGCACATCCCAAAGCTATGCCAGCCAATGAAGATAAACACAAACAGATTCCAATTCTCAGTAGGCATGGGCACAGTTCTCAAAGTCATTGGAAACAAGATGAAAAGCACTTCATTCCTCAGGGTCTCATTTCATCTTCTGCAACTAGGGGTAATACCTCCGTGGGAGGCTCTGGATTGAATAGAGACACAGAGAGCTGGAATCAGGAAGGTATTTATTTATTAACGTTAGCTACAGCAGTAACAATAGTATTAGTTTTCTCTCTGTCTGTGGTGTGTTAGAGTAAGTATTCAGTAGTGTTGTGATTTTTTAATTCATAGAATACTTCATGTTTTATAATATATATCTGAAGTTATAATGCTTTAATTATATATATATATATATATATATATATATATATATATATATATATATATATGGCTCAGTAGCTTAAGAGCTTGCACTGCACAGCCTCTTTACTCATTTCTGGGCCCCAGAATGTGTGGCCCAACACAGAACTCTAGTTACAGACCCCTGAATCAGCTCCCTGTCCCCACCTACCTGCTTTGCAGCCATCTTACCCGCTGCATTGATGTGGGACCACATGAAGTCTGAACCCAGACTGAACTAAAACTTCTGAGAGGAGCTCCCAGAGCTGATCTCCTGCCCTGCCCAACTGTCAGCCACCCTACCAACTGAGAGGCGCTTGATAGATGCCCCAGTGTAGGAGAATTGACGACAGTGGGTGAGTGGGATAGGGGGTTTCCAAAAGGAGGGGAAACCAGGAAAGGGGATAACATTTGAAATGTAAAGAAAGAAAATATCCAATAAAAAAGAAAAAAAAATGGGTTTTATCTATGTTCATAAAAAATGTTGGTGTTTAGGACCAAGGATCTCTCCTCCCACTGATGCCTGACAAGGCCATCCTTTGCTACATATGCAGCTGGAGCCATGTGGACTCCTTTGTTGATGGCTTAGTCCCTGAGAGTTCTGGGGGATCTGGTTGGTTGATGTTTTTCCTATTGGGTTATTCTTAATTAAATGCTTCCAGAATAGACTCAAGAACACATAAAAAAGGATTATCTACCACAGTTACACTGGTTTCAATGGGAATGCGGGGATAGCTCAAGAAGACATATAAATAGATAGACATATTCTAGTGTGTAAACAGACAAAAGGACATGATCATCTCATTAGATGCAGAAAATATATTTGAGAAATTTCAACATTGCTTAATGATAAATGTTCTGGAGAGGTTGGGAGGTATGGGAGGCACATCTCAACATAATAATGCCATTTTACAAGAAGCCTACAGCCAACATCATTCTAGGTTTTCTTGTGTTTTGCAAAATGTATCTTGGGTATTCTAAGTTTCTGGGCTAATATCCGCTTATCAGTGAGTGCATATCTAGTGACTTCTTTTGTGATTGGGTTAGCCAACATCATTCTAAATGGAGGGAAACTTAAAACCTGTCCAATAAGATAAGGAACAAGGCAAGGGTATTCACTCTCCTCACTCCTATTCAAAGCAATCTGTGAAGCCTTAGCTATAGTAATTGGAAAAATTTAGAACAGTAATGGACTATTAATAATAAAATGTCAGAATATTATATATATATATATATATATATATATATATATATATATATATATGCATATATATATATATGTGCATAGGATATATCCTAAAAGATATAGCTAGAAAATTCTTGTCTGATAACTGCACTAAACAAAAATATTGGGATACAAAATTAAACCACAAGAATCAGTAATTTTCCCATATATAACTGCAAACGTACTGAGAATGAAATCAGGAAATAATCCTATTCACGATAGCCTCAAAAAATCTTGGAGTAGATATAACCAAGGAAGTGAAACATTTGTATAATAAAAAAAATTTAAGCCACTAAAATATTAAATGAAGAAAGTACTAGAAGATGTAAAGACTTTCTAAGCTCATGAATTCATAGAATTAATATTGTTAAAATGGTCATCATACTGAAAGCTGTTTACAGATTCCAAGCAATTCCCATCACAATTACTACACAGTTCATCACAGAATTTGAAAAATATTAAACATTTTATGGAAACACACACAAAACAAGGATAGCTAAAACAATCCCAAACAATAAAAGAACTGGTAGATGCATCACTACACATTCTCTCAAGCTGTACTACAGAGCTACAGTAATAAAAACAACATGATATTAACATAAAACAGCTACACATTGAACAATGGAATAGAATTGAGGAACACACACCTAATGCTCACACACCTATGGTCATCTGATTTTTGGCAAAGAGCTCCAAAAATAAGCACTGGATAAAAGACAGCATCTTCTACAATGGTGCTAGTCACACTGGATGGTTATGTGTGGAAGAATGAAAGTAGATGCATGTCTTAACATTTATAAAATTCAAATAAAAATGGATCAAGGGCATTAGCATGAGAGCTGACACCATGAATCTGGTAGGAGAGAAACACTTGAACTTGCGGGTACAGATAGGACTTAATGAACAGGACTCCAATAGCACAGTCACAAAGACCAACAATCACAGATGAGGCCACATGGAACTAAAAAGCTTCCACAGAGCAAATGAAATCATCTCTCAAGAGAAGAGGAAGCCTACAGAATGGCAAAAATATTTCCCAGATGTACATCCAACAGAGGGTTGATATCTAGCATATACAAAGTTCTAAAAATAAATAAATAAATAAATGAATGAATGAATGAAGAAATAAATAAGTAAATAACAAAACAACCCAATTAAAAAAATGGGCCGTGGAACTGTACAGAAAGAAAAGATGAAACCCAACAGGCTGAGAAACATTTTTCTTTAATGTTCAACATTCTTAGCCATCAGGGAAATGCAAATTAAAGCTGCTTTGAGATTTCATCTCATCCAAATCAGAATAGCCAAGATCAAAAACCAAACGACAGCAGATGCTGGCAAGGAGGAAGGAAATGGGGAACACTTAGTCACTACTGGTGGAGTGAAAATTGATACAGCCACTATGAAAATCAGTGTGGAGGTTCCTGAAAAAAAATGCTTGAACTAGATCTACCATATGATCAAGCCATTCAGCTCTTGGGAATGTACCCACAGGACTATTTTATACTCCAGAGATACTTATCTTTGTTCATTACTGCTTTATTCAAAATCCTGAGGAACTGAAGACAGCTTAGGTATCCATCGGCTGAAGAATGCACAATGAAAGTATTATATATTTATACAATGAAATATTTTTCAGCCATTAAAAATAATGAATTTTGTAGGTAAATGGATGGAAGCAGAAGAAATCATCCTGTATGAGGTATCCCAGAAACAGAAAGACATTACGTTTTCTCCCATATATGATTGATAGATCTTATGCTTTATATGTGAGTCTTTCATTTGGAATAGCCAGAGAGCTTAGGAAACCAGTAAATGGCTAGAGAGAGGTGGATCTTACAAGGAAGGAGAAATTAAATACAGCACTTTAAAGATAAAGACAAGCAGGACAGGAAGGATGAAATGGAGTGGGAGATGGGAAGTCAGGGTAGAGCATGGGACGTGAGAGGGATGAATAACACTAAAGGTTTTTGAAAAAGACACATTGAGACCCACTACTGTAAAAGCTTCATATATGAGGGTATATTATGTATATCACATGTGCACCCACACGCCATGTAAATAAACTATCTGAAGACAAAAGTAATCAGCAATTTCATCTAATTATGAACCCTGCAAACTATGATAAAGACCACACTGACAGGACTTGCCCACTGGTAAAAAGTGGCAATAAATGCTGTTGGTGTTACCAACCATTTTTAAAAACTGGATTTAATGTTCACTCTGTAAGGTATAATCTATACTTATCACATTCCATGAAGTCAAGAACCTGTGGTTAGATAGTTCATGGGCTCTAGTAGAGAACATTCTATTATTATCCTGCTAAACAGCATTAAAATGATTCCTTATGACTTGTTGCTATACCCAGAAATCAATGAATTATACAATGTCATCAGAGAATCTTATATTTTACAAGATGTCAGCTAACACAAAGACCCACAACTGGAAACATAAAGAGATTAAGAAATTTCTGGGTATTTAGCCTTAAATGGGACATATATATATCCCAATCAGCCTCCACAGGGCTCAGGAACCCATGAGAAAAAGATTGTAAAAGACCAAATTGGGCAGTGTTTTCTGGACAGAGCAGGATATTTGCACATAAGAATTCACAGCATTTGTGACAATGTGGACAAGATCTGCACAATGTTAAGCCAGATGAAAATCTCGACATGGAGGGAAGGAGGTGAACATGAAATTCTGTTCCTAACAGAGAACTATATTGGTGTTTGATTACTACCAAGAAGAGGAAAGGTTTATTTTGGCTTGTTTTGGATTGGTTTTGCTATTGATGTGAGAACTGGTACACTGACCATAACGCAGGCAGACCTTATAGACATGAGTTTGTGATGAACAAAGATTGGACTTGGTGTGTTAGAGAGAGAGAGAGAGAGAGAGAGAGAGAGAGAGAGAGAGAGAGAGAACATGTTGTTAGAATAAGGAGATGGAATTTGGGAAAAGTCAAGGGAGAGGGATGAATATAGTCAAATGTCTTGTATGAAGTGCTCAAAGAATTCATAAAACCATTATTATTATTATTATTATTATTATTATTATTATTATTTAGAAAGAATGTATTGCCTTTGCAGAGGAACCAAGTTCAGTTTACAACTCCCAGTTTAGGTGGCTCACACCTGCCTATAACTCCAGCTCCAAAAGAATTCAATGCCCCTTTGTTCCATGGGTACCTATGCTCTTGTGCATGTAACCACCAATTCCCATATAAAATATTAAATGTAAAAAAATACATCTTTAAAAAGTGACTAAACCTTTTGTCCAATGCACCCCATCAGTGTATTTTTAAAGTCCATGTCTTGACATAAATTCCAAATAAAGGGAAAAAAGTGAGACTCCCAAACTCAAAAGAAAAAGCTTGTGGCTATTTTCAACCCGGTTTTACTGGGCTCACATGTGCTTTCAACATAACGTGAGTGAAGCTGTAGCTTTAGTAAAGGTGAGAAGCAAGATGCTCTACAACTTTGAGCAGGAATGAACTCTTGGTGGCCAGAGTTGGAATCTTTATAAAAAGTTGACTGGCAAAAACAAACAAACAAACAAACAATGTCGACTGTGAGGCACATAACATCCCTCAGTATGTTTCAACATCAGTGACAAAGAGTTTTCTGCAGAGCAGCTTGAAATGCATAGCTGCTCCTCAGCCTGATGCTGCCATCTCTGCCTGCTCAGCAGCCCTATCCCCACAACACTGACTGTCACAGCTGGTGTTCGATATTTTCTCATGCTGTATGAATCATTTTGTTTTCAGAGTGGCAGAGTGGCACTGAATAAAATAGAGTGATTCAACAGGGTAGTGGCTCTCTGACTGCATTCATTTTCACGATGCTTTGGATATAGAGTTAGAAAAACCTCAGTTTGGCAGCCACCGTGGTTATAAACAGTTTAGAAAGCAACACCAGTGAATGCCAAAACAAGAGCCATGAACTTTGATTACTAACGGGAAAGCACACCGAAGGCAAATGCAGGAAAGGGGATTAGAAAGGAAACCTTCATTAAGTAGGTGTTGTCTCAATCCAGTGATGAATGCTAACAGGAGCATCAGTGTACATGTCCTCAGTGTCCCCAGGTATGATGCCCTAAGTATAATACAAGCCACTAACTACATGGTTGTAATCATGAGATGGAAAAACTGCATCCTGACAGAGCTGCCAAAAGTAATTGTATACTGCACTTGCAATGCATTAGGAAATGGTGAAGGAAGACTGAGGTCTTTCCCAAAATGGAAGAAGTTGAAGAAACTGGACTTGATGGTCCTAATTTGTAGTCCCATGAGTGGGAGGCTGAAGCAGGATAGAGATTTTGAGGTCAGCCTGGGTTTCAGAGATAGGCCCTGTCCCCAAAACAAAAATAAACAAAGAAAGAAGGATGAGGGTGAGGGTGCATCTATGTCCTTAGCAAAAATGGTAAATGCTGTGACCTTCAGGACAGCCTTAAAGGCTGTGGGAAAGAACTCTGAAAACATGAGTTCAAAAATATATAACAGGATTTCTCAAGTATGCATAATTTAAGGAGGCAATATGATATATATGAGGGGCTTCATGGACCTAAAAACAGAGGCAGCTATACTCTAAGCCATCTTGTAGGAAAGATACAAAGGCAGGCAGTTACAAAGGCAGACAGATTCCTGAGTTCAAGTCAGCCTGGGACAGAATGAATTTAGGCCCAGGTATGGTAGGACAATAATCTCTAAACCAGATCCCACCCAGCTAGCTTATTGTCTGTGCTTAAAAAGGCAGGCAGATGGATGAACTTACTGCTATATGAAAGAAAAGTACTTGTCTTTTCTAAGAATCAAGGGGCTAAGTTCATAAATTGCTGATTCTTGGAAGAATCAAAAGGAAACCTGGATAAACAATTGAATTTTTATGTAAACAAAAGACTAAGTTCTATTTTACCAGAGCTGAGATATCTGGATGAGCTGTCTGGAGATCTCTGGAGAGCTGTCTTGAGCAGAAGACAAGTTTGTCATCTTGTACCCTGTGATTGACTTTGAGTTGTTCTTTTGTTGATCCCAAATACCCCTTCCTCAGGACCCCTTCCCAAGCTGAGGCTGGTCCTTGGCATTTACTAATGAAGACAACATGAGATAGAACATTTTCCCCCCACCATTAAGGGGAAACTTAATTTGGGGAAAACTGGCAAAATCTGACCAAGGTATACAACAGAGAATATCCCCTTGTTTGGGGAAATACATTACAGAATTTAGGAGGTCTGTCTTAAGTTTATGCTTGCTAATATAGAAGGAAATTATGCATATGAAGTGGAAGGGAGGGATGGGAGGAAGGACAGACAAAAGGAAGAGGATGAAGAGAGGGATCAAAGGGTATGAGAAAAGGAAGCAAAGTAAAACGGGGAAGTTGGTGTTCTGGGTGAAATATGGAGGGTGTTTCAAATATTTTGCAGATATTTCGGGAGTACAACATCGTATAAACAGCAAAAATCATGAAACAAGTATTCTGTCTTTAAATGAAAATAAAGTTCTTTGGTTTGCTATAGTTCCTTTCTGCTGGATATTTGAGTTTGGAAATGAACAACTTATTGGAGATTTACAGCCTATCACAGACCGCAGAGAGAAAATCAAGCTCATCCCTGATACACGGTCCATCTTCTCCTCAAACGTCCTGCAGACACAGCAGCCACTGAACTCAAGGGGCAGGACTCAGTTCAGAGCAGGGATGGAGGCAGGTAACTGCCATTCACAAAGGTTTAGCTGCTGAAATTAGATTGGATGGCAACCCATTGCTACTGATTTTCATGACTATCCTCCCAATTTATTTACCCAGTTTCTACTCCTATATTCTAGTCTTCATCTCTCTACTGCTTTGTCTCTATATTATTTAGCCAACATAATTCCCTTTGTGTTTATAACAGAACACTTTCTCCTATGATAAGACATTTTTCCACCCTTAAAACTTGAATGTTTATTCTTTGAAAATTTCACATATGTGTACAATGTATCTTGAAAATATATACACTACCTTCTGTCCCTCCAACTATCTTCAGGAACACTATCACCTTCCTCTCCCAGCTTTATCTTTTTCTTTTAGTATGCATTTATTGACACTATGGGTCTAATTAATACTGCCCATATGCACATGGGGATGGAGTCATCACTGGGGCATGATTAACCTACCGGTGACAACGCGTTTGAAGAAAAGTGACTCTTCCTCCTTTAAGAGCTGTCAATTGCCTATAGTTCTTCACTTGGGGATGAGACCTTAGGAACCTGCCTCTGCCTCTGGCTGATCTTGTACAGGTCATGTGACCATAACCATTGCTTCTGTGGCTTCATGAGATCAAATACCATGGCACGATATTCTTGTTCCTCATTGTCTAAGCAAGATAGCTGAAAATAATAATACTAGAAGGGACTGGAGTAGAGATGTAGCTCAGAGAGTAAAATGCACAAAGAAGCACAACGCCTGAGTTCCATTCTCAGTACTGTGTGAAACTGGGTGAGGTGGCCCATGCCTGTACTCCTAGCCATCAGGATATTGAGGATGTGATCAGAAGCCCAAGGTCACCCTTGGCTATATAATGAGTTTGAGGACAGCTTGGACTTTATGAGACTCCATTTCAAAAAAAGAAAAAAAAATACCGAGGTCTCAACTTTCATGTGATGCATTATATTAGATCATAACATGCATATAAACATAAACACATGCAAAATCTGATCTTTTCATTTTCTGTGTGAGAAATTTATGAATCTCATTTTAAAGAGATCGTCAGGCTGAAAATAAAAAGGTTAACTGTCTACCCGTGTCCTTTTCTTACCTAATTTCTAAAATATGTACCTTAAAAATGTTAACCAAAAAAAAAATGTTAACATTGTTATTTGAAAAATATGTGATAGGTCAGTGGTCAAATGAACTTGAGATATGCTGTATTTAATAAAGTTCATCAATTATCTTCACTTCTGACATGCAACCCAGGGCCCATTCTTCAGTGTTTATGTGTGGCAGGGACATTCTCCACTTAAGATACTGTTCAGCATCCTGTTTGAAACAGTGCAATGTCCAAACAGTGCTATCCAAATACCATCTAAATAGTGTTCAAATAGATGGTATTTATGTGTAGAATGGGATATGTCTTGTATTTAATTTTCTTTCCCATGTTAAGCACGTAGTAGGTTGTTCAGCATCTGCACCATGATAACTGTCAAGGGCTGCATACACCATTGCTTTTTAGGAGTTCCTGATTTTTACCCTTCTGATTTGCTTACATTTCATGTGTAAACGAAATGACCTTTGTGTGTCCTAAAGTGGCCTTCTAAATACCAGAGACTTCAGGCTTCTGACAGCCTTTGATAACATTTGTGTAACTCCTCATCCTCTTTTTCACCCAGGTAAGTGCAGAGTCCCCAAAGCTTTTGAACAAGAAAAGAAACACTTAATTTAAATAAGCATTACATACCTGGCAGTTGGGGGGAAAAATGAAAGTGCTATAAAACAGTTCATCAGGAAGCGCCATGCTGTGTTAAATTATAGGTAATAAAGTCACAGTGTCATGAAGAAAGCCACTGCACAAACTAGGAAATGACTTTTCTAAGCTGTGAGAGTCACATTCGTTTCTATTTCCTGGGATTACCCAAGGGGCATGACTGCATTTGGATGACAGTAAGCGCACACTGCCTGCCAGGTCCTTGCAGGTCTATGAGAAGCACTGACATTTCAGTATCTTTGCAAAACAGATACAACACAGAAACTGAAGGAGGCACACATGGCTGGATTTAAATGAAGTCTGGCTTACTGTTCTCTCTCTAGACTCCTTACAGACAGCATCAAGCAAGGCTTTAGTCTAACTCTGGTGTTGGGGGAAGATTGTCACACAGCTGTTAGAAGTAAGGTAAAATTAGGGGACTCTGGGGAGACCAGGACAGAAAAAGGAGCTCTGAAAAGTTGATTTCCTTTAAGGTTACAGTCAAGAATTCTTGGCTACCAGAGTAAGTGGAAGGAAGAAACATATGTGTATCTTCAGATTGTAAGCATAAGCTACAGTGGGTCCATGGGAAGGAAATTTAAGAGTTTAAAACCATGACCTTCTCTGTATAGGGAATTATTTTGAACCCACCTCTGCTTGCTACAAGGGTGTGTTGGTCAGTCACTCTTTTATTCTCTAGCATCTATTACAATGCTCTAATCATCCCACTGGAAAGTATGTATTACTTTATTTTTACATATGTTTTGTTTATAGATGTGTTCTATGGTCTCTCAATTCCAAAGTCAGTAAGGAATATGTTAGAAATACATATTTTCGAGATCGTCCTGCGCCTCTTCTGCCCAGGAGGGGTGTTCGCCTGGCGGCTGTCCGCAGGCTGAT
>NC_034590.1:134201935-134264565 GCF_900095145.1 Mus pahari | reverse complement strand
AAAAAAAAAAAAAGAAATACATATTTTCTTGCTTACCTGTGTATAGATCTATAAAGTCAGAAATGTGGGGCAAGAGGAAAGAACTGGTGGGTGACTTGTATTGTAGATAGCTCTCCAGTGGTCTGAGGGCCACCACGGCTTGAGCACTGTTACACTCTCCGAGCTACTTCATCAAAGATTCATACCTGGTACACTGTGATCTCCCCAAGACATGATCCTTGCTCTCACTGAACTAACTTTCTTCCTTTCTTTTCTTTCTTTCTTTCTTTCTTTCTTTCTTTCTTTCTTTCTTTCTTTCTTTCTTTCTTTCTTTCTTTCTTTCTTTCTTTCTTTCTCTTTTTGTGCCTTCCAGCGGTTTTATAATATTCCAGTTCTCAGTTGCCATCTCATAATATTTTTTAGCCCATTTATTGATGCCTTTTCTTCTCCTCATTATCTAGGAATTTCCACTGTTAACTCTCATTTTCTTTCCTTTTGTACTTTCTCCCATTAACATCAAATAATTTTCTACAACTCCAATCCTCACTTAAAATATTATATTGATTTATTTTATTTTATGTGGTTTTCCTTCATGAGTGTCTATACTGTGTGTGTGTGTGTGTGTGTGTGTGTGTGTGTGTGTGTTACTCAAAAGTTCAGAAGAGGAAATCATATCCTCTGGGGCTTGAATAACCAAAGGTTGTAAGCCATTGTATGGTTAGTGAGAATCAGGTCAAGTGTTCATAACTGCTGAGACAACTTTTTGTTCCCCAATCCTAAGATTTTGAGTCACAGGTTTATCAAAACCAAGCCTCATTCCTATCCCCCAGGTTTCCTTTGCTGGCATGGAGATGCTACCTCTATTCTCATAAGGAATGCAAAGACTCAATCACTAAGTTCTCACCACACTCACAGCAGCTTCTCCTGTATATCTATCTATCTTACGAGAATCTCAGACATGATGTCCCAAAGGTTAAGGCTCATCTGTTCTATTCCCTCCATGAATAAGTCTCAGTCTGTTGATGTATATGTATATATATATGTGTGTGTGTGTGTGTGTATATGTATATATATGTGTGTGTGTNTGTGTGTNTGTNTNTATATATATATATATATATATATATATATATATATATATATATGTTTGTGTGTATGTGTGTAGATGTGTGTGTGTGTGTGTATGTATATATATATATATATATATATATATATATATATATATATATATGTTTGTGTGTATGTGTGTAGATATGTGTATTTATATATACATATATGTATTATATATATAATATTTACCAACTTTGCATTACACTCAATGTCTAATTATTTTTCTTCCAAGTAGGTACTTGCTAATGATTGCTTCTTGGTTAATCTTCTAAATGTATTATTCTAGTGTTTTGTTGTATTATTAAGACGATTCTCTATGTTCTTAGTGCCTATTACTTTTTTTTTTTTTCACAGAAAGCCTTCATCTGATAGCTTCTCATTTGATAGCATCTTTTAGGTGAGTCTAGACTGCCTCTTCAGAGTTAGCTGACATAATCCTTGGTCTGTTGTAGTCAAGACGGGCTACTGTATAAAAGGTCTCCAGACTTTCTTATAGATGTTACTCCTTTTCTTTTCTTTTTTTTTTTTTTTTTTTGCTTTTGCTCAATGGAAATGCCATCCCAGCTCTATGTCCTTTTCTTAGGCTTTGTCCCTGCAGACATTATCTTTGCCTTACCCCACTTACAGGTAGTCCATCTGTCAGTTATCCTCACAATAAACACAATGTCTTCCCTTCTTGGCTAAACTGTAAAGCAACTGAAGACAGATACTAAGTCTGTCACTAAAGTTTTCTTTCTTTTCTTTCTTTTCTTTCTTCTTTCCGTCCCTTTCCTTTTACATTTCAGTTGTAACTCTGGTTGGCTTGGTACTAAGTATGCAGACTAGGTTGGTATCAAACTCAGAGATCTGCTTACACCCTCTTCCGAAGTGGTAGGATAAAAGGTATGCACCACCACGCGCAGGCCCAAAAGTTTCATTTTTACCTAAATGCCTAGAATAAAATCTTCTTTACCATGGGTGCTTAATAAGTGTTCATGAGTTGAATAAATATATCTGTCTGTAGGATGTTTATGAGGTGACTGGTGGGTCTCAGAAGAGAAGCACTCAGTGAAAAGAGTGAGGGAGAGACAACCAGTACACAATGGATATAGAAAAGGGTTCCCCGACCTCAAGAAACAAATACCAGAGTTTTCCGAAAAAGAAACTTGAAATGATATTCCTTAGAAACTTGAAGTAATGTTGGTTTATTTGAATTGTGGGATATTAAGTTCAGGCCAAGAGACACCTCGAGCAGAATATGCATTCGGGTTTATCCTACTTCTGTGCCATCTTGTTGTCGAAAACCCTCAAGTACTGCTAGCCCATACAGCCAGGGGTTCTGTGGCTGGATGAGGTGGGAACCATCTATGGAGTGAAGACAAAAGAATATTCTTTACTGCACCAAGTCCCAGGAAATAAAGAGCTAATCAGAGAAGGCATGGCATCTGTGACTGTCTTTCATTCCAACTTAGCAAAGAAAGCACCCGGTGCTAGCAGACATCTCTGGGTTCTTATTATGGGCAGGGATAAGCGCTCTATACAATTAGTTCTGGGCTTTTCACTTGGAATATTATCCTAGTATTTGTGCTTTCTTTATAGTACTCAAAACCTCTAGCCTGAGTTCATCAACAAGAACAAAACATTAATATTTTTTTCTTAGAAAGTTCTTATATGCTATCTTTATTTGAATGTCCCAGAGTAGGATCCATCATTAATAATTTGAGCATGTCACCAATAAGCTTAAAAGGAATTGAATCAGTAGGTTGCTTTTGTGTAGGTACTGAAATTTTCCAGATTAAATTAGGCTTCTAAGCCTCTGCCATGTATGCTGTTCTCCAGGTGAACGAAACATAGGACCAATTTTTAATTATTTTTCTTTAATAGTTCTGGAATTAGACACACTCTGTCCTACTGGTTCCCCAGACGCAAGGAGTCACCCTCTTGGATCAGTGCTAAAATCCTACCTTCAGCAAGAACTAAAACACTGCATATTTATGATACATGTTGAATATGTATAACTCTCAGCATACACATATAAACAAGTCTCAATGAAATGATTATGCTGTAACACTGACATATGTTAATAAAAAAGCATAAGCTGCCTCAAATACACTTGTCTCATAAAGTAATTGTTTTCAAGATCGAAGCATATACGGATGGTCCTCCCAGGAAAACCCAACATACGTTGAGGACTGTCTTTGATTCTCTTATCACTAAGTCAAGGAAACACGAGTATTTCACAGGTCACCTGGCACACAGCATGGCATGTATTTTACCTACCACTGTTTGTTGAGTGAATAGGTCCATCTTTCCTACTCTGCTCATATCATGTTTGAAATTAAGTCTTAAAATGTCATACCGTATGTCGTTGTCACTTTTGTTTAGCAGAATGCATTTTATTGTATCTCAGACCCAGGCTAGATTCGTGTCCTGCTCAGAATAAGTGCTCAGAACATTTGTTAACTGAAAAGATGGCTGCAGCTTCCCTTTCAGCTTTTTACAGACTTAGATATTCAATTGCCAGCCTCACTTTCCATCAAGGAACTCAATAGCTGCTCTCCCCTAACTCAGCTAGTTAATCCCTCATGTGGTTACAGGTTGTTTCAGATCCTAGCCTCTGGGAGTTCATAGTCAATATCAACACATAAAGTGGCAGATCCAGCTTCCCTCCTATGGATGCCCGGGCCCTGTGTGCTCTCTGCAGTCGTTTCTGTTTACTGTCTAAGTCAGGAGAATTTCTCCTGGTTCTGTATCCTCTCTAGGTACTTTATCACACTGGTCAGGGGTAGAATTTTGTCCTGCTCACTCCGTTTCTTCCTGCAATTTGAGTTATTTTGCTTACTGTGTACATTACAATTTGAGACATACCCTTGGGAGGAAAGTCAAAATTGCAGACAATCATACTCCTGCCTTAAAACTGTAGGGAACAGAAAATTGGGCCCGATTTTTATGAGCGCTTCAGAAAAGCAAAACCTCACCTTGATGCTACTGTGCAAGGGATGTCGAGATGAGTTTCTGTGAGGTATTAAATTACTCAAGAGGGTAGAAATCACTCATCCCTAATGTAGCGGAGACATAGAGTTCTCATCAGGGCCTTGAGCTATGGCTGCATTCGTGTCTGCCTTAGCCATTATGAGATGAAAGCAGATGGAAATTACTCATTCCCTTCGAAGTCACATCCTTAAATGCTGTCTTATATAGTAGCATTGGCAGAGGGCTTTCAGTTTCAGAGGAGTTTGGAAAATGAGCCCTTCATGTGAGCACCCTGAGGCTACTGGCCTTCTTTTGCACATCTTTACCGTGTTATCTTTTTCCATAGCATCCTTGCTCAAGAGTGTCAGGAATTATGAGTAACCCCATTTCACTTCTGCTTATTATCATTAGGTTCACCCTGGCTCTGTCACACAAGGCTATTGTGACATGTCTTGATTCTCCTCCAATTGCCGTTGTTCACCCAGCAAATGGCTGCATCCATCAAAACTCTTATAGTCACAGTCAGAGAACTGAACACTCATCTTTCAGGGCATAGGAAAAGGTCTCCAACATGTATGCTGTGGATGCAATACATCCCCAAATATATACTATAAACTAACATAATTTAGAGTATATGTGCTCCATGGAATGTACTGTTTTAGCGTGGCTCTCTGATAGTATTCACATCTTCAAAGAGACTCTCCAGGCACAAAATATCACCTAATTGTGTATACATTAGGCCAAAGTAGCCACACTCAATACAGTAAGTACCTATGTCTTGGGGAGGGGTGGTGAGCTCAAGGAGCACAATCTATTGAGAAGGCAGGCCTAGAGGAGAATGTGAAGGAATTGACAAGGTCCATTGGAAGTGATTCACACTGTTAATTTCTACCCATTTGGTTATTATAAGGAAGGGGCGATGATCTACATACACAAACTCTCTGACGTGCTATGATAGAGAAGAGTATAGCTTGCTCAGAGATTCAGGGGCCTAGGTTGAAATCCCACTTACAACGTTTTCCAGTTGTGTGAGGCTAGAACACCTACCTGTCCTGTTTCCTCTTAGATAAGCACTCTCCAGCTCTGCGCAATGATACTTTGACTGTATATTTCAATTGTAGTTCAGAGAGTAGTGCTTATTCTAAATGTTTTTATTTCTCTCTCTCCCTCTCTCCCTCTCCTTCTTCCCCCCCCCCTAACTTGAACATGCATGCTTATAGGCACACATGTATGCATGCATGTTAGTAATAACTTCCCATGTGAAATTAAATTAAATTAAATTAAATACTAACTGGACCTGGAATACAGACTATTCCCCAAAAGCCTTATCAGTTGCATTCAGTAAGGTGTCTCCTTTTGTATCCTGCACACAAGAGGAAATAACATACACATGGAATGCTAAAGATCAACTCTGATTTTCCACATTCTTTCACTAGTGTAGAGCAAGGCTCAGTACTTGATGCACAGGAAGTACTCAACTAATATTCCTGTACATGAATATTTATTTTTTGAGACTCATGTAGGCTTCAGCCATACCTCAGTAATAGAAAATTTAAAATCATAAATGAAGAAGAACAACCGTCCCACTAAAAAGGACGAAGGCAGGATATGGTGCCATTTCTAGGAATGGAAGTACCCCCAACTAATCCTAAAAACTTTGCCATATCAGTCAAGAAAACAGTAGCGAAGCAGGGTTTGGGAGAGGGGAAAGAAATACAGAACCAAGAACTTGTCCAAGGTTACTGATGCATAATCACCATTGCATAACCATCTAATAGGAAACTTATATTTTATTTGATGCATGTAGCTTACTACAATAAAGAAATGTGTCTTAATCTACCACCTATTGTCAAGAAGTATCACTTTCTAAAGGTGTAGCCAAGTATATCCACAGTGTATGTGAGCTGGATTTGACCTAAAAGTGCCTTTTTGTGCTGTAGCTTCCATTGGCACCAGAAAACACCAAGCAAGGTGCCAAGAGGAGGAAAGAAATCACACAGTCTTACCCAGCTATGACACCTATGAACCATGATAATTACCACCAGCGTGGCAAGTTATGCATAAAGGAGCAACAAGTGGCATTCACATATTGGTGTTGATCAACAGCTGCCTAGTTGGACTTGAAGACCATTTCACAGGAAAGAATCACAGGTACTGGAATCCTAGCCAGCTTACGAGGCCAGCAAGGTCATGAAGATTAGAAAATAATCTACTATGGTCAATTTGCTAGACCAGCATAATTTCTTACTATATTCTAAACATTATTCTTATGCTCACAGAAATATGTACCTACCACCCCTCCTCAGAGAAGCCTTTCTACAGCAAATGGAGATCATCACAGAAAACCACAACTGGACACAATGTAGAGATCAAAAGATCAAAGAGAGCCCAGACACAATGGATACATTAACATTACAGCTCCTGCATCTTTGACTCAGGGAACACCAGGGAACATCAAGAAAGAGGGACAGAATGATTTTAAGAGCCACAATACAAGGAAGACTACTGAGAAACAGTCTCACCTAAGGATGTCTGCATAAACAAGTCCAGAACAGTGGCAATATTAGTGCACATGTTAATGTAGAAGGGGGATTTTAACAGGGGTCCCACTCCTGGAAAAGAAATTAGAAGCAATGGGATATGGAGAATTAGCCTCTCCTGGGGATGAGTCTATTATTGGATGTTCAATGCAGATTGTAGAGTGGTTAGTCTTGAATTAATATATACACAAAAAATAAAAATAGTAAGTACTATCTATCTATCTATCTATCTATCATCTATCTATCTATCCATCTATCTATCCATCTATCTATCTATCTATCATCTATCTATCTATCCATCATCTATCTATCTATCTATCTATCTATCTATCTATCATCAACCTGAGAGTGAAGGGCATGGAAGAATTCAACTTAGGGTAACTGGGAGGAAGAGGAACTGGAGAGAGGAAAGGGAGGGAGAAAGTGGCATAATTCTCTTTCAATTAAATCATAATAAAAAATTAAAGATCTATTTTGACTATTCTCTTTTCTCCATAAGATTTTCTATGAACAAAATTATACTATAAAAATCAAGTCTACTGATCATCATGAACTCTGAGTCTTCACTGGTTTAAACGTTTTCAACCTGTTTTTGAGCATTCATTTCAGTACTCAAGCATGTGCTTAAATGCTTAGTAGTTTACCAGATCCATTAACAAAATTCATTAAAACCAATTTATCTAATTTAAACACTGTGATGAGGCCAAAACAATTCTCTTCCATTTTAAAGAAAGAAGCTGAAGTTGTTGAGGGAGCCTGTACCCAAGGACACCAGGAGGCTAAGGGATTGAGCTGGCACATAGACACATCACATGGATTCTACATCACAGTCAGTGGGCTCCCCTGCAGGATACTGCTTCACCTGTACAAAAGTCCTGCTCCAGGCTAAGCTGAACCAAAAAGGGAGATAAAAAGGACTGCATTGTCTTATTTCATATTCTTAAGGAAACTGGGTAAGATTCCACACAATTATAGCACTGGAGAGGCTGAAACAGGAGGGACGTTTTCGGTCAGCGAAGGTTATATAGAAACGTCCTATCTAAAACAAAACCTGAAACACCCAAGAGTAAAATGTGCCCTGGATATTCAGAACAATATATCCTATCAATGGTTTTCTTCTCTGTCACTATGGATTATATAGAATACAGTTAGGTTGTTCATTTTAGACTCATCTAGAAGATATGGAAAGAAATTATCAATTGATTTTATACCAAATAGTTTGCAAGTCTAACATGGAATTTAGTTCTCTACTGCATCTATATTCCTTCATTAAATATATTCCTCATATTGGTATAACCAAGTCAGAAGAGGAAAGGAAGCTTAAGGAGGGCAGTGAAATAGCAAATACACCTTGGTGTTTCATGGTATTTGATTCTGTATGTCTGCAGAAGGGTATGGTTTAGGGAACAATGGTTTTCATGTTAAGGATGCCACTGTGCTCAAATCCGAACCTAGGAACCGGACACTTGGGTATGTCAAAGAATCTTGCCAAAAGTTATACAGCTAGAAAAATGACAGATGAAGGGTTCCCGTCCTGGTGTCTTCCCAGATACAGGTAAAACAAAGCTGTAGTACAGAGGTAGAGCTCAGCAAGCTAAGTGAGGTAAATGCAAGATTGCTTTGTGTCTTATCTGTCCCATAGTTAGTGTGCACTGAAGCCCGATTGACTTCAAGAACTTACTGGAACAAAACCCAAGAAATGGGTTTCATCTTAATACATATAAAGGATTGATGGTGGGCTTTGGTTTGGGAACAAATTCGCTTTAGCTAGTTGGATCATTCTAAGTTATTATGATGAAAAGTATTCCAAGAGTGTGACCAAGTTGGTCACGAAGAGCATCACGCTTGATTAGCTATGTCTGTATAAGTGGTGGGGAACAGAAATAGTGGCATGGGTGTCTTAGGTTTCATCATCCTCACATCAGCAACTAAAATTAGAAAATATTCAACAATAACTTTCACAACAAAAGTCCCAGGAGCTTGCTTCCACTTTTATTCATTAGCTGAACTCCAAACCATACAACGCATCAAGGAGTGTGTGGCTGTGTCCAAGGTACCACTGCTGTCTTCAATACTGAAGCCAAGTACACCTCATCTTCCTAGGCACAAAGGGTCCTTGACAAATAATTATTCTTCATACTAGCTACAATAGCCATCACAAGCTAAGCGTTCTCAGCAAAAGATTTTATTACCACCAAAAATGATACAGCAACAAAAGTACTTTTACAGCTGTCCCATGTGAATCTCAGCAACTCTCACTACCCATGTTCTATATGTAGTTCCAACTACAGAACATTATTAGATGTTGTTTTAAAAACTATTCTGTAGTAAGGAAAATGAAAAAAAGAAAGAGAGAGAGAGAGAGAAGGAAGGAAGGAAGGAAGGAAGGAAGGAAGGAAGGAAGGAAGGAAGGAAGGAAGGAAAAGAAAAATACTAATGTCTCTCAAGGCTGAAGTAAATGTTCAGCATCCTATTACTAGAATTGCATCTACCTGCTGAGGAAATGCAAGGTTGAAGCCAGGGCATGTTGGCCTTCAGATGACAGTGGAAGGGTACACTGCTCACACAACTTACCTGAATCATTTATCCTCATCTGTCTGCTGTACTCAAACTTATTTCCTAGTATCTTTTAAAAAGTACATCTATGGCATTCCAGCATCAAGGGAATTACACTCTATCTAAGTCTAACCCTCATGCCAGACCCTGAAAGTGGACTTGGTGGGTCACTAGACTTCTTCTTCTTAATGTGACCACATCAAATAAATCTCCTTTTTCTGCCTTCCACTATTAACTTATGTCTTGTTACTAGCCAATCAAAAATGTGTGGCTGAGCCTATCTTTCGGGGCAGTCAGGATCCAGGTTTTAACCATAAAAGCTTGAGTGCTGAATGTACATTAAAATAACATTTTGTACCTCCTATTGTAAAATATGCATTAAAATAAATAACTATTCTTATTTAATGTATAAACAGTCATTCAAGAAACAGCTGACATTATCTTGTGTCCCTTGTGACCTGGACACTGTATTCTGAGACACCCTAGACAGAAATGGTGCTGCTTCAACAACACAATGAACCAGGGTATCGCCTAACACAGCAAATCTCGATGTTGTCCCAGATGATGCGTGATTAATCCAGGTTTACAGCTTCCTGGCACTCACTTATAATCTACAGTTGTGACTGATGAGGGTTGCAGGCTTTGACTATTTCTGAAATGGCACAGTCCACTCTCTCTCTCTTTTTTTCCTGCTGAGTCTTCAGCTGTTCAAAATCTCTTGATATTAACGGAATTGGGAAACCATACTAACGACAGAGGTGACACAGCTGCACAGATGAGTTGAGCTGACCACACAGAATAATCAAGTGGCTGCAGAGCTTAGAGAGGTCAGCCTGTTGACAGGCATAGTGGACAGATTTTAGAAAGAGAGAGCAGGACACAGCTGGTCTGCCTGGGGATCCTGCACCAGTTTAAAAACAAGATCTTTTTTTCTGTTTGCCTTTTGGCTTGGGACCATAATTACATTTCCGTGATACCTTTTTCAAATTTTAATAGTTGCCCATAAAGGTGTAAATAATCTGTAGGAAACATAACATCATAGTTTTGTTAACTTCAATTTGGCCAGAAGTTCCCATCATACTTAAAATCCCTATGCAGCTAAGTGCAGTGCAACTTAACATGTAAATAAATAGAAAACGAACATAGGAGTAAAACAGAGACACCACTTTCAACCAATCACAGTTGTCACTCTCCTGCCAGTCAAAGGCAGGCAACCTAGCATACCAGGCCCAAATAAGGCACATGCTGAGCTCTGACCAAGTCGGTGGTATCTGTGCTTTGCTTTCGGGGGTTCAGCCTGTAAATGTCAGTTGCTCGCCTACTGGCCTATCTCTTTACTAGTTCTTATAATCAAATCTATTCTATGTGTTGTGGGTTGCAACTGGAGACCAGGAATAAGAAAGCCTGGAGGAGACAGGGGAAAGATGGTAAAGGAGAACACAGACAAAGAGGAGCCAAATGCAAGGATTTCCTTGTTGGATTCTGTTTTTCAGCTTCCTTATAAAATCTCTTCCTTCAGTTTAGAGTTTTCTTTGTTTTCCGGGTATCTTTGCATAGAGTTTCTTTAGCAGGTCCCTCGTTTGCTTGTGTGAACAAGTTAGTGTGACCTGGATATTTCTATACAGTCAATAAAACACTCAGGTTACCTCCATAATAAATTAGCTTCCAGATCGAAGGAGCTATGTCTCCCAGTGCTGGATTGTCCTCCCAGAAGACATTTAGTTTTGACTACAGTACTTTAAGGCTCTTACATGTAACTGGTAATGCTAAGTTGGCACAGTAAACTTACCACTGTTATGCAGATATTTTGTAGATCTTATTTCATTTTACTATCAGTTAACTTTAAATTTTATCCTCTATAGTGTAAGTCTGCCTCAGCAAGTACAGTGAAGGACCCCTAAAGCAAAAAATGAAGTTACCTGGGAGGAAGAAATGTTTGCTTCAATTGCATCTCCTGTCTGATTTCCTAACCTATTCTATAAATTATGGACCTTCCAGTACTCATTAGAGCCAATCTCTTATATTTCATTATATGCCCACACACTGCACGAATATACAGGATTGGTGTTGATTCTCGAAGCACCCGAACATACTGTGCAAATGCAGTATACATACAGGAAGGCAGCCAAGATTGCCAGGAGTCTGAAAACCAGGGGCAGGAGAGTCCCTCACCTGTAGCAGATGGGACAGTTAGTTGGAAGTGATAGTTAGCTAGAAGGAATAGGAAGAGAGAGGTCTAAGTGTGACTTCATAGCAGTCCTGACTCATTTGGTGTTGCCCAAGGAAATAGAACAGTGTTCTCATGGTAGATGTTACAGAAGGCAGGTTTGGGATCATTGGAGGCTAAGAGATGGCTTATCCCAAGCACTGAGTTGACTTCCACTTGAACACCTTTCAATTAGAACCGTTCTATGAAGTTAGAATAAGGAGTCCTTGATTGAGTGAGGGGAAAAAGGAAAACAAAAAAATTAGGGTGGCCTTGAACCTTTCCTGAGTCTAGCAGAACCAAAACAGCAGCTTTCATTTATTGGGTATAAGCGTGTACTGGGCATCTTCTCAGTGTTTTGCATGTTTGATTTCAACTCTATCTTTCCAGTCCTTGAGAAGGGTGTTTGCATGCTTACTTACAAAGAAGAGCATCATGCAAGTTCAATAGCTGGTTCAACATAATTCATAAAGTCGTAGTACTAGACTTCAAGACAAGACCTGCCTGACGCTTCTGGTTCCCTGTGGTTCTGATGATAGAGAGCAAGTCCGTGCCACAAAGATCTACTTTCCTACCATAGTAAAATTCAAAATTCAAGCATGAGCCCCCACTTTATGCATTTGGTCCTTAACGCAGTTATCCAAATTATATCTTTCATTTTTAATCTAAAACAGGAAATGCATCTGAACAAGGCAAGGCCTTATTTGTCAAAAGATTCAGAGTGTAAATTATTTATTCTTCTCTTAAGCAAATACTGGTGGACTACACACACTCCTTATCATGGAACATAGCTACAGAAAGGATGGGCATGGTCCTTGCCTTATCCAGAAACTTATTCCCCAGCTATGATAACAAATACTAAATTGAAATTTATCTATAAGTATTCAGGGACAAATTGTCACCAATGCAGAGGAAAGAGAATAGAGTATTCCTAGAGTATTATGTGAGTCCTTATCTCTTCTAATATGGAAAAGGCATCTTTCAGGAGGATGCTGCAGGGTGAAGGATGAATGATGTTTAGTAAGGGAACAACATGGCTTTGAAGCTGTAAGACACTGGAATCCTAGAACTGATCAGACCTAGTGGCTACCTTATGAAGAAAAGCAACAGAGGCCAGGAGGCATGAGATGCAGCTAAAGAGGAAGAGCAAGGCCACCTCCTGCAGGGCCATAGAGAACATGTAATCTTTGAAAATGAGTGAAGAAGAGGTGAAGATAAGCTGGAAACTCAAGAGAGCTCAACTGTAAGTTTGCAGATAGAATCATACCTGGACCTTGGGTTCTGTATTATTCATACAGGCCTAAGGTTATTCATAACAGGCCTAAGATGATTAGCTTCAGAAAGTTTCTCTTTGCAAGGCTGGCACATGACTGATATCAGAAAATCCAGACACTTGTAGGTTCCCACCATTTCCAGAATAAGCAAGACAGTGTGAGGTTTCCTGAGCCGTGAAACAATATGGTTTAAGCTGAACACGCACTTGTCTTTCAGGAGCCTGGAATTTTAAGGCAGCAGGCAGAGGCTGACAGTATGAGCATTCCCCAATAGAAATCATGAGGTGCTGAGCCTTGTGAGATATTCCCTGGCAACACTTCACAAAAACTGTCCCCTGTTGCTGGAGGGATGAAGACATACTAGGGGACTTCGCTGCAGGAGACTCTTGGAAGCTTCTGGTTTCCCTGAGTGTCTATCCAATGTGACTTTCTTTTTTCTCCTTGCTCATTTTATTTTGTGTCCTTTCTCTGTAATTAGTCTTAGCCGTGCACATGGTTATATGAGCCCAGCTAGTCCCAATAAACTACTCAGTCTGGTGGAAAACAGACTTGGTGACTCTTAGCACAGGAAGCATGACTCTTCTGACCTAGAAGCCCACAGAGAGGCCATAAAATTCAAACCTCCTGGTTGATCATAGAAGGGCTTGGGGGTGGGGCTGGAACAGCTTGCTGCACCTGGGAAATTGAGCCTTTGCATTTGCTTTACTACGGTAGGTTCTGCAAATATCTAAAGCGATCCACAGCTGGGTAATCAAAATTTAAAGACATTCACCAACTTCCAATGAAGACTCATAATAAATATTAAAGAGCCACCTGCAATCCCCAGTGCCACTGGCCTAGATTTTCCAGGAACATGCCATGTTACCTTCGGGAGATCAGAAAGTTCATGTCAAAGCTCTCTTATGTTCTAACCTATCTGCTCTTATTAGAATTCAGGATGCACCAATAGGACAATAAAGGTGAACGTCTGGCTCTCCCAATTTTATGTCCTTATATTAAGTCAGCCAATGTTATGGTTTAGTGTCCTCTTTTTATAGATATAACTTGTTATAACAGACGGAGAAAAACAAGTCATACCTTTGCATTGTATTCGGTTAATTGCAAAAATTATCAATAGAAACATACTAGAAATCTACCCCAAAACACATTTCAAAAAAATACAGCAGATTTCACTGTAGTCAGTTGACCAATGCTTAGAGTCACTGACTTTGTTTCCTAAATAACAATTACTTCTTTGGGTAGATGAAGATTCACTTGTTTCATTCATTCTTTTCAAGAAAAGAATTAAAGGCCATAAAACATTGATGAAATGAGGCACTGGCATAGAAAACCATCTTGCTTTGTGAAGTAACAACCAAGCAACAGAGCTGCTTCCTGTCTGTGGAATCCAGCTGCTTTGGTTCCAACATCAAAGATCTGAATTTATCTCAAACCCCACTCCCCTTACCATAAGGTGCTTGCCATCTGAGACAGCCTTTGGTAGTTAGGAGTACTCCTATCTAGTTGTATTGCAATGCTGAAAAGATAAGGCCAGTTGTTAAACAGCAGATGCAAACTACAATTATAACTTCCTAAAACACAGAAACCTCTGTGAACTATAAAGTCAAGAGAATGGAGGCCCCAGGGAGTCGAGAGGTCTGGTGGGGTGAGGGGCAGGAGTGGGGACATCCTCATGGAGACAGGGGGCGGGGAGGAGGGATGGGATGGGGAACAGTCAGAGGGTGGACCAGGAGGGGAATAAAATCTGGAGTGTAAAAAGAAAAAGATTAAATAAAATTAAAAAAGAAAAGAAAGCAATGATTTAATTTTTTTTAAAAAAAGGATTGTAACAATAAAATGACTCATATATTTAAAAAAAAAAATGTCTGTAGAGGAGGGATCTATACTGAAGTCCAGGAACTGGAGGGGTTTGACAGTCACAAGTGGGATGGCATTTCTGATGGAGTTGACAATGAGCATACATATACCTTCAGGAAGACATGTCTTGACTAGGATGGCTAAGAGGAGTGCATTGTCACAGAGATAATGCAAGGGAAGCTAGAAAGGCAAGCTCAGAGCAGCTTGGGATGCAGTCTGAAGTGTATGACAGAAGCATGAGAATGACTGATGTCTGTAAGGTTGGGATCATTTGTTTTCAAGGTGACATTTTTCTGAAAGGGAGTTGTGGAAGAAACTGAGAGCCACTGAGAGTTCTGGAAAGAACTTGGACATAAAGAGCAACACTTCATGCCTACTGAAATGATAGTAAATTGTACCAGAAACAGAACAGGAGAAAGAAACATGTCTGATTCATAATATGGGAGAATAGCCAGTCATTACTGGAAACATTGGCTTTTCTAGAGAGTCTTAGATTCTACATTCTCATACTGTACCAAGTCTCCAATGTGTAATCATCATAATTGTAATGAAGCACTTAGTAGAGTCATTATTGTTTTGTTGTTATTCTCTTAGCATTTCAATATTGAAGGCTGGGATTATGTTTCAAGTGCTTGAGTAGGTCATAGTACATTGAACTTATTCAGAACCTATAATGAGTATGTAGGCATGCAAGGACGAACCCAAGCTAAACCCATTAGAAGGAAATGTCTAGCCATGGTTGATCATACACAGCGTCTTAAGTGGGGATCAAGACATCGCATGGGCTCATGTGATTAAATGGGGAGGGGGCAAGTGTCATAAAAATTTGGCAATAGTAAGAAGTTTCTGAATATGCACTGAAGAAAAATTAATTAAAAATATAAGTGTACAAGAATCTGAGGTATTTCTGGCAGCACTCACCAGTGTTACATGACTCAAGGTTTGACAACACAACAAGCCTACTTCACACTGAGCCCATCATTCCACCAAGTAGGACCAAGCAACTTTGAAAAAAACCCTAGGCTTGGATTAGAAACATTGTATACTATGAATTTCAGTGATTTTATCAACATGCAATGTTGTCTATTTTTACAGAAACATGATGTCTTAATTACAGAAAGTATGGAAGACTTTAAAAATATTTTGTCATCATTTTATAGCATAAATTGGTAAGCATTTTCATTAAGCTGTGTTAAAATCTTTGATTTTTAAAATTGTTATTTGAGAGGTTAATGGCTAGTGGGGAGAAGTGTGATCAAAATGCACTGTACATATATATAATATATATCTTACATATGATAATGTCATGATGAGACCCATTTTATATATATTTATATCCTAATTAAAATATAAAAAAGCTTTTTCATTTGATGAGTTAGTTATCATAGAAATTATTAAATAAATTTGATTGAGGTTGAAACACGATTTCCAACAATTTTTGAAATGTATCTCTCACATGTATCTTTATGGGAAGATTTTCAGCAACAGTGATTACAAAATATCAATCAACTCTGAAATATGTTGAAAGTGCAAATATTCAGTTATGATACAATGGTTTAATTATGTCCATAAAAGTAATAATAACCTATTGCATTACTATACCTGGTTTCTTTGTGTAGTTGTATATAAATAGTTGTATACTTATTTTTATGTACCCCAGTGTACTGGCTAATTTTGTGTCAACTTGACACAGCTGGAGTTATCACAGAGAAAGGAGCTTCAGTTGGGGAAATGCCTCCATGAGATCCAGCTGCAGGACATTCTCTCAATTAGTGACCAAGGGGGAAGGGCCCCTTGTGGATGGGACCATCTCTGGGCTGGTAGTCTTGGGTTCTATAAGAGAGCAGGTTGAGCAAGCCAGGGGAGGCAAGCCAGTAAAGAACATCCTTCCATGGCCTCTGCATCAGCTCCTGCTTTCTGACCTGCTTGAGTTCCAGTCCTGCATCCTTTGGTGATNAACAGNAGTATGGAANTGTAAGCTGAATAAACCCTTTCCTCCCCAACTTGCTTCTTGGTCATGATGTTTGTGCAGGAATAGAAACCCTGACTAAGACACCCAGTCATATAAAAATTTCTCAGGTATATAAAGGTCATAAGAAGAAAAGTTAAATGCTGGTGCTTCCCAAATAATCATTTCTCTATATAAATAATACATGGCCACCCAGAGTACTTTTTTTTTTTTCAAAAGAGACAGAAAGTCATCATATACTCAGAACTCTTTGTATATCCATGTTGAAAGTTAGAGAAAATAACCTTCAACATCTTGCAGTTACAAAATTCAGTCTGAAAATGCCATGATTTTTATCACATCATGCCAGAGACTGAAGTGACAGGGCTTGTAAGTGTAATATCAAAGGCTTCTTGATAACTTATAAGTAGCAGTTGTTCAAATTTCTATGCTACATAATGGACTATGTTATCGCATTGAGTATAATTGAAGACGTAACAGTAGATCATCACAAGGCTAGTGGATGAAGAAAACACTTTTAAGTAGGATTGTGGAGTAAAGATGACTTTTCTTGCTAAGACAGAAAGACCTCTAATCCATCCATATAACGTTCTCTCGGCACTATGAAAGGCTGTAAAGTTAGTTCCTCTCTACACTGAGGTCAATATGCACACAAACACAAAATAGATTCCCTTGAAATATAACCTTAATGTATCAATGAATAAACAGAGGATGGAATTAAGCTATCATATTCTCTGTGCTGCTATGAATAGGGTACTACCAATTAGCTAAGTAATCCCAACTCTAGACTTGGTTGACTCAGTAACTCATCCCACATCTAAATAATAGGATGTTAATGTGTTTTAAGCCATTTAAGGGCTTATAGTTAAGGTAAGTGGACTCATTAAAATTAATTGAGTATGTCTATCAAGCCCACGGCAAGATGTTACTTATGGAAACCATTTATACAGTCACCTCTTTTATCTAGAGTCATCCTAGACTGCAGACGACCAAGAATAGTCATCAACATGTGTGTCACATCTGTGTTCTGGAACTTAGGATTTTTTTATGTACTTAATATATTCCTATATTCACAGAGACCAAGTAGTGTAAATTACTTGTCAGCTCCTAAAAGTCCACTGTAAGAGCAAACACAGTGTGTGTGTACGTGTGTATGTGTGTATGTGTGTATGTATGTGTGTATGTGTATGTATGTGTATATATGTGTATGTATGTGTATGTATATGTGTGTGTGTATGTGTGTGTATGTGTATGTGTGCATATGTGTTTGTGTTTATGTGTGTATGTGTGTGTATATGTGTGTATGTGTATGTGTGTATATGTGTTTGTGTTTATGTGTGTGGTGTGTGTATGTGTGTGTATGCATGTGTGTATGTGAATGTGTGTGCGTGTATGCATGTATCAGAACATGGACATTCTCAAGAGTAACCAATACCATTTGGAAGTATGAGTGTAAAAAAATAGATTAAAACAATCCAACAAATATAAACATATAAGGTGAACCAGCATGGAATACTGGCACTCACATGGAGTGCTCAATACTGCCTACCATGTTGGTGCTTCCCAGATAATCACATCTACATGTCTATCCATAATTGATGCACGGCTCCTCAGAACACCCCCTCCCCCATTTTTTTTCAAAAGAGAAAGTGCTCATGTACTCAGAATTGTTCATATATCCATGTTTATAGTTAGAGAAAACATCTTTAATTCCTTACAGTTATAGAATTCAGTTTGAAAACTTGACTGAAGTAGAATATATTATAATCTGGAAATAGTGATATCTAAACACGACTTCAAGATCTTTATTATTAAAATATTGAAAAATTCCCATGACAGACTTTGACACTTGAGAAATGCTATATTTCTTAAGAAACTGAAGTATGGATCTCATTTTCCTACCCAAAGATAAAATTCTTAGACAAGGATTCCATGCTGGCTTTCTAAGAAGCTGCCTATTACCTTCTGATATGAAGTTGTAACAAACTCTGTGACACAGCTTTTCCCAGCCATAAATGGCACACCCTAAAACATTCTGTAAGTGGGGTGTTGTCAGATGGAGCTTAGCATCTTTAAGCCATGAGAATATCATTTTGTGACAGCTTAAAACAGCAAGGTCTTTTCTAGACTTAACTAGAGAACAGTGTTACAATTATGCCTCCTTCCAATCACCAGTTAGGAGTTTTGACATACCGAAACAGACATGAAAAAAATCATTGTGGCACCAAAGATGGCTGAATACTAAGTTATACTTAAAAACAAACAAAACAAAACAAAAATCAAACTAAGATGCTGAATCAAGGCCTGATAAAATCTTTCCTCTAGACCATCTCTCACATATGGCCTCTCTCCAAAACTTCCCCTGAGCTGGCCTTTCCATGCTCCTCTCTCTCTTTGTTATTCTCACCAAAACATCCTTTCTTTACCTTTTTATACCCCAGTCAACACTTTCTCCATTCACTCAGAATCCACATCATTGTTTTTGAGGGGTGTTTAAGGGAACCTGTTTCCTTCTTTTAATGTAGGGAGCTTACTTATATGGCAATACCATGTGTCAATCCACAAGAGAGTGTGAAGTTGGTTCTAGGAGACCTTCACATCCCACTTGGATGAAAGCACTCCAATGAAAGGCAAGAGGTCTGCAGAGGTCTGAGCCCTGGCAGGAAAATCCTGGAAGAGGTCAAGGATTCTGAAATAGTTTGAAACAGTGAACTTATAGGATTTTTACAATATGTATTTTTAAAATAATACAAAAAGACTTTCAATAAAGTATATAAAAAAGAAAAAACTGTCACGACAAAAAGGTACTTTCTTTTTGCTTACAAAACATAGTATACATACTTTGCAGAAAACTCAAAGACAGATAAGCACCAAGAAAAATTAGATTCCTTTATATATGTTTCAGGTATGTCTACAGTTGGCATTTTGGCATACTTTTATCACTGAAAAATCTACCAGTTCTGTTTCCCCCCCCCCGGGGTCTCATGCTAAAGCACAAACATTAGTAGAGTTAATGTTGCTCTCTACACTATTCTATGAATGTGTGACAAACAAAAGCTTTGACTGCCATTCTCCGAGTTGACCTTACCATCAGTTCAGAGGAAATAAATGGCAAATAATTTGAGAAGAAGAAGATGGATTGCAGAGCTTGAGAGTTGGAGTTTAAATTTTCATAAAACAAATGAGTTACCCCCTGGCAGTTTATTTGTCTTCTAACTAAAATATGGATGGTGTCTTAGTTTGGGTGTCACTGCTGTAAAGAGACATCATGACCAAGGCAACTCTTATAACAACATCTTATTGGAGTTAGCTTACAGGTTCAGAGGTTCAGGCCATTATCATCAAGGTAGGAAACATGACAACATTCAGGCAGGGATGACACTGGAGAAGGAACTAAGTGTTCTAAAGGCAAACAGGAGAAGACTGGCTTCCAGGCAGCTAGGAGAATGATCATGAAGCTCACCAGCAAAGTGACACACTTTATCCAACAAGGCCAAACCTACTCTAATAAGGCTACACATCTAAATAGTGCCACTTCCTGAGTCAAGCATATTCAAACCATCAAAGATGGTGATAAAAGTATGACAATTACAATACTTGTGGTAAGATGCGGGAATCAGATAGAATGATGCATATAATACTTGGAACAGTGCCACTCTGAATTAAGCACACACTCAACACTCCTAGTAATGATGGCTTTGGGGCATGCAATGGATGAGTTATCGCTGCTCAGGGCTCTTCCTAGGTGACCTTAATATAACATAGTTTTTTCAAAGTCCTATCAAGGATAGGACCTGATAATCAGATCCTCTTTTTTGGACCCAATCTCTGCCTCTTATTGTGTGGGATCTGAGTACATCACTGGGTCATTGTTTAACTCACATCATCAGTAAAATGAAGATTTGGTACTTAGTTGATGCCTCCTAATCATTTGAGAAGAGAAGTTCTTCTATCACAGCAATTTGCTCATGATCTCAGAGCTTCTGATTCTTGGAAGCCTTCTAAGGACTTCAGGTTAATAATCCTTTATATCACATGTTCCTAGTGGTTCGTCATCCTTTCCACGTTGTTCAATCCTTGGAAATGGTCCCATGTTAATGATTTCTGAGTTGACTATGGCAGAAACAATGGAAGGGTGAAGGGGGTGTTTAGGAAACAACTCCTCCTCATGGAAGAGTTCCTTGTTTTCCATCTTACTGAACTTCCTAATTAAATTTCCTTCACATACTTTCAGTTCTTGATGTACTCAGAATAGGGAATCTAGCAGCACTTATTTATATGCTAATTTGCAACAGATAATTGTACTCTTTCTCAATCCCAAAGGAACAAGAGATGTTCAGTCTCATGCTTTGTTGCATCCACTGGAGTCGGAGGCAGTCTGTGCAAAGCCAAGGTGCCAAAGCCCTGAAAAACAAGCCTGGCCTGGAGCGCCACACTGAACTTGCTAGCAATGGGATTGCTGATCTGCATGATATTGCTATGTTGCAGATGACACACCCTGATGTCTATACATGTGGGATGTCTGTCTCTACCTGCGTGTATGGCTCAAAACTCATGTCTCTAGATCATATGTGTGTAAGCCCAAAGTGAAGACTGCTAGGACGGACTTTCCAATTCCACTCCTTGTGGAAGGCCAAGTTTGAGTTGGGTGACCTGCAACTCAACTTTCTTGCAACTCGTTCCAAACATACTAATGAGAATATATTAGGCCTGAGCTAGAAATATGCATTTTCAAAGGAATCAATTTTTCTTGCATCTGAAGTTTGGACTTTCCAGCATAGAGAAATGTATTCATGTAGGGAGAGATACTTTATTAAAATCCTCTAGGACTTAGTTCCTTAGCATCATTTATATCATGATGATATAGCATGAGATAACTTCATAGGCCATGGATGGATGATAGACATTACCAGGAAAATGCTGGAACCATCTCAGACTTTTGATTTTTTTTCTTTTTGAAATTTGGAAATTTGGAATAACAATGCCTGTTCTGAGGTGGTAGTTCACCATTAAAGAATATCCATTGTGTTGGAAAAATAAGCTCCACTATACCCACACATCAGAAAAATATCTAATTCTATAAAATTATGAGAAGGCTGCTTATATAACCATATAAAAATATCACTGAGACCTGAGAAAAACAAAGCACTCATCAGCATATATCTACTTTACACATGACCATTTATTTGAGAAAACTAAGGGAATAAGAATATACATTTGTTTCTTATTTATACATAGATAGAGAAATTAAAACTGCTTATTATAGGGGACCTCTTTGCAAGGATAGAAATAAGTAGGACTTGCCTGATAAAATTAAATCAAAACTCCAAGACAGCTTTAGGCCTTTTTCCTAGTACCAACCTACTTGAAGTAAGGAAAAGTGTATTTAAAGGCAGTCGCCTAATAACCTCACTTGCTAAGCTCTCATCCTTCTGCTTAGTTTGGAATTTAATGAGTGCTGACCATGAAATTATTATATTTCACTCCAACAGTTGCCAACGTTCTTATCACTCGAATCAGCTTGCAAATCTAGGGGGAACTATCTGGATGAAGTGTTATTATCAAAATTTATCAGTAATTTGTTTCTTTAATAGGAGGAGGCAAGTCTTACATCAGCAGAAAATGAAATTGGAGAAGGTTGCAGCCCGCTGGGGACCATATCTTTGTAGCAGGGGTTTCTGCATCAGTTGGTGGGGGCTCCGCAGCTCTATCCAGTCATGAATGATACATGGTACTACAACACAGCTAGGTGGTTCTCTTTGCTGATCTATAGAGCGGACTTTTGGGGAGCAGAGAAATATGCTTTTACTTCAACTCCCTTTTAGCTTCGGCCTGGCTTGTGGAACAAATCCACTGTGATTTCTGTAAGCTTTGTTTCTGAAATTCTCTAAGGGCAGATTTCTCATCAGATGCATTAAAAAAAAAATCAGAACACCAAAATCATAGCAAGGTATTTTGGAAGGACAGGGTGTGAAACTGAGTTACATAATATTTAGAGTCAGTGCATAGCCATGCAAATAATAACACATTTACTTTTAACTTTTAATTTATGAGACTTGGAGAGAGGATAGAAAGAAAATCAACTGTTGATAACTTCTTTTAGGTCTCATGACTGCATTTTTTTTCTTTTTCTTTTTGTGACACAAGGTCTCATGTAATTCAGGCTGACTTTGAACTTGCTATGTAGCCAAAGCAAGAGCCTTCCCACCCTGATTCTCCTGTCTCCCCTCCCCCAATGCTGGCATGCATCCTGTCAAGTTTCTATGGTTCTGGCAATTGAACCCAGGGTTTTGTGTTCGCAAGTACTCTAACAGCTATGTCCCCAGATCCTGATTGTCTTTATAATAGTTATTGTCACTGTTCCCATTATTGGTCTAAAACACAAATCTCATTTTTCTCAGTATAGATGTGACATTCTTAGTCTTGGGGGAATCTCTAGAGACTTTGTTCCTCAATTCTGGGGCCTATAATATGAAGATTGCTATATATGACAAGACCCTAACTGTTCATCCAAATGCTTATTTTTTTTTTCTTTGTACCAAAAGTGATGTTACCCTATGTGAATAACTTTCAAAGGCAAACATATATTCAGTGAGTAAGGTTTGCCTTTTCAGGCTAGTGGAGTCTGATCATCTTTGATATGAGAAAGTAAGAGGAGACCTTAAGTTTCCTTAAGTTTCATTAGCTTTTAAAGGGCGAGTCAGAAACTGCTGGTTGACTCTGATCCACGAGGTAGTTGGGCTGCTCAGATGGGAGTGGCTACAAGGTACCGTTTCTGAGTCATTTGCCTACCTTAGACTTCTGAAGAGAAATTTTTAAAAAATGCCGAAATGGCTGCAAGTTCTGGAATATTACTGGTGAAAGAAATAAACCTCTCTTGTTTGAGTGACTGACTGTAGCTTGGGAGGTCTTCATTACAAATGCACATTTTCTGCCTTAACTAATAAATACAGCTTGATGGAAGCAAGGCTTCTGGGAGTGTAGCTGTAGTGAGCAAGAATAGACAGGGTCACAAGAATAGAGGACAGAAGACTGTTAGAAAGGTAAAAACCATGTGTCCGCAATGATAAAATGAATATTCGCCTAGCCATAATAACCATAAACAGTAGAGAATATGAAATTTACAAGATTTCAACCCAGAGTCTACACCCATTTATAAAGATTCCTAGGTGGGCGAGAACAAACTAGCATTATAGTTCCTTCTTTGTCCTCAGACTCTGTAGTCATCACTAGGCATTCAGAACATGAAAATACTAGGCCCCTTCCTCATAGAGATCAACTCAGCACACATGTATAGTGTTTTAGGGGAGCCACAACGTGGACGTTGGGGTAGTAAGGTTGTAAGGTTCATAACCTGCTCATGACAGGAAGATGTTGACATTAAAAACTTGTAGAATAGAACCTGGCTCATACAAAGGGGAAGGGATCAATGTACTGAGGTGTATCTACCACCCACCATTCCCTCTGTGGTGAGAGCACAAACAGCTTAGTGACCATTAAGTAGAAAGCAGGTGAGAGGAAGGGATTGGCAACAGGAAGGGTTTGGTACTGGATATGTGATTGCAGATTCAGGTTATAAGATTAGTAGGTCTAGGGCCCATAAAAAAATCTATAGAGAATATAGATTTTTTTTGAATCTGTAAAGAATATAGAATATTCTTTGTGATAAAGTGAATGCCCATTTTGCTTTACATTGCAAAACATGAGTATTTTAGATATATTTTGATATTTTAGATATACTTTGAAACACGTTCATTAAAGACAACTTTGACACTGTGCTGTGTGCTATAGGTTGCTGGAATCAGGACTATCCTTTACTTATTTAGCATAGGCAGGACAATTTTTGAAAGAGTAAAGGGGCCTACCATTATTTCTACAGTATATTTTGTGTTTTTGTGTTATATTCACTTATTTGCATTTTCTTCTGAATTCCTCCATCTGTCCACCTCTTCACCTTTTTTTTTTTTTTTTTTTTTGAGACAGGGTTTCTCTGTATAGCCCTGGCTATCCTGGAACTCACTCTGTAGACCAGGTTGGCCTCGAACTCAGAAATCTGCCTGCCTATGCCTCCCAAGTGCTGGGATCAAAGGTGTGCGCCACCACTGCCTGGCTTCATCTCTTCACCTCTTAATACATATTGAATACTTAGTCTGAGATAGAAACCTTCTAAAGCGCTTTGTCTACATGGACAGTTTCAATCTCCACAATCACTGTAAGAGGTAGGAACCACTGTATGTGACAAAAGAAAAAAAAAATAAAAAAGAGCAGTTGATGCATCCAGCTATCTTTAGCCAGGAGCACACAGCACCTGAGTGATAAAATCAGGATGTGGATCATGGCTGCTGAGAGCCCGTAAAATAACACTGTCTGTGAGAGACCACAAAGTGATTTACAAATGAAACCCCTATACAGTAGCTTGCACAGAACCTGGAAGAAAAGTATTTATTACTATACATAGCAAGTTAAGATGGGAAGCTAAGCAATAAGGATATGAATGAAGATGGGGCTTAGTCAAATATACAGTCTTAATGCATGACCTGGACTTTGATCCAAAACCTGACTACTCAACTAGGCAGTAGAGGAAATATGGAAAACAGAATATGTGGCACGGTTCTCCCTCCACAGTAAATGATCTATGACTGATATTCAAAGATAAACATAGTGTGCCCTTCTCAAGCCTTCAATAATTTCTAAGTTCTGAGCTTGATAAGGGACAGAAGTCCCTTCTGTGATTAGCTCTTGACACTATCTAATTGTTTTAATTTTCCTGGTCAGAAATGTAGCTTCTACTATGGTTCATCTTCCAAAGTGCCCAGTGATATTTTCTCCAATAAGATTCAAAAGAAGCTGTAATATCTTTCCTCTCTTCACTCCACACATTATCAGGGAACAATAAAACCGATTTGGTTAGAAAATTTCATTTCTTCTGTTGCATAATAATGTAGCCAAGAGCCTCACTTTTCAAACCATTGGCTGAAATACAGCATGCATTCTATAATAGAAGAATTAAATATTACTTAATAAAAAAATCCAGGAAAATATTGCGAAAGATAAGGCTGAAAAAGAAATGCTAAATTTCATAGCACAGCAGCCTTTAGGATTATTTTGATTTTATTTCCCTGGATAGAAATTTAAGAAGTTGGAAAAACACTAATATAAAAAAAGAATATGCTTCAATCATGTAAATTATTCTAATTTACGCATTTGCTGCTGGACCATCTTTCATCTGTGTAAGAAATACATTTGCTCCTATTACACTGAGGCTTTCAGATGATAATAAATAACCTTCTGAGGTTGCAGCCCACTGTGAGGCTGGTGGCACTGAAGACTCTTAACCACATAATTCAATGGTCTATTGTAGATAGTCCCTATCTGAACAGGTAAGTTCTATGTGGGTCCTTTATTCAGTTATTGTCCAAATAGTGTGTTTGTATGTGTGTGTATGTATGTATGCATATACATACATACATATGGCAAATAAAGAGGGCTGTTATTTTAGCAGCATTTGCTACTCTGACTGGAATGTGAATAAACTAGTTGCTAGGGAGAACATTTCTTAAGATCCTCTTTTGCTTCTCTTCACATAACACTCGTGTTTCAAAGAAGAGAAGGTTGTGGCTTTTGGTTCCTTCATTAGACTTTGATGAGTCCTGAGTCTGGGGATGTCTTAGCCTCTTTGTCTTAGTGATGAATACCAGCAGTGGGCTCAACGGCAGAAGTCTTGCATCACTCTAGCAAAAATTTTCTATGTCTTACATCTTGCTTGCCTTGTTTCTGGACAGACACGGGAATTCTACTTCCCAGGGTAGTCCATGCCAGAGGACGATACCTGCAAATCCTTCAGAGAGTGCAGTCACAGTAGAATTCCACCTAGTAAATCTCCAGTTATTTGTGGCATTATTTAAAGAGGGAACATCGATTTCTAGATTCTACCTCCAAGATCTCTGGCTAAATCTCTTGTGTTAGAGCCTTGTGATCTGAATTTCCAGTTTCCATATCACAAAGCACAGGCCCTTCTAAAGACTTCCTGGGGGACTGGGCAAACTCAGGTTCCCAAGGTCACTCTGACCTTAAGTACCACCACTTGGCCACACTCCTCACATATTCCTCCAGGCCACCTAAGATCACCTTCACCTCACAGAGAAATTCATACTCTATTTGAACACAAAATCCCGTTCTTTAACTTTTCACTTTCCACCTTAGAAAAATCTCTCTCTCTTGTCCATTTTCTTATGAAACACACACACACACACACACACACACACACACACACACACACACACACACACACACACACACACACACACACACACACACATATGTCATTGAAAGGACACACATGTAACACACACCAGATAGACACTGACTCTTGAGGCCTCTTGGGAGAAAAAGCCCACACCAAACATACAAGCTCTCTGTCCTCCATCTTGGCGTCTCTAACTACAGGTGTTGCCTGTAATCGACTCAATTAAATGTACTGTTGCTGTTTTATTACCTGCTTTTGCCAAGCTGCTGCTATCTTCTCTAACAGATGCAGTTTTCATGAGGGTAATACACTTTTATGTAATAGGAACAATTCATGGCAATACCTGGGTAGGGAGAGATACTATCGGCTCTGAATGGCTTAGCCAATATTTAGGATTCTCCTTGTTGCTAAACCAGTAAGAGCTTCCATACCACTTCGTCCTGAACTTCACATGAATCAAGTAAGCTATCTGAGAGGCAAAAAGGAAGTATAAACATTATTTCCACCCCAATGGCACTGCAGCTAACCGTACAATGTCCTTCCCACTCATACTTCAGTGTGTTTAGCCACAACGTCCCCTGCAATGGAATCTGCATTGTCAACCTCTAGTAAGAAAGGGAGCTTACCTTTTCTTGTTTCTTTTAAAGCTAATTTTTTCTTAGTATATACATTTTTGTATTTTAAGGTACAGAAAGTTAAATTATAAGTTGTATTTGCTGGAAAAAGCTCCTATATCTTTTGCTGTCTCCTCTCTAGTGTTTTTAATTCTTTTACCCATTCCTCTATCGCTATCTCTTTACATCTATATCTATATCTTCCCCATCTTCATACCTGACCCACTTTTACACCATTACTTAAAATACAGGTTTTCCCCAACTAGGGCCTGACCACGCCACTTCTGTCTAAAACTCTTGTAGGAGATGAGAGCGGAGCAGAGTAATTTTTCCTTGCATCTGACACATAGACTTCTATCAAACCATCATAGTTGTTAGTGTGGTTAATCTTACCACTGAATATAAAGCAAGTGAAGACAGTCCACCAGGAATGGTCACAGATACAAAAACAGTTTAAAGGAAGAGGAAAACTTCCAAGCCAGATGACACATACACTCTGAATTGGTTACAATTTTTTTTGTTGTTGTTAACTCGACACAAGCTAGAGTCATCTGGGGGGGGGGGTAGAATTGAACCAACCAGAGGGGTCAAGGATACTACAAGAAGACCTATAAAGTCAAATAACCTGGACCCATGGGGGCTCACAGAGACTGAACCAACAACAAAAGACCTAGACCCCCTATACTTTGGAGGAGATGTGCAGCTTGGTCTTCATATGGGTGCCCTAACAAATGGAGCCAGTGCTGTTCCCAGCCATTGGATCCTCTTCCTCTAACTCGACTGCCTGGTTGGGCCTCAGTGGGAGAGGATTCTATTATTCCTGAGGTGAATGCATGTGCCAGGATGGAGTGACATCCAAGGGGGGGGGGTGTCTTCTTCTCTGAGGAGAAAGGAGAGGTAATGGGGGGAGGGGACGGAGGGTGTAAAGTGAATAAATGGATTAACACATGAAAAAAGAAAGAGACTTTACAATAGAGATTAATTACCTCTTAAGAAGTAGAATTTAAAACTAAGAGTTGGTGATGAAATGCTATATTCTTACTTATAGAATGCTTTGGATGCTTTTTAACATTTTCCATGTTCTGTGATATATCTTCAATCGGTGTTAAAATAACTTTAGAAATCACTTGATCAAGAGTTTTAAAGTGTTTAGCCTTACACCCATGCACAGAGATCTAGTCTGAAATGTTATTAAATAAGTCTCTGCAACGTGAAGAGAGTCATCAAGTGTACTTTCTGCTAATTACCTTGTTTCTTTGACAGTGTTCCTATAGGGAGTGCCTTATATGGAAATCTATTACTTAGAGAATGAACCTAGAAGTTCATTGCCTAGAGCTCACTGCCAATGTCATTTCAATTTAAAGCACATTAGATACAGGAAAAAAAAATGCAGAGTAAATACACAAGCTCTCACAAAGTAAATAGGCGCCACAACTGTCATCCTTTTTCATTTTGTCCTGGCACTCTAGGGAACTCAAGGCCGGCTGGCTTTCCCACTGAGCCTTCGTGCAAGATCAGAATCTTTCTCAAGGAATGCACCGCCAGCTGAGAAGACAGAATCACTTTCCCTAGTGGACCTAAACCGTGCACCTTAGACCTGCCTTGAATCCGCAAGGAGGCAGAGATGGAAAGCTACCATGAAAGGGAGCAGGATCTGCTTGCTCAAGCCAAGAGGAACGAGAAAGAAAATGTGGCAGTGGATCTGTCAATGGCAGTGACTGGACTTTGGCAAACCACAGAACAACTCACAGGATGAAGATGGCAGAACTTATGCACTGGGGAGGGAACAGACAGCTATTTGGTCAGAGAGCACAGGCAAACTGTGGTATGGGGTAAAGGGTAAGGGTGCCATTTCCCACTGTTCCCTTTGACTGGGTTCTGTTCCCAGGAACTTGAACCAGTCTCCAAAGGAGAGGGTGCTATGTAATTAAGAACCAGGCCACGTGAGGATGGTATCTCTGGAGGGTATGACCTCAAGTAAGCCGATATGCCTCTAGAAGCTCCTTTCTCTGTTTGGTAAAGTGCTTGGGTGAGAAGGGGTGATTTCTAAAGTCCCATTCAGCTTGCCCATCCAGAACTGTACCCTTCGGAGATAAGCTGAAAGTAAATAGTTCTCTATTAAAAATGCATGCAAGTCTTCCCAATGGAACGCAGAGCCTGGTTATGCAAGCGGTTTCCACCTGCTCCTACTCCAGCTTTGCTAAGGAGTCAACAATGCTTGTCAGTGAATCCACTGTAAAATGGCGTGAGACCTTCTGGCTTTGGGGTGGCTTGGAAGTCACCATCGTAGAATGATTTTCTACACTCCACTGATTGCCCCTGGTGGTCTCTGCTCAGCTCCTAAGGACAAGAAGGAGACATTGTGCCTTTCAGGCTTCTTAATTTTGTCATTAGAATGACTCAAAGCTCCTGTCAAGGGAAGCTATCATTCTAGTAGTGGGAACTTGGAGAAATTGCAGAAGTGCTTCCTAACAGCTCTTCAACCCCCCAACTGAACCAAAGTAATATGCACAGACCCCCAACTTCCTGGGTGTGGCCATGAGCACAGTCACATAGACCCCACCCTCATAGGGGAAGGTCTTCTCTTGAGGTCTGATCATCTTAAGTTGCTGGCTTGACACATTCTTAGTAATTTGATGTTGGATGTGTTTTCTGTAGATAGTATTCAATGGGACAATGATGTAAATGTCAGGGATGTGGAGCCATGTTCAGTGGCATCACCGTCTCCCATTAACTTCTTGGAGTAGATACTTTCTCAGCCCAATTCAACACCTACCCCAGCACCTGCCCTCGCTCAGACTCCCTCTTTAGTTAGTGGGCATCCTAATGCCTATGTGAGCACAATATTAATTAAGAAGTTTTAAGGATCATGAATGGTCAAGAGAAAGACTATGCAAGGGCAAGTGAAACACATTTTCCTGCTTTCTGAGTAAGGACTAGTGAATTTTTATTTTGTACTAGACATGGCAAATTATGTAGCTGGTTATGTATGTACACCGTAAGCATGGGAGACGCTAGGCCCATCTCTCCATTGGGATTGCTGATGGTATTCTCCTCAGCACCCACATTCCAGAACCAACTCTACCCCTGGCCAGAAGAAATAGAGGCAAGGAATGGAAACACTTGACTTATTAAGGGTAGGATAGGACTCTCTCCCAGCACCGATCTAGTTAAGGCCAAAGACATCCTCAGTGAGTTCAGCTTTCAGCACATGAAGCTAATCAAATCATTATCAAGTCCATTTATTCTGCTTTCAAGGGGATAGAGAGGAATTTTATCCATAATGCATTAATAAGATTTCTGGAAGGTTTTGAAGGACAGTTAATAGTCAACTCATGAGGTATTCTGTGACAATAACTAGAGAGAGGCATTTTCATCATCGTTTGCTTGGATTCCACCCGTGGCTTTTCTCTCACTGGGTGACTGTGGATAAGTGGTCATCTGTCTTAGTGTTCTTGTCTTTGAAGGTGAGATAGTATGAATAACTGAGAATTATATACGTAGGATTGTGCTCAGAGAAATAATATCAGAGGCAAAGATTAAAGAAAGGGAGGTTTTGAGATTAAGGGTACTGAAGAAAACGTTTTTAAGATGTCAAAAGAAGAGGCCTTCACTGAAAAATCTTACTCCATTAGAATTTTCTATCAAAGCAACTAGGAACTTAACTCTTTTTATTAGACTATTCAGCTGAAAGTGCTTAGGTCATTGCCTGAATATTGCCACATATGCATGCACATATAGGAACATTTAAAATATGAGACTTGGTTTAGCTGCGTGTCTATGGTGCTGCTTCTGAAATGATAACTATTTTTTTTCTCCAATCTCAGCCTTGCTCCAGTAAAGGGTGGTTCTAAGGAGAATGTGCAAACATCTGTCCTACACCGATCTTAGCTACACAGACTCATTGGACTTACGACAGGGTGATTCTAAATAAGATAAAAGCCACATCTGCCTACTCAGTTACGCTTTAGTTTTTCCTACCACAGCCTCCTGTCCCCACACAGACATAACCATTTCAACTGATGCTTGGAAACTATGTGGGAAAGAATGTTGAAAAGGTGCATTTCTGTCTGTGTTTCCATGTTGCAGGGCAAGTTCTTTTAAAAATGCCAACTTAGTTAAGACACATACTGCCAACTGGTTTCTCACCAGTCTTAAATAGTATGGAAATATATTGAATGGTTGATAAGCACTGATAGCATTTTGTTTGCTTTGTATTTCAGTTTGTATTCTGGAGTGAATGTTTATTTCCTAAGACTGTATGCCTAGATAAGTAAACGGTGGCTGTTGAAAGTAATATCCAGGAATCCGATGTAATTATCCCTACTTCTATGGCACCCACGGAATGCTGCCTTCTTAGCAGGGCTGTATAATTTTACCATATATGTGAATGTGAAGGGTAAAGAGAGTATGCCTATCAGGTAGGTTAGAGATGTGTTCTAATTTTGCTCAAGGTGAATAAAAGGAACCTGTGTTTGACATTAGGACCCTTAAGTCACAGATGCTATTGAATGAAAGTTCACTAGAACTCGGATCTACTAGCTTAGGGGGTGAAAACTCAGACAAGCCCCAGCTCTACTTTCTGCCAGCTCTTGTGTGTAAGGGAATGAAGTGGGAACTGGATAGTTTATGAAAGGCTTCAAGTCTAACGCTCTGTGGTCCCGTTGTTAGGGAATTAAATGATGCCATATGGCCTGTTTTGTCAAATCAAGAAAGAAGAACAGAATGTTACTGTGGTTAAAGTGATCTTTGTCAAAGAAAATAAGTCAAAAGATTAATAATATAGCCAATAGCATTGATCTTTTTAGGAAGAGTGCCTCTTGCTGGTTGAAATGAAACATAAAATAAGCCTTAAAATTGAATTTCTGTTGTAAGAGATTGGGGAATAGAAAGCTAGAATCAAACAGACAAAATGGAACAGATAACATGTTAGAAGATATGGCGATTTACTATGGAGATGTCAACCTTGTCCCAAAAGTGAAGCCTTAAACCCCCCTGTGTGTGCCAAGGAACCGTTCTTACTTATACAAGACCGTGTGACAGGTAATTCATTTCACCGAATACATCTAGTGCTCAGGAGGATATGTGTCTGAATCCTGAGTCAATCAAATGGAAAGTAGGATTGAAGCATTGAGTGAGCCTGTGAGATGGAAATCATTCATAAAATGTAGCCAGTGTTAGCTTGATAATTGCCATTTATTAAGTGCATTGTGTGTGTTAGGACCTGCATAATGTAGCCATGGCCCTTATATTATACAATGCTTACCACAGCACAGTGGAGAAATTTAATAATTGGGACAATATTCAGAGGAGCAGGTAAACTGGCCAAGATTATAGGTATGAATGGGGAGTTTGAACCCAAGTCTGTCTGACTGATTTAAAACATCTCCGCTCTTCCTCATGCTGTCTCTCTGTTTTGTCTTTCTTAAGGGATGCTTATTCTGAAACCAGAAACTCTTAAGAGCCTGACAGCACACTGAGATTTTCTAGGTGGATAAGAAAATATGGTGGGCAAGGATGAAAGCCGTTCTTATTTTAACTACCATTTCTTTTTTAAAAGATACTTTAAGTTTTATTATTTAACTAATGTGTCTGGGTACTTGAGTGCAAGTACCTATGGAGATCAGAAATGGGTATCAGACTGACGGGACCTGGACGTACAGGCACTTATGAAGTTCCAGTATAGGTGCTAGGAACTGAACTGATGCCATCTTCTGCAAGAATGCTATAGATTTTTTTATCCCTTGAACCATCTCTCCAGCACCTTAACAACTATTTCTTTATGTATTGCTTATTGTTTTAACTTGCAGCCCTATACACTGAAGGACTTATAATTTCAACCAATGCAGCATATAAATCTAAATAGTATCACTACTGCTTCTGTTTTCATAAATACATATGTATATATCAATACACACACACACACACACACACACACACACATATATATATATATATATATATATATATATATATATATAAAATATGAAATAAAAATGTAAGTTAAGCTAATTCTTCCATCTGAGGAGTGGTAAAAATTAAAATCTATTCAATGACCAAGACAAGACATTGAAGTAATAATTAAAATTATTAGGTATTGAAATCCTCACATGAGATGAATTCTCACAATCTATGAGAGAAACAAGTACTCTATAGATTCCTCCTTGAGAGAAAGGAAGAAAAGGGTGTCAGTCTTTGAAGCTGGTCCAATAGTGTAATAGTGCTCTGCTAGATACTCTCTGAATCTATCCTTTGATTCTCCTGGAAACCAGAGAAATAGCGTGTCTGATAACAAGGAAGTTATCGGTCTGGTAGTCATATCTAATACATGCTATGCTTGTTTGTTTGTTTGTTTTGACGGAGACAGCATTTCTCTATATAGCCCTCGTTGTCTTGAAACTCACTTTGTAGACCATGCTGGCCTCGAACACATAGAGATCTGTGTGCCTGTACCTTCTGAGTGCTGGCATTAAAAGCATGTGCTATCATTCCTTAATGAATACTAATTTTATCATGTTATATACCTATAAAATAAAGCCAAGAATCTGTGACAGACTTCAGGAAGACTAAATGACAGGACTGAGCCAGGAATATGCAAATGACACCAACTTCTTGGTTTTACAACAAAACAAAACAAAACAAAACACTGCTTTTCCTCCACCTCTCAAGAACTTTTGAAACAAGGGAAAGATACAATACCTTAAAGTACCACTGACACAAACCTTCCATTCAGAGATAGATGCTCCTTCACCAGTCAGCTAAGCATGTCCTACCCTCTAGTCAGATACAGACTTATCCAAAAGAGGAGTGAGTACCTTAAGATAATATGGGTATCCTACATAAGTATGCATAGGTACCTGTTACAGGTTGAAGGACAGTAAAATCTCCTCCTCCTCCTCCTCCTCCTCCTCCTCCTCCTCCTCCTTCTCCTCCTCCTCCCCCTACTTCTCTTCCTCCCCCTCCTTCTCCTCCCCCTCCCCTTCCAAAGCTGGGGATTAGGAGATCAAACCCAGTGCTTTGTGCATACTTAACAAACATTCTACCATTGAACCACATTCCTAGTCATTAAGTCTTTTTTTTCTAATTGTCTGGGTTCTATTGCACTGGAGGGCAACCAGTCAATATAAATGTTTGTCCCCTCTATCTGAAAAAAAGTAAGTGGTGACCCTACCCAGAACTGCTTTGAGCCCCGCATGAAGAGATGGGGGATACAATATCTTTAAAGGGATGCTTACAACATTCTACAAGGCCTGACTCCAATCATGTGTGCAAGTGAGGTACCATTTGTTTCACTTTCAGGGCCCTGACAATGAACAACTCCTGGTATATATGTGAGACTCTACATACTTATAGTTGAGAAGCTGGGGACTATATGTGAGCATATCTTTACAACATCACCAAACTTCCTGCTTCTTGTTATCTCTGTCTCGCTTGACTGGACTCCCTGATTCTTGAGAACATTTGAACATGAGGCCTATCTTTTCTTTGCCTAATCCCCAACGTTTTCCTATCTCCTGCCTCTGAGGAATGTAAACAGATCCTCACCCTTCACCAAGAAGTTTGAATGCCAATCTCCCTGTCACTGCTGCCGCTTGGGTCTGGAAAGCCTGGAAAGGCTCACATGTTAAATACCTCATCTTCAGCTCGGCACAACTGAGAAGCAGGTTGGAGGTACCTCTACACAGTGTAGCCTGGTGGGGTGGCATGACGTCACTGGGGGTGTTTGTTCCTTTAGGGAGGGCTGCGGGCCATCGTCTCTCGCTTTCGTTGTTTCCAACTTCCATGGGTAGAGTGACTTGTTCTGCCATGCACTCCTGCTATGATGTGCTGCCTCACCACGGGGCCAAGAGCGAAAGCCAATCAAACAAGATCTGCAACACCCATTAACTGCGAGACCACACGGTTCCCTTTTCAAATTCTCTCATGGACAGTGCAGACTCACTTTATATCCCGTGACTATCCACTTAACCTACCCAGGTCAATTAAGCTTGCCGATTCTACCCCCTGAGCCCAGGTTGTAATTTGTTCTCAGAAGTTTTCTTCTCCTTACTCCTCACACTGTTTATTTCTAGTGCTGTGTATGTCACAGTGGATGCTTCCGAGAAAAAGGCTTTCATATCTTAACAGAAATGAATGCCTTCTTTCTTTCCCCCCACTGTTCTTCATTCACAATATTTAGAGTGTGCCCTTCTTACTGTGCCTTTTGTTAAAAAAAGAAAAAGAAAGAAAAAGAAAAGAAAAACGAAGTAATTTCCATTGATAACGGTTCCAAGAGTTGCATTTTGGAGGTGTCTTTGTGGAACACAGCAGTAAGTTTGCCTGGTGGTTCCTCATTGTGTTCACACCTCACTGCTTGACGAGGTGTGCTCTTTAGTGATGTCAAATGCACTTGGTTTAATAGGTTATCAGGGAGTGAGGGAGGGAAGGAGGTGGGGAAGATCACTCACCAGTGAGCCAGTGCATGCTAGTGTGAGCTCATTTCCTCCTCTCAATGGGCGAAGTACATTTTAAACATAGGCTACTGCACATTTAGGCCAATTCCACTAAGCATAAAGACTATGAAAACACATAACTAATAAATGACTTTAGCATGGGTACATGGCATAACTGTAGTTTGAAAATTACAATCTGTACAAATCCAAAGCAAACAAGTATTAGAGATACAAATATTTAAGAAGTTTTGAAGAATATGCTCCTGCTGTTCTTTGCGTTCCAGTGTTAACAGAAAGCGACTGTGCCTGTAATAGTCCATCTGACTTGCCCTGTGTGCTGTTACTGGTGCTTCACTTAGGTTCCACTACATCCATTTTGCTGGATGCTCATCTGGGTACCAGAAATACAAGGATGACAAACCCTCTGCACTTTAATGAACTCGTTTGCATGATGAGCCGCAATCATGCATGTCAGTTTACAGCAACTCCAGAGTCCACTGTGGAAGGGAAGGCACTTGAAGCAAGCTCTGGGAAAGAGGAGCGAGGAGCATTTAAGTACCCAAACTGCACAAAGGACAGAACACTTCATTATACCTGAAAAGAGAAAATGGATTTCATGATGGAAGAAATTCAAACTCATTATGACTGGACCTTCTCCAGATGGCAGAAGAGGGACTTCAGTCTACGAAGTGGGAATAGCACAAAGATAAATAATAGCCTGAACTAGTTCTGTGTATCCTCACACCTTGAATACCATGTTCCTAAGTATTGATATAAAATATCTTTGAGAGGCACCATAATCTATAGGTAATAATTTAATATGGCTTATTATACAAACTCAACTGTAGCTGTTCGATTACCAAAATACTTTAAAATAACAAACACTCTTTGCTGTATTCTAGAGTCAAGTGACCTCACTTAATTTTATGAAGTTCAAAACTGCCTGTGTGAACTAAACAGTAAGTTGGATGTTCTAAGCAGAAGCAGCATCGTTTAAGAGGCATAATGAAGTTTCCTCACTCTTCCCCACCTCAAGGTAGCATAATTACTATGTGGGTGTAAGTAAAGTCATTCCAGGAGCTGAAACACTCATCTAGGAATGCTCTTGGAGACTCTTCATGCATCTCTGACTTTGAAAATTACTCCTAGGGCTATGGGCTCTTGCGAGAGGTGAGAGTTCTGCATTAATAAAGGTAACCCAGTGCAGGAGCCACAAGGCTTTTTGGACTCAGTGCCTTGGGAGTTACAAGAAGGACATGCCTAGCTTGGCATCAGTGGAGAAAGGAATCAAGGACAGAATCATGGAGTAAACTGCATTTTGTGTTTGAGGGCAGGTTGAAGAGGAAGTAGAAAAGTCCTTGGTGCAGGAAAAAAAAAAATGCACATAGAGACGATTGCTGGGAAGGCTTCGCTTGGCTGTAGGCTATCTCCCCAAAATACCTAACAGCCATTTTCCACAAAATAAACTTAATCCCCTTTCTATAAGGTAATTTCTCCCAAGTAGGTGAAGACTTGAATGTCCCTTGTCTTGATGAGGTTCTCTCATCCAAGTTCTAGATCCAGAAACATCTTGGCTCTTCCTCATCCTGTACCTTCATTTTCTCAAGGGCTCGCTGAGATGGTTACCTTACTTTTCCTATTGCCCTGATCTATATATAAGCAACGGAATAGCTGCTCTTCTTGTTTTGAATTGTGTCTGTTAATGAAGGAGCCTAACGGCAAAGGGTAAGTCACTGCAAGCTTGTCCCTTAGAGTTAAGCTTGTGTTCAAGTCTGACTCAGGTATTCATTCATTTAGACAGTTTGTGGAGCTTTTTCATGCCTCACCACCAAGTGAGGCTATTGGCTCATTCTGGTGGCTAATCTTATTTGCTAATTTGACATGCCTGGGGGGAAAAAGGGAACTTCAACTGGGAAGTTGCTAATTGATGTGGGAGGGCTCATCCCTCGTAGGTGTTGCTGATCCTCTCCTTTGACTCTGATTCAATAAAGAACAACTTGAAATGTCAAAACTTGAAACTATAATGCTTACCATTCTCTAACAGATGGAATAATTCATTTGCGAAAATGTTGGCAATTTCTCTATAAAAGTCATAGTGACAGTTTCTGGGTAGGTAGAGAAAGTCTCCTGTTTTAGCCTCTACAGTTATAGTTCTGTTGTTTCTATGCTCAGTATTCCTCTCACACTTCTAGTTCCTGGATTCTGAGCTTCGGAGGCACCATCCCACTCTCTGCCTTGCTCTCTACTGTTTAGCTTAAAAAAAAAAAATCTACCCAAGTTAGAGCTGGAACAAACAAAGCGAACTTCAGCCCACTGGAGGACAGCCTTTCTCCATAAAACCTATTGATGAGAACTTGTAACCAAAGGCATTAAGATGCAATGCTATAGATCAGGAGTTGTTGCAGGCATCCTAATGCACAGAGAAAGATCCTGATTGAGAGTCAATAAGACCAGAGGAAGAACAAGGATCATACAAAACACTATCTACTTGAAGCCAGGCAGCTCCTGGGATTCCAGCTATAGGAACCAACAGTCTTCTTCCGTGATTTAACTTGGATGAGACTGAATTTGCTCTCTTTTTCAGTGATCCCCAGCCACATGAATTACTAAAGACAGTCATGAGAGATACTCAGAAAAGGCTATTCTTTAATAGTATCATCGTTTTTAAAGGCCGTGGGAAGAGAAAGTCCAACCTACTGTGAAAGACAAGAGTGTATAAGAATGATAAAGAAGTTTGTTTAGATTCCTCAAATTTAAAATAGCAGAATAACCTTGGATTTCAGCTATGGGAATGTTATCATTTACATAAACTTGTATCTCCATAGCATCTATGTGTCTGTATAAATCACATCTGTCTGTGGATAAAGATACAGTCAATTTAGTGTTCCTCATTCTGACAGATATTACATCTATTTCCAGAATTATGCTTTACTCATTTACATACTTCTTGCCCAAAATCTGACACACTTACTTAATAAATACTAAAACAAAACAAATTGTCACTTCATTATGAAAAAAAAACCTCTTGATATATAAATTTCTAGTCTCAAACTGGAATCTGTTCCTTTGGGGTCAGTAGTCTTTATAAGAGAAGAACAGGGCCAATGGCATAGTGTTGTAGGAGAAACCAACCCCTCAATTTCATTTACATAGATCAACTGCAGTGTGTAAATGGTGCCCTCCAGAGCTAGCTGTACAGTGAGCAATCAAGATACCTTTTCTAAACTATAGAAAATGACACAACACCAATTATCTGGAATTTAAATGTGATTTCTCTTGATTTTGTTTTTCTAAAAGCAACAAGCCTGAGTTTGTCAATTTACCAAGGACAATGTTTGCAATTTTCCTTCTCTAGAAGTTATAAATTACAAATTTGAAATTTCAGCACATGATTATAGACAGGTATCTTAGGATTGTATTACTGACCCAAGAATAACAAAGACAAATTAGGTATTTAATACCTTACAACTGTGATTCTCAATTTTGAATATTTATGATCAGTACAGTATACATTTAAATTGAAGAAATTAATATTCTTTACTCTTTGATGATTTTAATAGTGTAGGTTTTTATATTAGACATTATAGGATGTTTCTAACTTCAGGAACTGTAGACATTTGTTTAGATATTTTGGGCCAGCTCCATTTGTAGATCGCAGTGCTGGGTGCTAAGGATGAGAGACTGAGTGGAACAGGAACAGTTCTCTCACTTAGAGATTATTTCTGACAGATATTTACAAGCAAAAAAATGATTCTTCGTCTTCTGAAAACTATTTGTCTATGAGCTTGACTGTTTCTCTGTGTCTTTTTCCCTTTCTGTCTGTTGCGCTCGGTCTCACAGAATTTGTGTTATTCCACAAGATGTAAGAGCTCAGCAAGAGGAATACAGTGGAGAGAATTGGGGGTTAGGACATGAAGATTACCAAACACGGGGTCGGCAATACAGCAGCAGTGACATACACAGCTAATTAAGCTTAGCTTTCTTGTAGGAGTTAGAAAGGCCAATCTTCACAGGGCTGATGGGAGAATTGAATCTATTAAACACCTGAAAAGTGTTCAGTGCCATCCTTGGTACAGCGTCACCATTCTGTGGTACATTAGATAGCTTTATAGACGTGTACCAAGAATCAAATTGTGTAGTCTTAAGAGGAAACTCCATTTTCATAATAAAATACTGACAGCGAAGATAGGAAAGACAGCATTGGTCTCATCGCTTATAGCTGGACAATCTAAGCTGAGGACTCAGCATGGATAGAGACAAGGACTCCGGGCTCCAGCTGGGTCTTAAGTCCACTCATTGTGTTCCATCCAAAACAACTGCTCTCTATTGAGGATACGGACCATATCACCCACACAGATGACTATCTACCAAGTGGACTGTAATCCAAACCCTGGGAAAGCCCTGAGCTTTTGCCTGCAGTAAGGGCACGTTAGATCTCTCCTTGCTTCTTAGACTCCTGCGTTTCTGATTACATTTGGCAATTAGAGTGCATGAGAACAAAAGCTCCCTTGTTTATACCAACAATTGAATCACTTCAGTGAGTACAGGAGAGTTTTTACTAACTCTATTGTCGCGTATAAGAGGTGAAATTATTGTCCAGATTAATTTTTTTCTTAATAAAAATCACTGGGTTTGAGAGCATGCTGAGGGCTTGGAGAGATTCTTCTTCTAAGGTCCTGAACAGTTTTCATGTGATCTTCAATGCTAACTTACGTGCAGAAAAACACAATTTCCTCTTCCAAGGTAGGAGAATATGAGAATTTTTCATGTCAGTGTGTTATCTTCTTACAGCTTCCAGGGAGAGCCTTTTCTACTGTTCATCCAGATAGCTACCAGAGACACAGAGTCAATACTGGAGATTTTCAGTAGCCTAACTTGTCATGGCATTACAATTCTCTTCTTTGTGATTAGAGAGATCAATGCTAAAAAATTGAAGTATATTTTTTTTTTCTGGGAAAATATGTTCTTCTCTAGTTAGGGGTTAAAAATAAGTATTTGTTCATGTAGCATAATGTTTCAGGATTAGCTTTCTTGCTTCTAGAGGACTTAATTTAAATTTGAGTGAAGTTAATGTTTCAAAAAATAAGTTCAGTTACTTCCATCTAATTATATACTGGTGATCAGAAAGAAATGTAAGTTCAAAAGGACGTTGCAAATGTTACTTCCATGCAGAATCAAAACAGCACACACTTGCATCCACTTCTGGCTGATTTTCCCTCATCTCTTGAACTACTGAAACTATTTTCTCAAATCTCAAAGACAATAGTAATCATGTCAGAGCCCACATTTTTTCATTGAAAGCAACTGGATGTAGGTAAAGGGGGACATAAAGCTATTTGTCTACTTTTAGCTCTATCACAGTTTATTTTGTATCTTCGTGCATGCGCGCGCGCGCGTGCGCGTGTGTGTGTGTGTGTGTGTGTGTGTGTGTGTGTGAGAGAGAGAGAGAGAGAGAGAGAGAGACCATAAAAATATAATTGGTACTGAAAATGTAAAATTCTAATCCAAGCTCAGAATGGCTAGCCTAACTGTGTAGAAGTTCACTGAGATATATAGAATTTGGAACTTGGGAAGTGTTTGTGTGAGTGGCTACATGAATCTAGCTTGTAGTGTTTTTATTGGTGAGTTCATTAAAATAATGTAATTATGAAAGTAAAGAAAGGAAGCATGCCCTGGGAGAAAGTGAAATGTCCATCCTGAACTGGTTGTTAGTGCTAGATTGTTGAAGAACCCATATCATGTATATAGACATACATGTGGACCCATGAGCACACATACTCAAATAAAATGGTGAAGGAGATACAAGAACTTTACATGGCATTGGGGGCTTTCCTTGTGGAGATATGTTACAATCATCTCCTCAGAAAACCCTCCTCTATAATTGATCATCAACTTCCACATTGGCTGGAGTCCACTGAGTTTATATTTCTGCAATTTCTGTGAGAAGACAGAAGCTATTCAGCATTTCAAAAGAAAGACAAATTGAGAATTCAATGATCAGGTTTTGCCTGTAGCCCAGCTCACAGTCCATCAGTCATTTCCCATCAGTCACCATGGTCCCTTAGACTCTTCTGTCCTCGAATAGATGTTTCTTCGGAGGAGAAGGTGAGGGAAGAGCCAGCTCAGATCCTGTGACCTATTTGGCCACAGCCCAGGGAACACTTGCAGTTTCCTGTGTCCTGCCTGATTCTGGCAGGTTTGTTGTGATTTCATGGTTTGCTGTGAAGGAGACTAGAGGGTAGACATGCTTTAAAATGTCCTGTTTTATCAAACATAATGCATGTTTGTGGAAATGTAAAAAAAAAAAAAAATGGAAGAAACTCAGAAAATGGATGAGAAGACATTGTTCGTAACTCTAAAATGTACTGTTAACACTTTAGGTCCTGTGTTGCATCACACACAAAGCTTGCCAACATTGAATGTAAATAGACACACATATGTATATATAGTACAAGTCAGTCATACATTTATGTAGTGTCTATTTATAACTAGTTTTAAAGCGCACACACATATCTGTTTATGAATTCCTCAAAACTTCTCTGACCTTGGAATGAGCCACTCAGAACTTTTTGATACTACTGACATTAGCCTAGAAACAAACACATTCCCCACAGGAAGGATGTCAACCACATCCCAGTTCTTCAGCTTATGAATCCCTGAATGTTAGGACCTAACCATATATGAAATGGAAGTTGTAAGAAGCCAGCAGGTACACTCCAGGGGGGAAGTACAGGTGACAAAGTAAATAATTAATGGCTTTGAAGGGCATTTCCAATAGATAAAATATTTTCAGCTTCATTTCATCGAATAGCCTTGGATTTAATAATCTGTCAAATAACACAGATGACATAGAAATGGAGACCGGTGGCAATGGCAGAATAGTTCAGATAAGAAAGCTCTTTAATCCATCCATGATTCCCAAGAACATCTTGCTATAGAGGAAGCAGAAGGGTGTAAGTACATGCTTAATGCCTGCATTTTTTCTCATACTCTTGTTAGGGGAATGTCCTAGAGCAGAGATGACTCTATAGTCAACAGCAGGACCTGTGTAACACGTTTACTTATATATTATTAGCCCTTGATTACATCTGGTGTCCTGACTACAAACTCAACCCTAAATCAAACTATAATGAATTAAAATGAAAGACAACTGAAAATAAGCCATAGAAAAATCAATAGTTCACAGTGGGAACCCAGTGGCATCCTAAAATTAATTTGTGTAGTGTACGGAAATTGAAATTTATTTTTGCATTACCAGTTTGACAGAGACTTTTAATGAGAGATTAAGGCATAGTTATGTTCAGACAAGCCAGGCTGCCCAGTGCTGTTACGAGTTTCCTGGTTCAAAGGCAACTACTTCCATCCACTCTTCAGTCGTACTTTAAGATGCTGGTCAGTAATAAACATATACAGTGGTGAGTGCTTGCCAATAAATCATGCCAAGAGTGAATGCAAATGTATACACTGAAGTATATGTACTAGCATTAGGCACATGTTTGCATAGCATTCATCAGACCCAAGCTTTGTTAACATGTGATCTTGCAAAGTCACTCACTACTCTATTCTCAGAATAAGGAACATAAATGGGATCAGTGTCTAATTATATTCCTTCCAGGTTTAAAATTCTATATAACCCTCATTTCTCAGACCACAATAGTCAATAGACTGTTTTAAAAGTGACTAATTAATGCACAATTCTCTAAATGTATGTATCTGTCGATACATATAGATAGAAACAAATATATATAATCTATATAGCAATAGATGCATATGGACTCATGTGTATAAATGCATATATACTCAATCTAAACAATAGACATATTTGGCTGCACATGCATACATGAATATGTACAAACATCCCTGGGGATACATGTGGATACATGTAGATGGATATATGTGTACATAATCCACATGTCAACGGATGTATAACCAAGAGAAAGTCAAACACTGCTAGACAATAAAAAAGTAAAGGATTCTCAAAGTCTAACCTCATTCCTTCACTGTCAAGGAGTTTTGGTTTCTGGAGGCAGAGTTCAAGTTCAAAATTCAGCTTGGCCATGTAATTTCCCGGGTCTAATCAACTATGATTTCCCTAATGTAAGTAGTTTTATTGTCTTAACTATCAGCAACATGAATATTGTTCCCTTGTCTTCCTTGTAAATTTAGAGTACAAATTAAATGAAATAATGTACATGTATAATATATAATTGGCACATAACAATCATTTTTCAATGTCAGTCACAATTATCTTAGCTGATTAAAATGTGATTTTCCCCCCTTTTCACCAAAATTGTTGTAGCTTTAACTGGTCTTTATCTCTTAGAAGATAAAGTTATCTTTCCTTCCCCTTTAACATAGTCAACAAACATTTACTATATGTCTACCACCTGAAAATCTCTTGTCTTTGGCACAATAAATATTCACTCGATGTTAGATATTGTTATTTGGCACTGTGTGAAATGAAAATGTGAGTCATCCCACAACTGTAGCAGAGATCTTAGATTGAGCCTAAGTTACATTTTTTTAACCTAGCATGTTACATAACTCGTTCTTTCTTCTTATCAGTTGTCCATGAATTTTTAAGTTTCTCTTTGCCCACTTGCTTTCTGCTCTATGTATAAAACCTAAATGTGCCTGTCTTCTGGCCACGCAGCTACCTGAAGCTTGCCCATCCCCTTGAAACAGTTCATTCACTGTCTCTGCTTCCTGTTGTTTCATCTAAGGCGGCACCTAGCACTCCGGTGTATGCGTCATGGAATGAACCTTGGAGAAGACACTTTCCTTACTCTTGAGATGGCTTGCTAGGGGGTTTTCATTTTATCCTCATGGGCCCACCATATCCTCCTCCATAAGTCAGCCTTGACCAGGAGAATTGTTCATCTTCTCTTGGTCATCGTTCATTTCCTCTTTTCAAAGACACTGACATGAAACACTTGAAAAAATTTAAAAAGTAAATATAAAGATTATATTGACCTGAGAGACCTGAATTTCATTTGTACATGTAATTGAAGACTGACATATAGTATCACAGTATAGAATGTAGTTGGGTGGGGTAAGTAATTCCCAAGGAATCAGATTCATACTCAGTCACATAAATATTGTCACATGGTTACACGGTGGAGGATGAATCTCCCAAAACAACTCTTCTACAATGTGCCCAAGAATTATAACTAATTTCTTCAAGGTAACCCCCGGCACCACTTTCCTCAAGGAAAAGAATATAGTCAAAGGGCTCTTTGTAGGCCTTTGACCCAGTTTCAGGAGGAGTTTAATATTCAAAGGGCAAATGTGTCCTCTTCACTTTAGAAAGCTTGATGTTTAAAGACAATTTAGGTCATTGGCTCCTGTGACAGCATTTCCCCAGTGAGGAAGCTGCATTTAAGCCTCATCTCTTGTATTATTGATAACAAAACTGGTAAAGGGCCGGGACAGCCAACAGCTTCCTCTCAGGGCAGTTGAGAAGAAGCAATTAAATTCAAACTCTTTCCAGTTTCCCTTTAAGGGAAATACGTCTGTACTGTGAGCACCAAATCTGTAGAAGTGGAGTGCTAGCATGAATTTTTCTTTTCAAATACATTTCAAGCTTTCACTCAACAGCAATGGCATTATAGATACATTAAATTTTGGTTAGGAACACAATTATTTTTGTTGTGGCAGAAAATGGATTTTTTTTTCTGACAAAGCATACAAAGCTATCTTTTATGCTCCTAGCTCCCCCGAGGTAAGGGAAGGAGTCATGTGAGCTCGTGTTACCATTGTTTCTCGGCATGCCTAACACCCCTTGAGATTCTGAAAGCTGGGTGGATTCCTTTATCACTCTATTCCCATGTCTAGTCCAGACTGTGTCACATGAATGACCTCTGTGAATATTTGTTGAACCCATTTTCCCCAAAGAACACTTCAGAATGTTTGAAAAATGCAAAATCCAAAGCACTGAGCAATGCACACAAAGCCCTTCCCCTCTTCCCTCCCAGCATCTGCCACAATGATGCTTATTTCCCCATTCTGTCGACCTCTTCATCTAAAAGATCTGAGAGCCACCCAGTGGACCACCCGTTCACACCACAGTACCTCTGCTCAAAACTTTGTTCTCTCCCGAAAATGGCTTTCCCTCATCTCTTAAGATTTGTATAGATCTGGCCTAGGGTATATCTTGATATAGTGCTAACTTAGACTGTGTGTGCCATTTCCTTAAATGTCCACAAATGTAGAAAAAAAAAACAAAAGGTTCGGTATGATGGCACATGCCCATAATCCCACAATTTGGGAATCTAAAGCAAGAAGAAAAGGAGTTTGAGGCCAGACTCGTCTACATAGTAAAACTCTCCTGAAAAATAAAATTAAGCAAAAAGAAGATTTGTAATTCCTTAATGGGAAATTTTTTATTCTCAAGGAAAATTGGTTGTTTCACACTCTGCTGTGTTCCAGCACCTGGTAACTTGGTATGATTTTCTCTTATTTTTATTAGAAACTGTATGATTAATTATTTATGTTGTTTCTACCATTAGTGTTCAACTCCTAGCTATTTGAGATCATTCTGGGTTTTCATCACTATGTTACTAATGGGTACTGTGGGCTTTAGACCATAGGACATTCTGGGTTTTCATCACTATGTCACTAATGGGTACTGTGGGCTTTAGACCATAGGAGATGCTTGGAAGTAGTTATTGAATGACTAAGATTCTAGTTTTGAGAATGGCATGTGTGTTGTTCTTGCCTGATAAACCAGTGCAATTGACTTCTCATGTCCATGACTCCTCCTCTGTGGATTCCACTACCTGGGGCTTGAAATATTCAGGAAAAGAAACTGTGCCTTTCCTGATTTAATATGGATTTCTTTTCTTGTAACGAATCTACAGACAATGAGGAATGGTAACTTTTCACACAGCCCTTCCCCTGCATCAGGCATTCTGAGTAACCCAGAGATGATGTAGAGTGTACGGGGAGGTTGGGTAGCTGATGTGAGCATGCTTTTATAAAACGTAGCTCGAGAGTCACATATTTTTCCATTTCACATATGAGGGATGACATCACAAATTTCCTTCCTTCTAGCATTTATATGTAACAGAATTTATAAGTACAGTTTTAGAAGTTTAATAAGAGAGTTGATTTTTAGTTTTAAGTAAAAATATCACCTCAAATCCTTTTTGGCCTAAGATGAACCTGATTAAAATGGATAACAGCTGTAGTTACTTTTAAACACTCACCTCTAAATTCCAATTAAGTCCCCTTAAATACTATTATTTTTCTCCACAGACTCCTGATTATAACCAAAGTAGATGCCCCTAATATATTTCTTTTGTAAAAAAATGAATGCTATTAAAAATGAAAAAAAAAAAGTAAAATAGAAACTGGAGAAGAACAAAGTGATGGAGTAGAACAACAAAGTGATGGAGACTTCTCTTCCCTTGGCTCAGCATCTTGGGAAAATCAGACTTTCAACTTAGCCAAGGCCAGAACACAGCTCTCCGCTTAAGACGCCTGTCAAATAAGCTCTGAGACTTCAGAAGTCAGTGCTGTGAGGACAATGATCAAATACTGACAGAGAGATTTGTGATATTTGCAATTTGTTTATAGTAGGCTTTAAAACAAAGCCCCAGCCCAAAAGCAAAATCCTTCAAAGTCCAGTGATCTGAGACAAATGCAGAGGAAGAGAAGGACACATTAAGTCTCCAGAATCACGCTGGTGGCCTAAGCATGACAGACTAAGGCAGCACATGTGTTGGGGATTAGGGCAGACAGTGTGTTCCCAAAGATGAACCCAACCATGATGACTTTCCGACTATTTATTTCCAGGATACAGCATAGCACGTCATGCGCAGGATAGACCTGATAAGGTCAGTGCTAGGTGTGACTCTGACAATTGATTAATGAGAGACTATACTTTCTGCATTATCTTTCTTATTGTTGTGACAAGAAACCTGTGGAAAGCCAAGTGAACAACTGAAGAAGAGAGGGTTCACTTCCTACCTCCTCATAGATCATTGTAGGAAAGCCATGGTGGTTGGAGCGTGATGTCCCTTTCATGCCCACAAGGCTGGCACCACAGGGATAACAATGTCAGATTCTGCTGCCAGCTTGAGATGTTGCCTGGATTCCTTGACTCACAATTGTAATGGTCTCCTTGTGTCTTCTAGGCTGGACCTGAAGAAACACTTCTCTAGATATTAATTTTTTTTTTTTTTAAGCAAGGAATTCCTGTGGTGCGATTCTAAATTTGGAGTCTCTGGTTTCAAATGAATTTGCATTTGCAAAAGTTGAAGCCTTTAAGTAGGGTATGCTAATCAAGCTTTTAATCCCAGGGCTAGGGGAATAGAGGAAGGTAAATTTCTGTAATTTGGAGGCTAGTGTAGTCTACATAGTGAGTTCCAGGTCAGCCAAGGCTACCCAGTGAAGCCCTTCTTCAAACAACTAAGCAAACAGAACAGAAAAGTCGGAGCTTTTGATTAGGGGAGTATTGCCCACAATGCATTGCTCTACTGTCCCAGAGAAAAGTGGGCGTTTCCAGGCAGTTAGTCTGCGCCTGGCTTGTCCTCAAATGTTCACCTGGCTGACACTATTTTTCGTGGTTCACAGTTTTCAGACCTTTTGACGTTATTAGTCATACTTACTCTCTATCTTAGCAGTGAGGAGCAGCCATGATACCATCTGTGTGCTAGGCTGTATGTAAGTCCGTAACTTTTAAATTAAGCCTCCCTCGAGTTCTCAGGACACACAGAGCAACATTCTCTCCCAGAGGGCAATGAGAATGGCAACTATCCCAATTCTCAGCAGAGTTCTCACGTTCTCCTTTGAAGACCTGAGACTGGCCTCCCATGTCCACATTCCTCTTTCTTGATATTCTGCTCTTTGGAGCTCCTATCAAGAGGTCCATTAAGTGCCCCTTAGAGATTTCTAAAGCTTCTCTAGCCCTTGCCCCAAACTCTCTACATTCTCCCTACAGACCAATGCCAAAGGCCTAAGAACCACATGCTCAGATTTATCACAGAAACAGCATGTTCACTCTTTGGCACTAATTTTCTGGGCTACTTTTCTCACTGCTGCAACCAAATGCCCATGAATGTAACTTCAAGTAAGGTTTATTTTGACTCACAATTTGTCAGTACAGTCTATAGCAGGGAAATCATCAGGTCTACTGTACCCACATTCAGGAAGTGTAGATGAGTGTTGGTGTTCTACATCCCTACTCACTTCTATTCATCCAAGATCCTGGTCCATGGAATGGTTTTGCCTACATTTAGCATGGGTCTTCTCATCTCATTTAAACCATCCTAAAACATCCCTAACAGTTTCCGGATGTATGTTTCCTAGGTGATTCTGATCTGCCAAGCAGATGGATAGGATTAGCTATCACACTCTCTTTCTGAAATGTGAACCCCTTTCCACCAAAACCTACCTCCATCAAAGTGTGGGTTTGTTTTTTTTTTTGTTTTTTTTTTTTCTCCTAAGAACATTCAGACTCATTTGGATTCTCTTTATAGGTAAGCCTACCCTACTCACTCAGGTGCAGACAACATTTTGTAACATTTCTTGGTGTGAAATTCAGGTTCTCCTTAAGAGAGACAGTTAATAGCTTTATTATTATTATTATTATTATTATTTGATTTTTTTGAGACAGGGTTTCTATGTGTAGCCCCTGGCTGTCCTGGAACTCACTTTGTAGACCAGGCTGGCCTCTCGAACTCAGAAATCCGCCTGCCTCTGCCTCCCAAGTGCTGGGATTAAAGGTGTGTGCTACCACTGCCCGGCTAACAGCCTTTTAATTTATAATTTGTAGCATCCTTTCAGAACAGCAAAAAGACAAGAATACCTTCTCACGTGACAGCTGCTATTCTCAAAACTTCCCATGTCCTCTTGCATTTCTCCTGACCACAGTGCCAAGTACTTGATGTTCTTACTATCCCTACATCATTTTAACCTCTCCCAGACTCACATTCCCCATCTGAAAACGGATACAGTAAAACTTTATTACTGGAGATTAAATAAGATGCACATTATGAGTCTTGGTGTTTAGTCACTGTAATTCAATAACTGCTTCCTTTCTTTGGCCAAACCCATAAAGTTTTCTAGCTGTTGCTACTTTACAAAATTAATATGTGAATGAAGATCACTAGATTAGCCATTAGTGAACTACAAATTGTAAGCACAAAGAGACGTGACTGCACAGGATAGATAGATAAATTCATCCATATGAATATATAAGTACAGCAATTGCATTATAAGAGTGTAAAACAGTATTATTGTTGTGGAAGAATTCTATGGTTGTTTTTACTTCTGTCAAACATTTATAACCTAAAATCACAATTACATCCCTAGAGATACCAAAACAAATGAGTGCGTATGTTCTCAGGTATGTCCACCACAACTTCCATTATGGGACCTATAAAGAGAAATAACCCAAATGCCCATTTATAAAAATATGAGACCTTAGATATGGTATACTCATACCATTGAGAATGATAAAGAAAGCAAAATGACTAAATGTCAGACATATATTGAGTGGAAGAAGCCAGATGCAAAATACATTTGGTATGATTCAACTTAATACAAAACCAAAGTAAATCTGACATAGAAGTGCTGTGGGTAGCAGATCCATGTGATAACAAGGCCTGGGACAGTCACAGAAGTGGCTCAGGAAAACAGTTCACTAGATTCAAATTCTAGAGGAGGTGCCCGTGAGACACATGGCCACTTGAAAACAAAAATCAATACAAAACCTTGTGGTCAGGAGGAAGAAGACAGGAGCAAAGGAGTAGGTTTAGGTCTGCTCTGTTCAGTGTCCTGGGGAAGTGAGGCAAAGCCTGGGAATCATTTGGGCTTGGCTCCTTGGTGTGTTCCTGTTGAGCTCTGTGTTACAGGGGTGGGTCTTACTTGCCAGATCCCAGGCCCTGGTATTTAAAAGAGAGGAGTGATGCCTTCTGGTGACAAGGTCAGGTGGACATAAGGTATCTTTTGTATATCAAAGGCTACTCCTGGTTGAGTCACTGTTATTTAGAAGATTTAGCTGGCCCCGAGAGATGGAAGATTCTACAAGCCAGCAATAAAGGTTAGCTATCCTGAACCTTCAGCACTGATGGTGAAGGCAAACTTAACTGGAAAGGACACCATTGCAAATTAATGTGCTTTGGCAAGGATGGTCACACAGTGACTGTAGATATTATTGAGGTTACAGTAAAAATTCATTAATAATGCCCAATGTAAGTTATACAGTTTGTCAGGAAAGTCTCCTTATGATGCTCTAGTATTACCTCGACTAGGTTATTTGTTGGAGGCATTCATGGGCTATTGGAGGTTGTCCATCTAGAGAATCAATTCAGAACTCAAGAACCCCAAAGTATGGAATAGGCCCACTTACTGAGGAAAGACCCATATGTCGGCACCCCTCCCTTGCTTAGTGACCAAGCGACTAAAACCAAGCATGCCCATTCTTCCCTTTACCTTCTATTTCAGAGATTTCCAGAGCAAAATAAAAGTATTCTTGCCACCACACTTGTTTACTGTAATTCTCCCAAAGCCATTATCATCCTGGACAAAGCTCTTTAGAATGCATAAAATACAATGAGATGCTTCTCCATGAAGCAGTTTGGCAAAGTTGTTTGGATATGGAAAATGAGTTTGCTGGGGGGCACAAAAATATAAATTATGAAGGAAACAAAAAAGAGAGAAAGAGAAGAAAGAAAGAACAGTAAAACATGCCCCCCACAGTGAAAACCCTCTCAAGAGCATCCTGCTGGGGCTGAACAGTTCCCACATTAAATGACTAATGAATTTGGGTTCGCCCCTGCATTGGCACAGCTGGGGGAAGTGGTGCTATCTCCAAAGCTTTGAGGCAGAGGGTGAGGAGGTGGCAGTGTTGCACTTCAACTGAGCAGCCTAAACTCGGCAGTACAAGCTGTACAGCCCAGCTAATGAACACCCCATACCCTCCGCTGTAACAACCCCCAGCCTCCTGGGGCTCCCTCCGTGTTACACAGCCCTCACCCTTTACAAATGTCTGCTCCCTTTCTGCAAGTCCCTGTCCTGCCCTGGACAATACTTCTCTTTCTTTTATGGCACTCCATTGTCCAACAGTGTCCTTTCTACCCAGTTTTCAAAACTCCGTCATTTTCCACCAGATGTTGCCTTTCCTAAAAAAACAAAACAAACAAACAAAAAAACCTGGCTACCTTTCTTCGCTGTACTTCGTGTGTGCATCTTAACTTCCCAATACAAAAATATCCCCCATGTCCTTCTCTGACCTCTACTGCCATCATTAGCCCTTTTTGATCAAAGGATTAGCGGTTTTCATATTGCAACTTCTAATACAGCACAATTTGTGACACGACACAGGCAATTACTGTAGAATAAACATTGTGGAAAGAATACAAAAATGAATAGAGAAAAAACGAATAGGGAGTAAACCCAGTTTCATATATTTTCGTGTTGATGTGTGACAGTGCACAAAACCAAAACCAATATGCACACTGAATATTAAATGTGTATGAACTTTGGGCCTTCAGAATAATGCCAGTGAAAACAGGTCAACGCTGACTAAAATATTAACAACCTATTGTATGCAGAACAACTTCTTGCATGGTAATTCTGTATTAATTAAAATGTCACAAAATCTCATTTGCATTCAGTTATTATCACATGATTTATAAAGAATGTGCTGTTGTACATTTTATTTTTTCAAAAATACAAATTCAGAATGGTAAACTTCAGGTCAGCTGGAAATATTAATCACAGTGAGATTAGTCCACAGGCATCACAGAGAAGCTAGATGTAAGGAATGAAAATCCAAGATCACTTAGAATGTGGTGCCCTGGCAAATGTTAGGGGAGAGTAGGGGAAGAGGAAAAAGTTAGGCTCCAAAGAAAAATATAGAGATAAGAACAGAAATGGAACCCTGTGGGCCCCAGAACAAAGAAGGCTACAACTTCTGTGGGTAGGATGCACTTTCATTCTAGTACTGGATATGCTAAAGCTTAAGTTTAGAAGAAAATTGTCATTTACATCTAGCACGAGTAATTAACAAAGACCTATATGATGACTCATGTATGTCAGGCTGTCTGGGCCATGGCACCCAGGGTATTTGGATTTGGTCAAACATTCCAGATATTTCTACGAGAGTGCTTTTATATGTGGTTTACGTTGAAACCATAAGACTTTGGTTAGGACATATTATGCTCCATAATGTCGAGGTGGGGACCAGATGTCCAAAGGGGCCAACCTCCTCTAAGCAATGAAGAATCTCTCTGCAGACTTCTGCAGCATCAGCTCTTCTTAGTTCCAGAGCAAATCTAGCTTGACCTCTCCTGAATCTCTAGCTGGCCGGCTTACTGAGACTTGAAACCCTGCAGGTTTCAGACTTGCTGAACCTCTGAGAGCAAAGGAGGCGATATTCCACAATGAGACAGTCTCCTTGTTCTTGTGTATGTGCTCTTACAGAACACATACATACACCTGTAGACATGCATCTACATATATGTGTTCACCATATGGATACGTTTCTCTGGGAACATCAATGCAACACACAGACACTAAAAGTGAAAAACAGTTCCACACATGGATTCCACAACTGCAAATTACTCAAAAGACATCATTGATTTTGTTCATTTGCGCATTGTACCATTTCTATTTTATTAGATTCAAAGGAAAATAATTTATATTTACTGAATACTAATTATAGTCTATACTAACACTAGAGGTATTAATTTAATAATTATTCAATTCACCAATTTAATTTATAACAAAGGAAGATCCAGAATTTTGTGTCTTGTCCATGATCCTTTTGAGAACAAGCTTTTAAAAGACACCACCCCCCTCCCCACCCACACCCCACCATGGACAAGAACCAATCCCTAATACTATTAATGATACCATGTTATGCTTGCAAAGAAAAGTCTAGCATAGCTGTCCTCTGAGAGGCTACACTTAACAGCTGACTGAAACAGATTCAGAGACCCATAGCCAAATATTAGATGGAGGGAGCTTGGAGAGTCTTGTGGAAGGCTTTGGGGGAAATTTTGAGCATCAGTTTTTCCACAGGAAGACCAACAGTATCAACTAATCCAGGCCCTTGGAGGCTTCCAGAGACTGAACCACCAACTAAAGGGCATACATGGATGGACCTAGCCTCACCCCATATGTATGTATGTATGTATGTATGTATGTATGTATATATGTATGTATGTATGTATGTATGTATGGTACCCATATGTAGTAGAAGTGCAGCTTGTTCTTCCTGAAGGTCCCACAACAACTAGAGCAGGGGCTGTCCCCGAATCTGTTTCCTGACTGTGGATCCTGATCTGGGCTGCCTGGTCTGGCCTCAGTGGGAAAGGATGTGCCTAGTCTTGGAAAGACCTGATATGCTAGGGTGGGCTGGTATTGATATTTGGGGGTAGGGGGCTCCATCTTCTCAGAGGAGATGGGGAGGGGGTGGACAAAGGGAGTAAGTGAGGGGGAACTGAGAGGTGAGGGGGACTTTGATTGGGATGTAAAGTGAATACATACATACATACATACATACATACATACATACATGGGGGGGTACCCAAATAATCTCTGTGTTTCCTTTATAGGTTTATGAGAGAACTCTTGTAGGCTAGCTAGAGGAAGAAAGAGATTCAGAAGAGACAGAGGTAAGAAGTAGAAGAGGATAGGAAATCAGAAAAACCCACTAGCACGAGGCTTATCTAACTCGACATTTTCACCTAAAACGAGGAGGGAATGGACCTACTATAGTTGTTCACAAGACCGTGCTGCAAAGTACATTTCATCTTCTATAGAACAAAATACCCTGCAAGCTGAAAAGGACATTCTAAATGTTAAAATGTTAATACTTCACTTTCAGTCCTTGGACATTTCAATATAATCTCTGAATAATGGAAGAAGTGAGAGTATATGTTTTAAAGAGAAAAGACAAGTATTTGTCCATCATAAGATAACCTACTGATCCCAGCAAACAGTGGACAAGTGGCTTCATCTCAGCTTCCTTAAGGAGGTGGCATGCTATTATAATCCTTCACCCTTCTGTCATCAAAACGTGTTAGAGCAGAGGCTTTGTTTGGCTTGAAGCTGTGCAGGCCCTGTGCATGTTGTCACGGGCTCTGTGAGTTCATATGTGCACCAGTCCTGCTGTTCGTGGAAGACACTGTTTCTTTGGAGTGATCTACCACTCCCACTTTTGTCATCTTTCTGCTTCTGCTTCTGTTTAGATTCCTGCAGTCACTTTCTACACATTGTCCACCATGGGTCCCTGTGTAAATGGAAGTAGATACAAGGTCCCGCCCCTAGCCAAGGAGCTGTTTGCAACTAATACCTCTTGGGAAAGGGAGAAAATCGGGTTTCTGCACTGGAGTGTCACTGGGTACTAACCCACACCCTAGGACAGACACTATGCCCAGTACTTGGCTAACACAAAACAAACTTCAAGGCTGTGTGTGGAGGGGCTGGGATGTGGGAATGTGGGAGGGGGGCTTTTAGTTTCATTTTGCCATTTTTTTTTGTTTTATTAGTTTTTGTTTTAATTTCTTTTGAGAAAGAGAACATGAGGTTGAATAAGAAGGTAGGAGGGTCTGGGAAGTGCGTGGGGAGTCCTGATCAAAATAAGTTGTATAAAAATTAAACAAAAAAGAAACATCCAATTAAAAAAATGTTAAGCAGGAAGTGACCTTATGTCATGGATGACAAACTGTTTTCTTCAGACTTTGTCCCATTTACCTTCTGTCTACCCATGGTAAGCTAAAAATACTTTACTTTGCATTTAAAGTTGTTACAAAGAATGAAAGAGTAGTATTGGGTGGCATTTGAAATTGAATGAAATTTAAATTTTGGTGCTCATGAACGTTTAACTGGGACACAACAGCCCTCATCTGTTATGCTCCGTCTTATTACTGATACTGAGCCCCAGTAAAATAGTACAGAGTGGGTCGCCTACAAAGCAGTTAAAACAGAGACTATCTGACCCACAAAGCCTGAGATATTGATGATCTGGCTTTTTATGGTAACAATTTTGACTGGTCCTTATCTAACCCAAACCTCTGTCATTATACAATGACAATGAAGACACCAAAAGTAAAAGTGTTCTTGGCAACTCAACTCGAGTTCTAGTTGACTTCTCCAAGGCAGTTTAGTGTAGTTAATTGTCCATTTGATCATGCTGAAGTTAATGACCAAAACTTGACTCTAGTTACGGCAATCTTTACATTAAATTATATAGCCTCTTATACAAATCCCTAATTAATCTCTAACCCTTGCTCACATGAGCTAATGCCATGAAAAAAAATCATGCTGAAGTAGAATGTCTTTAGGTATTCATTGAAATGAACTTTGTGTTGCATTTTCTTTAATAGTTCTAAGTTGATGTTATTATAGAACAAAATAGTGATACAATTAAGTATTCTACTTGATGCATCAATCAAATGGACATATTACTAGTTTTAATTTGCAAAGCAAGACTATGGAATGTTTACTTTCACAGAAACTGATCATATTTACAATAACATAGAAAATAATTTTAGTCTTTCTATCTTTAGTGAATAGTACCAGTTAATTCTCCCCATGTAAGGTAAACTCCAGACTCTTGTAAAACAGGAAAGTACATCCAATGATAGAGTATCCCCTTCCCAAGTCTACAAATGATCTCATGAGAGTCTAGAGAAAGCAAATGACCCAAGCAAGCCTTAAAATACCTGTCTGCAGAATGGAACTTTCAGAGAAGCTGTTGTCAACTTCGGATGATGTTTCACTTCCAACTAGTCAATGTGTAGAGCCAATTTTGGCTGGAACAATGAAGACTCTGCTTTGAATACAGTATGTGGAAACCGAAGATACTGCTCTGAATGCTCAGGACATCAGTGGTACTGAGGTTAAAAGGAAGCACTCAAAGCATTGCACACCTGTGCACCTAAGTGTAACTGCCAGATCCGACATGGTCCAGCCAGCCTTCGAGCCACTGTAGGGCCAACAATTGTTATCGGATGGCTCACTTTTTGCCAACACTTTCATCCAGCAAGAAGACAGATATAATCCCACAGATAGTTACATACCTTTTATATGGTCACATGTGCTCTTGAATTTAACCACCAACAGGGGAATTATTTTTTAAGAATTTTAATCTCTTCTACCAGGTAGTTATTTTCATCGATGTTTTTTCTTTATGGGAACTTGATAAACTAAGATTTCCACTTGACATTATTATATAGTAAATAATGTAGTAAAATAGTCCAATGTATCAGAAAAGCAACTCTCAAATTGCATGCACGTTAAAGCACTCGAATATTTCAGTAGGACATTACCTATGTCATTATCTCTAGATATTTGCCAGACACCCAGTTAAAGGTAAATCAGGAGAGGTCACAACAGGATTAACAGTGTTCTCCTTCTAATATTACTTTCTTTAGTTTACAGCATAGCCCAGGCAAGAACATTATTAAAGGAAATAAATTCTATTAGCTCACTAAATGAAGGACTGTATCCACTCTAACACAATCAATAAATGATGTAATTTCATTTTTCACTTTTCTTTCAGTAAATATTCTTCAAACAGGTACCTGGTCTGAACAACTTAGTGTCTTTTTGAGTTCACAGCCACTTTGCTGTGCTTTTTACTAGGTGCTGGACTGCTTTAAGTACTGGATTGGTTATTCATTCAATTATTTAATCTTCCAGTGTAAGCAACACATAAAGTAAATAACCTCAATATTCTCTAATTGTCGAAAAATGACAGGGGACTGTACTGACATTTAATTTTCTAAGTAGCAACATCTCATGCCTGAACCCAGCACATGACTTCACTTCCATCGACTGTTACCTGCTCAAGCACAGTTCATTTCACATCTCTGTGTCTCTGCTTCTCTACCAAGCTCCCCTTGTACCAAACTGAGTGAAATATGATTCCTGACTTTGAGAAGATCTTCAATATTGGGGTTGGGTGGGGAGAGGGAACAGTAATTGATTTTATTAACATGCAAAAGAGGAGAGCCCCATCTTGCTTCTCAGGAGATCGTCTTCTGGACACATTCTGCTCACCTGAGTTGAGCATTTAATAATGGACAGAAATTGATGAAGAGAAACTGATTAGACTTTCCATGTATTGAAATCACTTGTGCCAAAAGACAAACTATAAAGATTTCCACAATCAGAGTGACATATGAAGTCGGAGAAGTATCAGTGGCCAGATCATGGGAGACCTTGCTTATTGGGTCAAGAAGTTCAGATTGTATTTGATAGAACCCAGAGAACCATCGAAGAACATCAGATACAGGAACACACCAGCCTCAGCTCACTTGTATCTTAAGTGAACCATTCTGGGGGGGGGGGGGAGGAATGATTTCAGGTGGACAAGACTGGAGACAGTTATAGTATTTTTGGGCCCAAGAAACAAGAGAGGCCAAATTTGGGAACTAGGAATAGACAGAAGGGGGCGGATCAGAAAGAGGAGAAAATCTGGCAGGACTAATTGTCAGATTATGTAAGAATAAAACAAAGTAAGGCAAAAAAGGCAACAACCTAGGTTTTCTAGTTGGATGATCTGATGAATAAGTGACTCTTGTAAACAGAAGGAAACCTAAGGAATAGAAGGCTTGGGAGGAACTTATTTCGTTCACCAAGAGCCACAGTGACAGGCAGAGTCAGACTAGCACTTTTTTAAGGTGTCTCTGTCATGCCCCATGAAAGTGCATGGTATCTCAAGTAAAGAAGAACGTGATACTGTCATCTCATCTAGCCCAGGATACTACAAACCTTTCCAGAATGTATTAGTTTTCCAGCATGATCCCATAAGAAAGTAGTGTAATAGTCCTTGGGACTCTGTGAGCATAAGAAATTACAAAGTGTGGGTGAAAGATAAGATAGATGTATAGATGTGTACATAGAAGTACAGAAAGATGGTACACACCCAGGTTTTAGTGGTAAAATCAGATACTGAGATGCACTCCTGCCAGAGTCGTAATTTAACGAGCCCGTGTCTCTTCACTGACATGGCACACTTTAAAAGGAGAGAGTTTCTAATTTTATTATGCATAAAATTGCAGGTGAAATACAGCTTCTCAGGGTCCTCCCAGTATTGTGACTTGGATAGAACATTCAGAACTGGGTCTATGACTGACAATCTTGGACTTCATTGAGAAATACCCCTTCAAGAGCTCATTGTATTGGATGAATAGCCACCTCCTCCCTCTTCCCCTCTCTCCTTCCTATTCTCGTCCTACTTCCCTGCTTTCTCTTGTCTGACCTGACTTTATCCCTTTCCCTTTCTGTCCTTTCTCACTGTCTTAATCCATCCAGAATCTATTGACCTATAATATGTCTACATTTATAACTAACAGTAACTCTTGGAAAATATTTATAGGTAAAGAAATATAACAGATTGATACAGTTCCCGAACTACAATTCCAAGGTATATGTGCCTGAAAATGAAGTGAAATAGAGCCAATGGGTAGAAAAGAATTCCCAAATGCTCTCAATTTCAAATTTTCTGTGTTACAAAACATAAAGGTCCCATTCGAAATGACCAAAGTTCAATCATGTGCTCAGTAAAAAAAAAAAAAAAAAAAATTAGTCTTTCTTAGCTCTACTCTTCCATATATAATATTATATAATATTTAATACAAGGCACCACTGAAAAATCACATGTAAGGCTTTAATTTTAAATCTGAATTTTTTTTCAAACAGAAACACTGAATGTTGTCTTCTTCCCTATGCTAGTCTAGAATCACTAGATGCTTTGGTGATTGTGATGTGGACCTGGTAGGATGCTGGTGCCTTCTGCGCTGTGGGTGTCAGTTATGGAGGACCTTCAGGGGTGTCATCCAATACCATTTCAATCTAAAGGGCATGCAGAATGTTTGGTGCAATACTCAAATTTTATGGGAACATAACAGAATCTTAATTACTAAGACTGTCTTTGGGGGCTCTGCTCATAACCATATCTCAAATAAATTCAAGACAGAAAATGTGAACTTTTATTATATGACCTAGCCATACAAAAGAAAAACCGAGAAATGATCATATAAATAAGCAGAAAATTAAAGGAATGAGGACAAACATCTCTTCAGATTATAATGCGACATTATCTACAACCCAGAGCAGGGCAGCTGAACTCAATTTATTTCTCTCTGTACATGATCTTTTGTGATTAAATTTTGAAAACCTGTGAGCTGTTTACTTCAAACCCTTTGCTTCCACTGTTGACTAACACAAGATCTGCTTAGCCCAGATGCCAACAAAAGCTGGGCCACTGAATTAAGCCCCCCTCCAACTCTGCTTCCCTCAATGTGGGGTCCGTTCTTAGAAGAGCCGTGGGTGACAGCAACCAGCTTACTTTGAGAGCTGGTTAAAATGCAGATCCCTGGGCCCAGAGCTGGGTAAACTGCAAGCCCTGGAGCTTTGCCTACTAACTGAATCAATTACTTTGAGACTAGAAAACCTGTTCTCTTCAGAGGCTCTCCAGATTATGGTTAGTCTTAAGATTTTATGTATCTTTTACCATTGATTCTTTTTTGTTTCTGATTATTCAATACACACTTATTGAATACTTTGGATTAATGGACTTATTTGTGTCAGATAGTGGAAAGGAAAGATGTAATCTAACTGTCTAGAGTTCTGGGGCCAGCCGAGGTTATACTAGCAGCCAGGAGAGGGTAGGTCTGGAAGCCACACTGCAGGAAGTCACCACAAAAGGCAGAGACCGAGTTTGGCAGGAGCACTGCTGTGACCCCATGCTTTCTTAAGTGAGGTGGCCCTGGACTTGGACATCCCAACCATTTCCTTCCTCATCCCCACCACCACACAGTTTCATTCTTCTGTCCACAATAGAGTAGACAGAACTTTCCAGAGCAACAAGAACGTTTCTTGTGGCTGCAGAAATTCCCCTCAGGCTGTCTGGGAACAGTTCACAAAAAGCCAAGTCACATAATATAGGGTGCACCATGAGTGGAAGCCACAATCTAAAGTGCATCCGACAGTCCTTGGAGTTTTCAGCCTGGCCACATTCTCCTGTTTTTATCATTTCTTTCTCACTTTTTCTTAAAGGATTTGGAGGCTGATATTCTATGAGATGGAAAGACAAAGTTCTCTTTATGTGCAGCCTTAAAATTCTATTTACCAACATACCTTATTTTCCTAAAAATCAATTATTCCTTATCTACAGCAAACTCCCTGAGCCCACATCATTATAATTTCATCATGTATAGATAGAATGGACAGGGAAGGGGGTGTTTTAATTGATGTCTTGAAGTTAACTGTTGCTCACGACTAAGGTTCATTTGTGACCTGCCCTCATTAAGCAAAAATCTGCAGTTGGCTTTTTTTCTACCTCTCAGAGAAAATCCTGAATCTTATATGGGATTGGAAGACCTTTGGAGGTCAGCTACTTAAAATACAAATTGAAAGGTGGGTGTGGTTGCTCTTGGTTGTAATCTTTGCATGAGATTATGAGACTTCTTAAAAACCAAACAAATAAAAATAAAGGTTGAAATAAGTCCCCATAGAATTGGTTGTTGAGAACTTGAAATCACTTGAGCAGTGTTTTTCTGGAAGGACCACCATTTGCAATGATGGACTACAAATCTCTCTGTATTCAGTAACATTTTGCTTTGCTTTGGAAACAGACTGATGAGCATGGCACAGCTTTATAAGGAGGGCCAGAGCATAAGACATCAGTCCTGATATCATAGCTCAGACACTGTTCTACCAAGTAATGTCCTTCGCTACTCAGGCAACATTCATTAGCTTCAATGTGTAAAAGTCAGAAAGGAAAGCAAAGTAAAACAAGGATTAGCTAGAGTCCATAAGACTGTGCTGCAAGGAGGGACACGAATTGGTTAAATGGAGGATAGTTTAACATGATTGGTCAACATCATATTATAGTCTCATAACATAGACATGACACTACTAGAGGTGCGTGTCATTTAGTTCAAAGTTCTGCTACTACAGCTTCCGTGGGACCTGTAGTCAATGAAATGAGTAAGACCAAGAAGCGCATTGCTAACTTCTGACTCTGACTAATTAGATCAGCAGCTAACATCTTTCTAGCTCACCAAAGGAGCTCTGCCCTTCTTTCTCGGGACCTTTGCTCTTAGGTTCTGGGACTTCCAATCATTCAGACACCAAAGATGGAAAGTCAAAGATTATTCAAGGTTCTTCCATCAGACACCAATAAACAACACAACAAGACCCTATTTAATTTACTTTTGTTACTTTGGTCTTATCCCAGGTTCTTAGAGGTTCTCCAGGTCGCTAATCTCACAATTCATCTTCCACTTAACCAGGTTTCACCAGGTCTAGATCCTACAGCCAAAGTACAATAGTGAATCTGGCAGTCATTTCCTTGCAAACATCAACTCATCCGCTTTGGGATAATGGATAATGGTCAAATGCAGTTTTTTAGTAGACAAGATCCTATGTGTTTTGAACCTCACTATTTATTATTTCATTTCTTTTCTTTTCACTAAATATCCAATCCTTTCAGCCCAGATATAGTGTGTTCTTCCATTCCCAGAGAGCATGGGGGCCTCACCATAGGGAGTCACCATGGGAACTATTCAAGACTGAAACCCTTCATTTTTAAAAGAAACTCCATGTTACAGAGAGACTATGTAGCCTTGAGGTCACAGAGCTGGCTAGAAAGACAATGGAAATTAAGCACAGTGAAATCTACCTTCCCCAAATATAATTTATTATATATGTTTAAAAAAATAAAGCCAGGTGCGATGGTGCATGCCTTTTATCCTAGTACATGGGAGAGAGACTAAAGTAGGTGGAGCTCTGTGAATTTAAGGTCAGCCTGGTTGACATAGTGAGTTCTAGGACAGGTAGTGATACATACAGAGACCCTGTTTCAAAAACCAAATATATACCTCCCCCACATTTTTCTCCTCTCTCTCTCTCTCTCTCTCTCTCTCTCTCTCT
>NC_034590.1:134178371-134200871 GCF_900095145.1 Mus pahari | reverse complement strand
GTGTGTGTGTGTGTGTGTGTGTGTGTGTGTGAAGCCATTTCTGACTATGCATACAGTACCAAAATAAGTTAGCGAAAATAAATAAATAAAAAGACCCAATACATTTTTCAAGGAAAAGAATAAGAGAAATCAGCTTGAACCTAGACTGTTGGAACAGGCAAGTGATCTGCATTTAGCTAAGTCTAATCAGGCCATAATGCCCCAGACTGCATTTCCTGATAAGTCCCAAGGCATCAGAGAGGGCAAAGAACATCAAGACAGTTGGACGAGGACCAAAATTTGCCTGTTGAATGGGAGAATTGGCCTTGTTAAGCCAAAGGTTTCATTAAATCTGTATATTCAGATAAGCCATACATCAAATTAACATGGTGATGATAGTGGGGTAGTGGGGGGGGAGTGGAGTCTAAGGAGAAATGATGACAAAGTAGAAGGTAAGCAATCAACTGCAAGGAAAAACATTATTAAATATTTAATGTGTAGCCTGAGACAAGAAGAACACTTACCAAAGATGCAAATTATTACTCATGAGCTTCTAGTTTTGCTTTGGAAGGGACAAGCAGAGGGAGAATGCATAGGTACTAAACAGAGAAAAAGTGGGGCTACACAGAGGGGGAAACACACACACACTGTGTTCACGTGGATGACATATTTGCTCATATTCAAAAGCAGCTGGATGGTGTAGTGGTGAGCACAGGTGCCTTCCAAAAGAAGTTGGTACTTCTACCTAAATAGTGCTTAAAGGATGTGACAACTGTTTATTTTCCTTGTGCGATTTTGAAATGTGCTTGCTATCTAAAGTCTCATGGGGTAACTACACTCTCAAATGCACAGATGTCATTTAGAGAGCAAGTTCTCTAATAAAACGCATCCCCTCTTTCAGATCCTGCAATCAGCAAAAGGAGGCTTACTAATATCCTTTATTAGATGGAGTGTTATCAAGCACCACATTAGTAAATGGAATAATGGAAGGGTGAAGTTAGTTGAAAACATAAGCTCTGGTCTACTGGCCATAGTGTGTGTGTGTGTGTGTGTGTGTGTGTGTGTGTGTGTGTTTGTGTGTTCAATTTTAAAGGATGACAGAGTTCTTCTAAAAATAAGTGATTTATCTCAAATTCAAACTTCTCTTCTGACTTTGTGAAGAGTATATTAATAACAGTTTCTATTTTAAAAATGAGCACTAATTAATAATACATTGAGAATGCATTAATAATGTATACATATAACTGTTAAGATGAGTTAAAAAGCATGACTTTGGGGTCAAGCCAGCATTAACTGAAAAGGTAGTTCTTATTACACATGGGCTCACAGAACTTCACTTTCTTAGTCATAGTGAATTTGCCAAAACATTCTTTTCCCAAGTCTTGATTGACTCCTAAATCTGGAGGGAAATTCACATTCATTTGTTAATCCTCTGGCCTCATTCTTTTTCATGCTCCATTACATATGTTGCTCCAATACAGCAAAAACACGCATAAGTGTAGAAATTTCTACCACTCCCTATGCCCTCAAATGTTCTCCTTTCCAAATATCCCTTAGGAAGCAAGTCATTGCCATGACAACCATAAGATAAGGTTTGAAGGGCACTTGGGGGCACACTTTGTGAAAGTTAATACCAGTTTGTGTTTAACAGGGTCAGAGAAACTCAGACAATGGGTCATATTTGGTAACAAGGCACCACTTAGCTATTTAGAATTATCTGTACACATCAAACCTAACCAGATTACCACCTCCAAAAAAAAAAAAAAAAAAAAAAAAAAAAAGGAGTGATTTATTATTCAGGGCTAATCCATCATTCCTCTGTTGTAGCTAGTTCCCTCTACGGTCACTAGTAATTAAATAAATCAGAAGATCATATATAATATAGGAAAGGAGAATGAAGGGCTTGCCTTACCTGGCAAACTTTAATTTGGAACATTCCACTATGCACTCCCACCCCCACCCCCAAGGGTTAGCACGTTTTCTTTTCTAAGCAGTATTTCTCCTCCACACCTTCTCACTTTGTTTCCTTCCCTGTCAGACAGAGGATGAAGGTAGATTCCCAAGGAGTTGTGAGGACTTTTTCAGCATCTTTAATACATTTGCTTCCAGAAACAGGAGCATTGTGGACACAACTAGCAACTGCAGTTCAGGTGTAGTAGGAATCTTTTGTGTAACTCAGAGCTAGAGAGGGCTTCCTTCAACGGATGCGAAAACAATACTTTTCCGCACTGACTCCAGTCCAGTGACCAAGAGATAGAAATGACCGTGCCTTTAAAATGTCACTATGGGGTAAGGTCCATTCTTCCTTTGTCTCTACCTGACTGACCACCTAGCCAGGAGCTTTTAAAATAAGGAGGAGAATCCTTTGTTCTCTCAGGTTCCATTTAAGGGAAAGTGGGTCGAAGGGCTTCCCCAGGGAAAGAAATTGAGCTCTGGAGCCAAATGCAGAAGAGGAAGAGATTTCATGCCCACTATTATTCTCATCCTCCTAAATAAGAGAATTCATTGTTTGGCAGAATAATGGTTAAGAAAGGTGGGGATGCGCACAGGTAGCCCCATCCCTGAGACCTTATCTAATTCCCTAGTGTGGCTCAGGCCATCCTCCAGGCTGGGTGGGGGTGGGGTGGGGTAGGGGTGTTGGGAACTCTCTCTAGCCATGGGTAATACAGCCAGAACTGCATGCATTCTCACGCCCCAGAACTGGCGTCCCAGCCCAAGTGCGAAGTTGGGCGTTCCGACCTGAAAAGCAGAGTAAGAGCCATTCAAAGCAGCAAGTTACTGTACCTTGAGAAGTCTGACAGATGGGAGAAAGGCTGCGTGGCATAGCTTCCGGATGGTCCAATTTAGGGGTCGAGAAGCATCAGTCTGATTCATGACCCCTTCCAAATTCCACCGGGAAGACAAGAAACTGCAAATCTGGGCAGTGCCTAGAAAATAAACGGTCCCCCACGGCCCTGGCATCCCATGGTCATCTCCACACCTGCAAATTCCATTAGGGCAGAGGCTTCCTGGAACTTGGGAGTCTAGTCAAGTGGCGTTTCCTGAGCCCCTGAACCTTCTTAAGAAAGCCACCTCCCCTCTCCCTGCAGCCGTGCTCATGCATACCAAATGTGGCCGAATGGAGGCACGCTGCCTGCTGCTTCGGGGAGGGGATGCTTGATTTCGAAGGAGAGGGACAGCCTGCACAAAACAGCCTGTGGTCGGAGTCAGAGGAGCCTGCTCCAGAATGCGCGCTCCCTCTCCTGCTCTCCTCCTGCAAACACAGGTCAGGCGTTGGGGGGGAACCCGGGCCATTTGCTTTGCTCTCTTGTTTTGGGGGGGAGCCAGGAGGAGAGCAAAAAGGAACAAAAATGAACCCAGAAGGAGAACTTGTACTTTTTTTTTTTTTTTTTTGCACAAAGCATCTTTGAGGGGCTGGAAACTGGCGCAGGGGGAGGGGCTAGGACACCGGGAGGGAGAAGGGATGCCTCTGAATGATAAGATAAATGCTTCCTTTTTGATTTGTGTGACATAATAAATTGAGAGCTACCGTAAAATGGATCTATAGTAAAAGGAGATCCCTGCTGTGTTCTGAAGTCTTTTATTAACTATGATTGACAGTCTTCACCCTGATACAAGCCCCGCTTAGATGATAGACGGTCAGAGGCTTAGTCAAACTCGCACATACACATACAGGGAACAAGGAGTTATTCCTGTCACAGAAAGCTGTGCAAACGAATTTGTGGCTTACCCTTTCAGCAATAGTAGTTTCTATATTGGGGGATAGCCCCACAAGATAGACCTTCTCTGCAACAAAGTTTAACCCTTAAAGGGCCCTGCAGGGTACTGACCACAAAAAAAAAAAAAAAAAAAAAATTGGTTTCCTTGAGTGTCCCCCTCTTCTCAATAATTTTCGAAGGAGGCTTTACAAAAGTGTAGCTCCATTGGAGCAAACAGTTTTTAAAGCTCCCATGGTGAATGGGAATAAAAGGGAACTTTTCCATTTAAAGGCAGAATTTGGCCAGTTTCACTTAAAGCAGGGAAGCTCAGGAGGGCTAGGTTGGGGCTGGGGATGGCCCTGTCATACCCCTTATTTGGACTAGCCACTCTCCCCAGACATTAAAGTTTTGTCCTATCACTGACAAAAGACTCTGCCAGGAGACTCCCCACACCCTCACCTTCAAATGTTTCTAGGGTACTTAAAATTTCCACCTTATTTCCTCCCCAGTGACTACAGAGATTTTTCATTTTTAATTACCCGAGAAGAAATGGGTAACACCCCTCCTCTTTCCACTCCTGAGACTACCGTGTATTCTGGGATAAAATCCAGAGGGGTTAGAGCAGATGTGCTATAAGGCTGCCTTTTAGGATCAAGAACAAAGAATGCAACTATACCTGACACCTGCATCACTGCGCCATTTCCTAAAGTGCTCCAGAGTCAGAGATGCTGAGTGCTGTGGAACCACTGACTTGAACATAACATAACAAAAAAATAAAAAAAATAAAAAATAAAAAATCCTGCGTCGCATTAGTCTCTATTAAAGCAGTGTCAATGTAACAGGGTTCACACATGGTTCATTTCCTGTCACCATCCTATGTCCACAATGGGGAGAAGGGCATTTTGAAGTGTTGACAACTGGGATGTCAGGCACGGTGTTGGGCACTTTTCATCATGTAAGTTCATACTCATATCAGTACTCCAAAGCAGATGCTGCTATAATATCCCTATTTCACAGATTAAGCAACTGAAGACCAAAGAAATCAGTTGTGTATAGCACAGATAACAGAACTGGAGCCCTGATGCCTACATTAGAGTCATTGTTCTCTCTCTCTCTCTCTCTCTCTCTCTCTCTCTCTCTCTCTCATATATATATATATATATATATATATATATATATATATATATGTCTGCAACAGCAATAAAGCCTTTACCTCGGTTTTTTTCTGGTCCTTTAATCTGACAAGAATTGCAATAAAGGATGGAATAACTCCCTCACAGGTAGGTGTGCCATGTCACTGAGGTTTGCCTAACCTCCTAAATCCTAAAATCTGGTTTTAGTGTAAAAAATGAAATCCTGACCCTGGCCTTGGGCAATTTTCTCGTCTCTTCTGTGCATTGGAATCTTTTATCTCTGAAATGGAGAAAATTACACAACTGCATACCCAGGGGTTTCGTGAAACTCAGTGAGCGAGTGGCAGTGAGGCACTGAATTCAGTGTTTGTCATAAAAACAGCACTCTCTACCAGGGTTCATCTTCTAGGTAGCAAGTCTCTATTCCACACTGGCAACCCACTGACATTTCTCATTAAGGATACTTTGTGTATATGTATGTAGTACCAGGTAATAAGATCAAGCAAAACAAATTAAACCTGGTTGCTTCCTACGAGTTATGAAGTTTAATAAATGAAGTTAAAAAAATGCTGCAAAGGCAATGGGGTTTTGCTCTGGCTTTTCTTACAGAATGGTAGTCAACATATAGCAAAATAATTCCTTAATTGAGCAGCCTACAAGTAGCCAGCATTTCTTGGCTACTAAAGACCCTTAAGTGGTTACATTTGTGAGAAGTTAGCCCCTGGGAAAGGCAAGGACATTACAGTTGGCTATCCTTGCCCCACACTGTTTCAAAGAGTTATGAACACTACAAATAAAATAAAATAAATAAAATTAAAGAAAGAAAGAAAGAAAAGAAAAGAAAGCGTCTTTCTGAAACCATAGCCTTGGATCCTCTTAACTCCTTTAATTTTTTTAAGACTGACTTTGGTCAGAAACATAGTTAGGGGTTGTGTGAAATGAGAAAGCATGAGGAAGGGGGGAGGCATCACATACTCTCTAGCAATAATTAGAAGGATGGGCACAAAACCTTCAGGGAGTGGATTTAGAGGCTACACAGCTGCAGCTGAGGTGATGAAGATCAAAGGATGAGTGGTTTACAGAGGTGGATTATCTGCTGTCAAATATCTAAAGAGGGGTCTCAGGACCCCCTTCTCATTTAGAAGAAATGCCCACTCCCCAGAATGAGCTCTCCTATGCTTTAAGAGAGGACCATAAGAGGTTAAAGAAGAGAAGTGTCCTGGCCAAGGGTCTCACACATCCAGAACACCTATTTTAAATGTTAAACCGTGGGTGTTTACAAATCTAAATGGTCATTTAGATTTAGATTACAATTTGGTATTCCTAAAAGTAGCAATTCAGTTGTGTTAATTTTTTGCATTCTAAAGTATGTCTTTCAACATATTTTCATTCTCTTTATACTATGCAATCCCTCTTCCCATTGGCAATGTTTCAGCTCAGTCTCTGCACAGCTAATAAGTCTATCTATAACTATAGATAGTCTATATTTTAACCCTCAAGATCATGTCCCCTCTTCAGGAAAGTCAACCTTGATGGAGCGTTAAATCATACTCAGTTTTCTTGATATCCCTCTAATATAGAAGGACTAATTTAAAAACTTGAGGAACAAGGAAATATGCACAAAGAACAGGCAGATCAGAATGTTCAAACCCCTCCTCTTCTAGTACTCTATACAAACCACACTGTCCTATTTACCATTAGACACTGTCCCATGTTTTCTATTACTGTGAAAAATTACATGGCAAATGCAACTTAGGAAGGGGAGGGTTTATTTGGTTTATAGGTAATAGTTCTTCATTCAGGGAAGCTAAGGCAGGAAGTCATGATAATAACCTGGAGGCAGGACCTGAGGCAGAGACAACAGAGGAACTCTGATTATTGGCTTGCTTTCCATGGCTTACTCAGCCTGACTTCTTATACAATTCAGAAGCATCTGTTCATGGTAGCACCACATAGAGTGAGTCAGGGATCATTAATCAAGAAAATGCCATCACACAGGCCAATGTAATAGAGGTAATTCCTCAACTGAAGTTCCCCCTTTCCAAGTACCCCAGGTTGTATTAAGGTGACAAAAACTAACCAATACACACAGTGTGGTGGTTTGAATGAGAATGAGCTCTATAGGCTCATAAATTTGAATATTGGCCTCCAATTGGTTGAACTGTTTGGGAAAGATTAGGAGGTACTTAATGAAAGAAGTATGTCACTGGGGATAGACTTTGAGGTTTCAAAGCCAATGCCATTCTTAGATCTCTCTTGTGCTCCCTCTCCCTCTCTCCCTTCTCCCTCCCTCTCCCTCCCTTCTCCCTCCCTCCCTCTCCCCCTTATCCTCCCCCTCCCCTCTCTCCCCCTCCCCTGCTCTCTCTCCCTCCCTCCCCCCCCTCTCTCTTCCTTCCTCTCCCCCTTCCTCCCTTCCTCTCTTTGTTTCATGCTTGTGGACAAGAGGTAAGCTCTCAGGACTCTTTCAGTGCCATGCTAGCCATGGACTCTAACTAATCTTCTGAAACTATTAGCACCAATGAAATCTTCTATTAGTAGCCTTGGTGTGGTGTGACTTTTCTGTAATAGAAAAGTAATTAAGACAGAAGTTGTTAGTACTGAGTAGTAACTGGCCTCATCATGCTGTTTTAGGAGGAATGTGGAAGACTTCAGGACTTTGGATTAGGAAAGAATTTGAGTGTTGTAGGCAACGCTTAATGGGCAGTCCTAGTAGGTGCTCAGAAGACAATAAACTCTTCTGTAAGTTGCCTTGGTCACGGTGCATCTTCAGAGCAATAGAAGAGTAAGAATACAAAATGTTCCAAAGTAATTTTGTACATTCTGTTATTATACCATTGAAATCCTTGGACATTTGAACATTAATTGAATGTGTATTTCAAGATCTTATTTTTGAATATGGTATGAATAGGGCAGATGATATTCCAACATTCAGAAGTAGTGAAACCACGAAATGGTGCCTCTATAGGTATCTTTCTCCACTTCTAAATTCTGTATTATTCTTTACAGTCCCTTTACTTATGACTGGCCTCAACTCACAGCTGTCTCTTTTCTTCTTTAAAGGTGCATTTTTGTTTATATGAGTATGCTTGCTTGTGTGTGTGTGTGTGTGTGTGTGTGTGTGTGTGTGTATACATGCTTATTAAGGTCATAAGACAACCTTGGAGCCCCTGGAGCTGCTGATTAGGAGATGCTAATGTGGATGCAGAAAACTTCCCTCTGGTCCTCTGGAAGAGCAGTGAGCACTGTCAGCTCCTGATCCATTTCTCTAACACTCACTTCATGGCTTTCTTGTGTTCTGCCAGTTCAATAGTTTTATCTAAAAGATCATTTGTGTTGAGAACATCATGGTAATTTGATTTTTGTCTGAACACCATGTGTTTTTTAAAATGTCTTTATTCTTTTTAACTGTACTCAGAGCTATAAACATTTTAGAATTTCTCTGATGTTTCTACACTATCTTTTAAAATATGAATTCTCATTATAGACCCTACTGATCTATAACACTGTTATTAATTATTTCCAAATATTCCATTATTCAAATACACTAAATGATTTTCCCCCTTTGGGATTCTTTTATGGCTAATAGATTTTGAAATAGATTAAACTATATTAAAATAAATTACTCATTTTAAAAACTAGCATAAGCAGCATTTGTTTCATATAAACACACACACACAAAAAAATCTTAATTAGATATTTTTATTCTACGCAATTTTCCCCGCCCCCAGTACTGGGTTATTTCCCCTGCTTGCTCCCCACCATTGCCCAATTGGGCATCTACAACTGACAGGTTCTTCCTAGGACTGGGATGAAATGTAGCTCTTCATGACTTCTAAGTCAAGTTGTCTCTCCAAGGCCAGATTCCCAAATGCCATTCTAGACTGCACTCAAACTGACCTATGTAGCCCTCTGTTTCTATACACTGGACAATCCCTCTTCACATCATGGCATGCAGTTCTTCACAGCATCACATGCAGTAGTACATCCTCTTTGGGGCTCTACAAATGCAGCCTCTTCAGGGCTGCATCTAACATTGGGTCACAGGGGCACATAAAATATAGTAATGTTTTAATCCTCTTAAGTCCTTTGAAATGCTTTTCATAGAGGTCTTTTAGGGAGCTTTGAAGGAAAGTGACTAACAATTTTGCTTCTACTGAAATACTGAAATTTTCATCAGCAAGCCTATGCAATATTGTCTTTAGATAATAGTAGCTCACATCCACAGAAAACTGACATTCTATCTCTTGTGTATGTGTATAAGGATTGTAGGTTGTAGTGAGGCTAATGGAAATTCCACACTGGAAAGCAGCCTTCTGTGTATCTTCATCTGATCGCTCTGACATTAGACTCAGTTCTTCTGCCTTTTATTCACTTCATGGCCCTGAACCAGGTGTATCTATCAAAGTCTTAGTTCCTTGGCGTAGAAGCAGGGTCTACTATATCATCCACCTTCATATTTTGGGAAAAATAGAAACAATTATCACAACACTAATAGAGTGAAAACTGCATATGACTATAATTATTATAAACATTATTATATATGTGTGTGTGTGTGTGTGTTGCACTGAAAAATTAAAAGATATGCAAACATCTTGTATCTCACTAAAAATCAAAACCACACATGCTAAATGGGACATACATGCCACATCCCTATCTCCAAAGGCTCAGGGATCATTGTTGAAGAGAAGATGGAAAAAATACCAGTGCCTGAGGCAGTGGATGGCTACAAGGAAGCAGTGTCCTTAGGACAGAGCAACTGCGACAGCACACGCAAGTGCTATTGGCAACTGGTACCTGCTGGGAGGTGACTAAGTGGGACCCTAGTAAGTTGACCAGGCTTCAATAGAAGAGAACACAACTAGGATTATTTGTGCAGCACACACTGGTCTTGATGGCTTAAAAAAAAAAAAAAAAAGACACAAAATTGAGTGGGTAGGGAGGGGAATTGATCTGTGAGGAGCTAAAAGAGGGAGGTAAATGAGATCAAACACCTTATATGAAATTCTCAAATAACTAATAGACTATTGTTTAAAATCACTCTCACACACATAAAGTGTGCAACAAATTTCAAAGGTCAGGAGCTAAAGAACATCCACATTGAGCTCTGAAATCCTATTACTTTTCATTCACAATGGGAAAGATTTTTTTTTTGCAACGATTCTAAAATTTTAATGAGTCCATGGAGCCTTGTTAAAAGCATAAGAATTTGAGATGTTCATTTTTAACTACGTCATAGTCACAGTTTTCTGATACCTATGATGCTCTGCTGTTTATTACTGCACCTCCTCTCTGTTCTAAGCTTAGGTGTGTGCAACACAGTGTGTACAAGCAGTTCCACCTCTGTGTAGACAATGTATTAAAGGAAATTCATCAGCCTTACCAAGGTGCTATTGAACTAATGCATTAATATCTGTGGGGGTAGGGAGATTGAAGACATCTATCTTCAATTTCTGCTTGAAGAAATTCTATCAGGTGAACAGAATCTCAGAAATGTATTGCTAACAGTGCACCTTAAGGAAAGTATTGGCTAGGGACTAGTCAAACATGCACACATTCAAGTCAAACAGTAGATATACCCCTGCAAATGTCTTCCGGCTCTCATCAACAAGAGCTGAGTACACCAGTCACACATTAAGCCTTGTGCATGTGGAGCCTCTCATGCTGATGGCCAGCACCACATTAGAACATAAGGTCTGCTCACCCGGGAAGGAGGGACATACTGTGATCTGGAAAATCTTCAAAGGGGTGGCACTGCCTCAGAGCAGAATTTCATGGTGAAAGCTAATGAAAATTGTATTTATTGTACTTGCTATTTACTCTGGGCATTCTTCGAGAAAATGTATTCCTGTACTCATTCTGTTATCTTATTTCCAACAATGACGAGCCTTATTTATAGCAGCTTGGGAATGAGATGATTTTAGTTGGTTGGCCAATTTTATATTTTGGGATTTGTGTGTGTGTGTGTGTGTGTGTGTGTGTGTGTGTGTGTGTGTGTGAAGGGGGATTAAAATCAATGCAACTTGAATCCAGGGTAAACTGGATTTGAAACCCTATTAAGTTATCTGGCAACTAATATAATTTTTGTAAGTCTTAATTGTTAAAACAGATAGAGCTGATTGTGATGACGAAATGATCAACCAATTGCTAAGTGCTAACTACAAAGAGTGTTATGTACCAAGAGCTCACTCAGCTTATGCCTCTTAATCCACTCAGGAAGTTTGTAGCATTATCCCAGTATGACTAACAAAAAAAGCTATTTCTCAAGCTGATATTCCTTCAGGAGGTCACATGAGGCAAGGTAGACTTAAATCCAGACCCATTTGATTCTATAATCTCTATTTTTACCTATGACAAGATACAGATGGCCATTTTCAAAGGCAAGGATGAAGTAAAGCTCCTCTGACTTTCCGTGAAGAAGTCAGCATTTGAGATGCTGAATGTGAACAGAGATGAAGCAGTACTGGAGAGTTCACCTTAACACCTGAGACTGGACAACACAGTCCTTCAGTGACTCTGGCTTCTGGTTTCTCTATTGACTCTTGCTCACTCCCCTTCCCACTTTGTAGCTTCAGTAGGCAGACCACCATAGTGAGACAAAGACTGCCCATACTTATTTGGCATGCCCAACAGTTATTTAACAGTTCCCTTCCAACATGGTACATACTAAATTAAAAATAATGTTTCTACAAGGTTCATACAGCAGGCTCAGCTGTTTCCTAGACATATAAAGTTGTTTACCTCTCATTATTATCCACTTTTTATCCATTTTCTAGATCAGATAAGCAATGCTTAAATTAAAAGTTGAATGTATACACAAGTTTATTCTGCAAGAGCCACGGTTTTTATATACTGTATGAGTTTTATTGACATGTTTAAGCAAACTTACATTTCGGGCAATTGAAACAGTTTCAGATATCTGATGAGACATACCATTCTAAATATTGAAAATAGCAATAGATGGGTTCAGATGCACACTAATGCACCTAGGTCAGAACTGTATGGCTATCATGGTTAATAAAACTCAAAAATGTCCATGCAATCATTTAATTATGATTATTATTTAAGCTTACTTAATTTTTACATGAGGCATTATAATAGATAAAAGGAAGGATAATGTTCCCAAGGGGTGGACCTTAAGTGAGAGTATTTTTGGTAAATAATAGACAGAAATGAAACCCTTACATTAAGTTTCTGGGAAAATAATGAAAGAGGAAGCAGAAAGATGGTAAGAGCCACAGATCCAGGGCACCTGCAGCCCGACCCTATGTCTTAACTATTACTAGAATGTTGTACCCATAACATCTCAATAACATGGTTGCTTAAGCAAGACCTGAACAATGACAACAAACACCAGATGACACATGTCACTGTGAACAGGGGACATTTTACAAGGTCCTATGACAAGATGAAGAGCTACAGTAAATCATTAGCTAGTGAGAGAATGAAAATTAGTTTTATTCAGGGAATATAACGTCAACAACATATATTAATATATAAATATATATTTGATTTGATTGAATGTATTTTGATTTATTTGAATCTTTCTGATTCCTCTTCTATTATTTTCTCTGAACCTTAATGTAAAGGTTTCATTTCTATCTATCAAAAACTGTTGCTCAAAGTTTCCCACCCCTTGGGAAAATTATCCTTCTTTTTTTCTATTATAATGCCTTATGTAAAAATCAAGAAAGCTTGAATAATTATCATAATCATATTTAAATTATTATAGATATTTTAGTTTAAATAATTATATATATATATAATTTTGAATTTGAATGGAAGTCAAGGAAGGATACTGGAAAAGTTGGAAGAGGGAGAGACATAAATAAAAGTGGTATCTGTATAGCATATCATACATATCTCATATATGAAATTCTGAAAAAGTAAACATAAAATAATGGGTAATAATGCTTATAATATGTATGTCCTTTATGTATATGTACAATATTTCCTTTAAGTAAATTATATGCAAGTAAACAGATAACCCCAGATCAAATGAAAGAATAATTAATTTCATTTCATAAAACTGTTTATGATTTGAAAAGATCAAAGCAAGTCACTATGGTGAATGAAGCCATCAGTCCTCTCTATGGGGCTGGGAGACAGTCTACACCCCAACTTGGGATTCCATATTGTGACTCACTGATTCTGCCTGTATTTTCAGCCTTACCTCCGGACCATTACCGCTACTCATCATACTTCAATAGCCCTCATTTCTTTTAGTTTCTAAGTGTCCCATCACAGGACTATTGTATGTGTGTTCTCTCTTCTGCCAGTGCCCCTTCTTCCAGCTCCTCACGACAGTGACTCTTTCATGAGGCTGAGAACCCAAGTGAGCGTGAACTCCAAGAGTCCATCCAGCACATCCCTAGCCGTTCCTTAGCACTGACTTCATCTTTCCCTCTTTGTTTCTACCTTTTAGAATTTATGACTATTTATATGGTTGATTTACTTCCTTCTGGTCCATACCAGACATTTGGATGCGATGTCTTGAGGACAGTCATCAACAGTGTAGTAGATTACCACAGTGTTTCTGGAACATGGTGTGAAGTCAGTCAAAATCTGTTGGCTGCAGAACGAACTAATAAGAATAACTGGACTGAGCATATTTATTACAAGTCATTTATAAGAGTCTCATGCTGCATACTGTATAGTAACAAACTGAAATTTTCTTCAGGCTCTTTTGGCTTCTCTCAATCTTAACCCCACACCTCTTAAAAGTCTAAGAACTGCTACTAAAAAAATAATGAAAGGGAAAAAAAAACCCTATAGGCTCTTACTTCAACTACAGGACAAACTCTAAGCACAGAAATACTTGGCAAAGAGAAGCAAAATGAGCAACAGGGCACTATCGGTACAAGAAATGATATGCAACAACTCCTATTAAAAAATTCAGTTACCACTCATTAAAGCAGTGTCAGACATCCCTGTGAAGTCAATCCAGTAAGAGTCTTCATATATATAGAATATATCCTTATTGAAGAGAGACTGTATTTCATATAAATGCAAGTCTCTATTTAAAAGTGTAAGCATAGTCACCTATATATCAGCAGTAGCAACCAGATTCACGATGATGATGATGATGATGATGATGATGATGATGCTTTAATATTGATTCCTCACAAGCTTATTATGATTCCCCATCTACAATTATGCTGACATGTCGATAAGGGAGATGTAATTACTAACTTTGTCTTATGAGGAACAAACAAGTTCACTGAACATGGTTTGATTTACCCCAGTCCCTCTAGCCTCACTGTATCTTGCTTCTTCATGAGGCTCCAGATCTCCCTCTTCATGACAAGGCTAGTTCTCAGATTGAACCATGTGCTGAGTCTACTTTCAAAATATAATCTTCAGAAAAAAAAATCAATGGCATACTCAGTGGCGTGGATAAATCTCAAAATCATGAAATTCTGGAGAAGACAAACCGAGAGCGACAGAAACGAGAAGCCTGGTGGCCAGCAAGTGTTCATTGAAAAGATCTGACAATGAAAGGCCAGGATGAACCTCCCCAGAGTAGTGGAAACATTCTATCTTCAATTCAGTGGAATTCGCTCAGCTTCTGACACTGCTAGAATTTGGCAAACTACACGGTCAAAACTGATGGATTTTTGTATATAAGTCAGAGAAAACGTATTTATATTCCCTCTTATTATAATATGCATTTTCATCGTTGTAAATAAAAAGAAATATAATCACCGATGCTATGATTTACATTGGTAATGGCCCCAGAAGTGCGTATTTTAAAGGTTATTCATTAGACTGCCCTTACTTAGAAGTGATGAGACTGTTGTATTTGGAGTCTCGTGGTCACTGAGGGCATACCTTGAAGAGACAGCCAAGAACCCTGATCACTCCTATCTATTGACAAGAATAGGTGGTGAATGGCCTTGATCTTCCATGAACTCCTAGCACAATATTCTGCCAAGTCAAATAGTGTCCACCAGTCAAGAACTGAAGCCCCCCCCCCCAAATCTGTGAGCTACAAAAAGCATTTCTCATGATAAAATGGATTACCTTAGGTATTTGTGGTAGAAGCAGAAAGCTGATTAACAAAACTTACAATTCCTGACATGGCTTTTGAATATTTAATCAAGTATTTTAGCTCACTTAATTCATATACACTTTATTACGATTGTATCACTGATTGATATATAAACTTTTGAATATTCTGAAAACATTAAATGTTTACATTTGAATCAGTCACGTGCTGAGTAGACAATGCTCAGCTTGCTTCCATTTTAATGTTATAAATGTTAAAAAGACACAATTTAAGCTGAGGAATGGTTTATTTATACATTGTAAACATTTTTTCTAGACTTTTGATAGACATTGCTACCCTACCATATAGCAAAGTACCATTTCACCATTTCACATGCCCTTCAGCAGCTAGTAAGAATTGCTTATTAGTGAATTATAGATAACTTGGAATCTCATTAAATTTGTTTGGGGCCAAGTTGATAACAGAAAAATAAATATATATATATATTTCTATTTTGCAACTTACAAGACTCCATTTTTGCTTTGCTCATTTGAAATTCTACCAACTGACTTTTTTCTGTTAGAGTTTAATTTTTCTCATTAATTCTTGAATATGATTTTATATTAAGAATATTATCCCTTGTCACATTAGTTGCTAATAGTTTTCTATTCATCTTTCAATTTTCATATTGAAAGCAAATCTTAACATTTATATACTTGGCCTATATTCTATGAATAACTGTCATTTTAATTAAAGTTTAGATAAAAGATTGAATATATGTGTATGCCCTTTTTAATCTCTCTCACTGGATTTTAAATATTAGTAACATTTTTTTACTTACACTTGAGTAGGTCACAGCCATTCTTCTTTACTACATGTTCATCAAAACACAGTTGTATTTGTTTTCCAATTTCCAATTCTGTTCAGTGATATAATCTGTGATCCATCTCAAACAATATCCATTGCTTCATACTGTCAGATGTTAAGAGCCTGTTCTCATTCACAAATACCATTTCTATAAATGAAAGACTCCATAGGCCTTAAAGTACTTTCATGTCAGTCTAGATAAATCCAATATCACCCCACATGGCAGCAATTGCTACCACAAAATTGACTGACAAAAATGGGTGACATGCTGATGCTGGAAAAAAAAAACAACTGTAAGCTAAATTTCTGAGTTTGCCAGAAGCTCAACCACTAGAGACTTTAAAGATGAGCGTCAACACTGAGTCCTGTGGATGGGAAGCCAGAAAACAGGGAACTAGGTTTTCCAGAGCTGTCAGTGTGGCACAAAATCCATTTGAGAAGTCATTCACCCACAGATCCCATTTGAAAACTCATGTTTGAGAACTCATTCACCCCTCTCAATAGGAAAAGAAAATTAAATAAAAGGCCCACAGATTTAAAAACTCAAGAGTAACTATAACAAATACAACCTTAGAAGAAAAATAATTACCTAAATTCAAAATCTCTGGATCATCGATTATGATAATTTTCTGCATACTTGAATTATATTAGTGGTTCCTCAAGCATTCACTTGGAAACAAAATTTATTTGGATCTTAAAGCATAGAAATTCCCGTAAATGGCATTGCTGTTGGCATCTTGCCCATAAAATAGTCACCCATTCTTGGTCTCCTTGAGCTTTATAGTTCACTTTATTTCATACAAATTCTTCTATGTGTTACTTTGTATCTTGTGGGAGGAGACAGAGGGGAGAATTAGAAGCAGCAGACACAAAGGCATAACTGCACAGTATAGACTACACTGAAAGCCAAAGCCACGGAATTCTTGTGACGATCCCAATGACCAGCAGGGGAAACGCTGGGCTGTTTCAGTCTGCTTGCTTCTCTGGAACTTGGGATAATGTCATAAAAGTAAGTGTGCTGCTGATGTTTTGTTGAACTCTTAACAAAGGCACATCTTTTTTTTTTTTTTTAAATTTATGACCTATTCTATAGATATTTTTATCCATTACAACTTGCTACAAATAAAGCATTTCCTGCATTCCCTTGTTTTTGTTTGTTTGTTTGTTTGTTTTATACAAAGTGATCATTATCAGACACTTTGTACAGAACCTGTGGAAGAAGATGCTAATTCACTCAGAGCATCACCAAATCACAGGTTTAAGTGGAGAGTTCTGAATTGCTATGGGAGTTTATGGTATGAGACATCTGTACAACACATACCTGAGCATACACATATTTCCATGCAAAAGGAAAACACCACCAAATTATGATAGCTTTTATTCTCTCAGAAGTGCAAAAGAGTCACATTGCCAGTGCCACTCATTATTAGTACAAAAATAATCGGTTCAGAAACAATAGAAGTATATACTAAAATATAAGATTTTACCGGTCATTCTCACAGCATGACCACATATTTCATATTTTACTAGATTTACAAGAACAGTATTTAGCTATGATTAAATTTGCACTGACCGTTTCTGATAGATAAATGTGTTAGTTGTGCTAACTTCCCAGTGTTTGCTATGTGATCAGCATCCAAGCCATAAGCTGATAATACAAAGAGTTTAATACACAATACACACAAGGATGAAACATCAAAGTCACTTAACTGAGGGGACAGGAAAGTCACACCTCATAGAAAATCAAAACCTGTAGAAGACAGTCAGCCCTCAAGAAGAGAGAGCACAAGATTGTGAGCTAGTGACTCAAGAAAGTTGAATTCATTAAACCTTACTTTGGAGAGGGGCTGAGCCATGTGTAGGAAACAAGATGGCTAGGTTCAACCTGCGCTTTGTTGCTCAAAGTCTCTAAGGCTTGATAGCAAAGAGAACTCTCCCTCTGTTGAAGTGAGATGTGACAAGTGACCTACTCATCTACCTGAGAAAGTAGGCATGACTAATGCCATGGGATTAGAACTCTGATCCTCAGTATTGAACTCTCTTCATTTTCTATTTCCTATTTCCTAGTTACTTTCCAATGAACTCTTCCTGTGTCCAAAGCTTAATCTCTTGGTAAGGAATGCCAACATATTTAATGTTCTGAACATGTATGTCTACTACTTATTTGTCTTTTATTTTTTTCTCACTGTCATGTTAAAATGTTCTGATCAAAAGTGATTTAGGGAAGAAAAAGGTTTATAGGCTCAGATTTCCAGGTTTCAGTCCATCACCAAGGGAAGTAATGGTGGGGGGACTCAAGGCAGGAATTCAGAACAGAAACCACAGTTTAACGATGCTGCTCGATCACTACAGGCTCTTGCTCTGACAGTATACACACACACATATATATATATATATATATATATATATATATATATATATATATATATATATAACCCCAGGCCCACTTGCCAGGGATGGTACCAAACATAGTGGGCTATCTAGTCCCTCCTAAATCAACTAATAACCAAGGCAATCCTCCTACAGACATATCCATGGATCACAGTGACCTAGGCAGTTCCTCAGTTGACACTTGCCTCTCAGGTGACTCTAAGCCAATGGTTCTCAACCTGTGGGCCATGACTCCTTTGGCCAACTTCTATCTCTAAGCAGCATTTACATTATGATTCATAAAAGTAGCAAAATTACAGTTATGAAGTAGTAACAAAAATAATTTTATGGCTGGGGATCACCACAATGGTTAAACAATTGGATGGTTGTTAGAAAGTTTGAGAACCACTGTTCTAGCTTACATCACACTGACAAGTGGAGTTAACAGACACTAGTAGGACCAGGGAGAACATTGCTTCTCTCAGATGCACTCTTTGATCCATTGTAGTTAGAGATGCACTGAGACCTGGGAGCGTAGAAAGAGCAGCTAGGGGATGTGAGGTTTCTAAGCCATTTCATGAAGCTCAAGAATACAGCAAATTTAGAACTGGGAGATACTAGAATAGACCCAGGGATGCTAATGGAATAAAAGGATGCAGAAACATGTTGAACACAAAGGGCCATTTTATATGATAAGGTAATGACAGAATTGGGAGATCAGGATGCTTGAATGGGATGGACCAAATAGAGTAGATTAAGCCAGAGTCGGTTGAGATGCCACTGAGGTTTTTAACTACTGGAATCAAAAGTAACCAGGAATGTGATGGAAAAGGACCTTAGCGATCTGGGTTCAGCTAATGAACAGAACCCTTGCTTAGCAACACCAAGATCCTGAATTCCACCCAAAGAGAACAAGAAAAATGAAATGCATTAAGAAACAAATAGGAGCTGGCAAGGACACAAGGAGAAAAACAAATGCTATCAACTAAAACGCATAAACATGAGCTCTTCAGTGTTCACTCACTGAAAAGCTTTTCTAAGACCTACAGACTAAAGTAGGACTTCCCCAGAAGAGTTGAGGTCCGCGTCATGCAGAGTGTGCTGCATAACGCAAAAGAGTTAGCTGGGTGATATGGCTTTTCCTCAAAGCTAATTTTTATCAAACCATTGAAATATACATGAAAGAGAAAAAGAATAAAAGGATACTATTCAGAGAAATCAGGGTTAAGTACAGCCCCGTTTCCTGACCTTTTCTAGGCTAAAGCTATTCCTTTTGATTGATAGAGCTTCTCTTGTCAAGAGATCAAACAAAAGTCTGGTGGTCTAATAAGGATCAAGTGAACAGATTAACTTAAGCACTTAACTAAATATTCGAGACACGCTCACCTGAGTACAGCCGCATCACGGAGAAATGAGTTCTGATAAGGGAGTTTTGAGGACCCATTAGAGGGCTTACAGACAATATATCAAGTAATTATGTCAGCCTTGCCTCTGCTAAACCAGCTGAGCAATTACAATTATCTTAATCTGTTTCTTTGGATAAAAGGTAACCGTTCTTTTATTTCTCTTAAATTTTCCAAATCCAACACATGGCATTGAAATTGAATCCTCGCCGGTTTCTCATTTTGATGTGTCACCAAAGGACTCACAAATGGCTCAGAATTTCAGCCAAATGTCCAAAAGGAAGCTTCAGGCATTTATGACATGTTTTAAGTATTCTTGGAAACTAATATTTCACCCTGTTTAAAAAGTTTCAAATATATATTGAAGGAACTTTTTACAACTAAAAATAGAAAATGATACTTTGCAGAGAAAAAGTACTAGGAATCAGGAGACTAATGAAACCTAGCCATAATCCCTCTCCACACCTGGACTGCTGGCCCACATGGAAGGCCTCTTGGCCTCCCTTCTGCTACTCCCTCCACCCCACCCCATCCCATCTAGATTCATACTGGCTCTTGGGTGTTAAAGGAGAAAAGCCAGCACTTTCCAGCTCCCAAGTAGAGGTGGTCACTGGGTACATCCCACAATTGCTGTTGCCTGAATTCAAGATACACAGAAATGTACAGAATATAAAGATACTAATTCGCCTTGGACTGTTAGATAAAACTGGGCCCTTCTGTGAACTGTTTGATTATGTATGCAAATATCTAATTTGGATAGTATCAAAGTCTCCACCTCTTCCTTTGACTGACTGGTGGCTCGTTAATTTAACATAGTATGTCCAATAATTGAGTTTTAGTATTTTTATTCATTTGTACGCATATGGGCAGTTTGTCTGCACAGACGTCTATGCACCACAGGAATGCCTAGTGCTCGCAGAGGCCAGCATAGCACATTGTTTCAATCCTGTAACTTCAGCTAAACAGTTGTGAACTGCCCTGTGGGTGCTGGCAACTGAACACAGGTCCTCTGAAGGAGATGTCTGCTAGCAAACACTGAGCCACCTATTCCAGCCTCCAATAATTGAGATACATACTTCAAACAGGTAAACTTAATTGTACATGAATTACATTTCAAGGCAAGTGCTTAAAACAAAACAAAACAATATTCAATGAATGTTAGGTTTGCATTTAGTCCACTTTCCCAACACTGTACCCAGTTAAAGCAGAAATTATATCAAGCCTTCTTGGGGAAGGCTTGTTTTTTATTTTTTGATTGTCTTTTATTTTTTGTTTTTGCCTTTGTCTCTGATTGGCCTTTTGGGTCCCTAGAATATCAATACCCTACATTTCAAATGATGGTGTACATCTCTGATGGCTGCCATATATATAAACAGAGTTTTAAAGTAATTATTTGGTTTTCTACTTATTAACATAAAAAATGATTTTTGGAAGGTTTTTTTGTGTGTGTGCTTTTATTTGTTCATTTTTGTTGGCTTATTTTTTTATACCAAGAATGTTGACACTACAAGTTTTGTGATTAGCAAATTGACAAAGAGTCCTCATGGACAGGAAAGTTGTAAAAGCCAAGGGATTGGGAAGTCTGTGGTGAGATTGTGCCTTCTAGCTGTGGCAGGGAAGCTACATTCGTGAAATTTCAGCAGCATAGCTGCCTCAAAAAGACCCAAGAGATGTCCATGACAGAGAACATTCCCGTGTAAATGGTGAAGATCTCACCATGAAGTCCCACCCTCTGTGATTTCTGAATTGATTACGTAACAGCGAGTGGTCAGCCTGGAAACATGCACATGTCAGCAACTGAATAGCCTCAGCATTTATATCGTAATTTCCTTACATGTAACAACAATGACCAAAGAGTAGAGGTACGTACATTTGGGAGGGAGGGGATGTGAGACATGGGAGGGTAGGAGGAAGGAAAAGGAGAGGAGAAAAGATGAAATTATATATAAAATCTAGACGTTCCCATACTGCTAAGACTTCTTTCATTTATGGAATTGCCTTTGCATTCTTGGAAAATGAAACCATGGTCACTATGGATGTAAATTCCTGTATCTGTTCTTCCATTTAGCTTGGCTTTATGTTCTTGTCCTATGGTCTCAATAAGTATTGCTTGATAATGTCGTTGATTGGAAGCAAGTCAACAACAAAGAGGCCCTACAGTTTTCTAGCACAATGGACTTGGTTTTAGATGTTTTACTTTAGTCTTTTCTGATCTCTAGAAGGGTTGTGCTTTGTTTGTTTGTTTTTTGTTTTTTCCTTCTTTGATAGTCTTACTTGATGTTTTGCACATATACTATTTTATCTTCTCCACCTATTCTTTCTCACCATAATCAGTGCCCTTGAAGATTAGGTTGATGGGAAGGATATATTAGATGATGAAATTCTTCTGTTAGCTAGCAGTGCGTTGAAATGGGTGAGTGGCAAGTTATTATCTCCAGGGGTTCTTTACAGTGAAAATTTCATAACTTATGAAGCTCTAAGGAAAAAAAATTCAACCTCGACTCTTGAGGCTGTATTAAAAATAATTGAAATAAATCTTCACTCATTTTAATTGATATTTTAGGAAAACCATTGTAATATATTTTAGTCACCGGAACAATAACAAACTACTTGTCATATTTGGAAATTCATGCAAAACTCAGTAGGGGTGGAGATAACAGAAATGCTGAAAGGATTAGCAATAAAAGTAACGTATGAAATTATAAATCATTTTTAAATATATGTTAGTTGGAAGAAACTGGTCTGCTATCCCATAGGAAACATTAACTTATATTAGAATGATTTTTTTTTTACTGTAGCCTAGAGCAATGAATCATAAAAGAAGCAATTAAATACTTTTGCTGTGCCAAGCATGATACTTGCAGTAATATGCCTTGCCCTACAGTGCCATGCACTTAGGCTGGCTATCCAACTGTCAAGTCTTCTTTTCTTATTTCTGCTGGCAGAGAGGCTAGAAAAATAAGATGTTGGTTTCCAGAGTTTCTTTATACCTAGTTCTCCTAATATGATATGAATAATAAAATATGAAGGGAAGAAGGAAGGAAGGAAGGAAAGAAGGAAGGAAG
>NC_034590.1:134172157-134176511 GCF_900095145.1 Mus pahari | reverse complement strand
TTTTTTTGGCAGAGGTAGTACACAAGACTTAAGTTCATGTTTGTGCTATAAAATAGAAGCAATGATTTGTAACTTCACCTAAATTTTTTAACTATTTTGACTTGTAGATGAGAGAATCAGGACAGTAGTCAAGTGGTCCTATATAATAGTGGTGAGGGTGAAGGCATAGTGCACTCTACCACAGAAAACAAAGTACTTCTAGAAAAAAAACAAAAAACAAAAAACAAAACAAAAAAAAACCATCTGTATGAAGTGAATTGTGGACATGATTAGTGCAGCACTCTCAACGTGGCACTGGAAAGTGGAAGAGAAACATTTGGACCCAGATACCATGCATGTGGTGTTTCAGTCCCTACAGGCAACAGTTTTTGCCCCTCAAAGGACACATCTTGAGGTTTGAAAATCTTGTCTCCCTTTTCTTCCCCATCTTCCTAATTTGTTCCAGTCCTATCTTTTCTTAGTACTTCCCTTTCCTCAGTGTGACATCTTGACCATCTCTCCAAAGCTGGATGTTCATACCATTCTGGAATAAGGTTTGGAAATATTTTAATGGCACAGTGTGTTTCAAACCAGTAAAAACAAAACACTCCTCAGTGGTAGCTTCCAGGTGGTCCACTTTCCTTTCCCTGCCCTCTCTTCCTTCCTCCCCTTCTTTAAATATAGAACACCTACTGTGCCAGGCATTGCAGATGTAACTGTAAGACCATAAGACCAGATCTGAACAGATTAGTCACAGATATTTCAGAAGATATGTATATTAATAGGCTACATGCGTGTGCTGCAGTAAAAGGAGCTTTATAAATAAACAAGTAAAGTACAAATGTAAGAAAGCTATGATTTTAGAAGAAAGAGGAATGCAGTCGACTGTACTTGTGGGGACACTAGGGATTCCCAAAGGGGTTATCAGACCAGATTATAATAAAATCAAATGAGCCTCTATGTTTAAAAGTAGCTTCGAGATGACCTTGGCATCTAGTTCTCTTTTCATGTTCTCATTCATGTAAAAATTATGAGAAAGCATGTACATTATGGTTTTCTTTGTATTTTTATTCTTATGAGCATTCAAATCCAGATCACTGAACCAGAGAAGGGGAGGGAGTCATGGGGGAAGGGATCTGTAAGGGTGAGGCTGAGAGGAGAGGAGGGAGGGGGAGGGGGTGCTGCAATGAGGATGTAAAGTAGATAAAAAGATACATGATTGAAAAACATTGCTCAATACACTGAGTGAGCTAGGCTGTTGTTACATTCTTCCATTTTTGATTCTTTATCTGATAACGTCGGTAATTTAGTTAGCTATATTGAGGCATTAAAACTGAATTCAGGGACTGTACAAATGGCTGAGCAGCCAAGAGTGCTTGCTGTATGATCATGAGCACCAAAGGTGGGATCCCAGAACCCATGTGACAATCTAGGAATCATGAGTATACCAGAAACTCCAACTCCTTGGAATATCATACCCTCTTCTGGCCTCCATGTTTACACACATATATGCAGATACACTCCCACACAGACAGCTGGGAGCATCTAAGTTAATAAAATACACCTTTGAAACTTAGTTCAGGATGGTCCCCAGTGTGCTCAGATTTAGAGAAATAAATCATATGTAGCTGGCTGAGGGGATACTGTCCTCACAGAATTTAAAAAAATTATAAGCATGTAAGACAAAGACAAAAATACCGAGTGTATAAGAAAGCAGAATTTTGGTAGTTATGAACAAAACCTAACTCAAGGTGATTAAAAGACTTCAGAATTTTAGTATTTAACTTCAGGATGAACATGACACTTTTTTTCACTGACTCTGAGTCTGTGGATAGTTTCAAAGAAGAATATTCTTAGAAAACTCTTAGTCTGACTTCTCATATATCTATGTATTATTTATTAGGCTAAAAGGCTTTTCAAATAGGAATATTCTGAGCTAGTGTGATTATATGTACAAGACTGGAATGTCTAAGTCTGAAATAAAATAAGACACCACTGAAGGCAGATCTCAGAGACCCTGAAAATAAGCCGAATTACTACTACTTACAATATTACATTTATGTTATATTTAGTAGATGGACTAAAGAACCTATTCCAGATTCATTCATACACATAGTTCTGCTAGCTGCTCTCTTCCAAGATCTCAATGACTTTGACATTAACTTTTGATTTTCTATTAAATGAATTTACGTCTTCTGCATAACAATGCTCAGTATTTTGTATCTGTACTTGATATGTTTTGACTATCTGATGTTCCATTCTTTTGGTCTATAATATGTGCAGAAGACTATCATAACGTCTTTACAATTAAACAGAGTTTTGTCAAAATGGTAGCACTTCAATTTTAACCTTCATGGTATGTAAAAATTTGCGTATAATCGAGGGGGTAGTCTTATAAGGAAAGCAGAGCTCCTTTTCTTCCTCTTCTGTTCATGACTGTAGAGCAGACTTCAGTCAAACTGCTCAAGCAAATAGATTTTGCTAGAAAACGTCCCCAAGCCACCCTCCCCACCCCCATTCAGGATTTCTCTGCAACTGCCTATCTTCAGATTTATTCTCCCCAGACAGACCTTAAAGCAATGGTTTGCACACCACTAGGACTTGGTAGTTATTTCAGGAAAAAACTGCTTTGGGGTATGATGTACAACTGCTTCCCAGAGTTATCCTCGCAGTGCCAGTCAGGTAAGGCCTTCAGTGTCAATGCCAATCAGGGATTGGTTGTAAGCTGTTGTGACAGGATCAGGTCACGGTGGTACCTCCAATTCACTTGCATTTGCAGCCTTCCTCATTTGTGTTCTCAGGCTAGAGGATGTTCTGAAGTCTGTGTGAAGACAGGAGGAGTTACACTCTGGCACGGGTGAAATGGCCTGACAATATGGACAGTTCCCAGAGACGTCCGCTTGTACTCCACCCTCCCCAATCTATGTGGCAGTTATACGACCATTGTCCAGATTATCACAAGTGGTACACCGTCCAGGCAGCTTGCTCTGATGTCTGAGCTCTGTGCCAGAATTCCCATACAGAACTTACACCAGTGCATGTCTATCTTCTACCAAACTCTCAGTTCTTTCTATCTCTAGCCTACAGTCCACCTACATCTGTTTGATTTTTACTGTTGAGTAAGCTCGTGGTTCTTTTGGAGAAACTCAAATAAAAGCCGGCTTTTATTTCTCTGCAGAAACAGCCTGCATAAATTAGTGAAGTGTTTATGCCAAATTGCTATCTTTGTCTGTGATTTCTAAACTATTTAGACATCTAAAATAGTAGAGTAGCTGATGCTGACACTTTAATGTTACTATCAAATACATAACAGCAAAAACTTGGTGAACCATGATGTTTAAAAATTCATTTATCCACAGAAGCTCTTACAGGCATATTATTAGATGCTCAAGTTCTATAAAGTTCCATAGGGCATGCCATTCTTCTCCATGACTCTTTTATGTTTTCGCTCATATGTATAAATGTATATGCATTTATATGTATTTATACATTTCAAATACATTTGCTTACATTTGAGAAACATTTCAACCAACCATTTTCTGATATTATTTAGTCCTTACTTTAGGGTCAAACTAATTAAGAGAAAAAAAAGGGAGTTAGAGAGTTTCAAATGACTTAAGATTTAAGTTCCTAAACCTCGGTGTTATTCAGGTTTGGTACTGTAAACACTGTAACACCATGATCTGTCCAAAAAGTTATTTTAAGGAAACCTGTTCCATCACTATAATTTTGTCTTACTCTGTCTTGACCTACTCAAAACAAACAAACAAACAAACAAACAAACAAACAAACACCCTTTCCAATTCCTTACAGCTAAATCTTTGCTCATGAACATCAGGACTTAGGTCTGGCTGTGTATATATATTCACTATTCATTCTCCACTCTTCGCTTCTTAGGAATCAGTAACTCTTTGCTTCTAGTCCATTGTTAATAATGGGAGCACTGCTCTTAAATAGGCAGAAGGCCCTCAGTCTTGGGGATTTTTCTTAAGGGGAAGCTAAGATTTCATTTCATTCCTATATTGGGCCAATTAGCTTCCTATGAGTTCCCTCGTGGATTGTTCTTAACTCTAACACATTATAATGAGCATTATTCTCAGGTTATATATAAACCTCATTTGACATATCCGCAGGAAGGGGGGAGAGCAGAAGTCAACCCAGACTGCTGATCAGTCATTCTGACATAAAGTTTAAACTGTGCCCTTTGGCAAAAAAAAAAAAAAAAAAAAAAAAAAAAAAAAAAAAAAAAAAAAAAAAAAAAAAAAAAAAAGAAAATAGAGGTAGTGAAGAAAAAATCAAAAGAAAAAATATCTGCAATATATTTAATAATCCTAGTAGGAATGAAAATGAACATTATAAGTGTTTTTGTCCAAGC
>NC_034590.1:134003862-134172131 GCF_900095145.1 Mus pahari | reverse complement strand
GATCAGTCATTCTGACATAAAGTTTAAACTGTGCAAAAGGGGGGAAGTAAAAAAAAAAAAAAAAAAAAAAAAAAAAGAAAGAAAAGAAAAAGAAAAAGAAAAAGAAAATAGAAGTAGTGAAGAAAAAATCAAAAGAAAAAATATCTGCAATATATTTAATAATCCTAGTAGGAATGAAAATGAACATTATAAGTGTTTTTGTCCAAGCCTTAATATATCCTTAAAATAAATAGTAATTTTTTAAAAAAATAATTTGATGAAGTGAAATTCTATAAATTCTGTATGCATGTAACCATGGTAACCCAGGTTTATATTTTTGAACTACAAACACTTGTGCCATCAGAAATATGTAAATCATATGAACAGATATAATAAGATAAAATTATGTTTCCATAAATATCTGTTGGGTAATAGTTTAAAGAAAACTTGACAGCAGAATATAAATTATGAAGTGTTTTGAGCATTATTTTTAGGAAAACTAGAAACATTGTTTATCAATGTAGTTATAATGAGGAAAGAGCAGTGTCAAGAGCCACATGCCCTTTTCGTCAGAGCGAGGTCACAAAGCACGTGAGAGGAAGAGGCACAGTGCCTCAAACACCAAGTGGCATTCTGTCAGGAAGCCTAAAAGGAGAACTTCCCCTTAGACCTTAGACATGAGCCAGTGTCTGGGGTCAGGGAAGAATAGAAAAGCATTAATGTGGGCGATTCACTGAGGGCGACCGCTCACTTTGCCTTTTTCCAGTAAGAAGCATAACTTTCTTTAAATGGGAACCTTGGAGACAGGATTCTAGAAAGCTCTTAGAAAGCAGCAGATACCACAACGTGGCGCCGCTTTTTACTAAAAGACTCTGAGGCCCTACTTAACTCTTCTGCAGTCTTGCTTTGCTTTGCTGGGATAACTGGACTCTAGAGGGAAGGAAACCTGTGTTCCAAGAAGGGACAATGCAGACATTTGCAATGTTTCTTCTCTCGTGGAGAATTCTACATCTATTCCTGACAGTATTTAAAATGCTTTTGTTTAATGTTAAAAAAAAAAAGACTGATGATTCATTCTATGAATATAACTTGGGTATGTAATACTTTTTCAGGCATATGTTTGTTATTCCGTTAATTCTCACGGACAAAATAAAATAACAAACAGCTTGCTGTCTTTGTGTATTTGAGGAATGGAGAAAAAGCTAGTGAACTCTACCTGATCTTCTAGGCTCCTTCATGGACACCTTTCATTTTAAAGGCATCTACACAATGTCATTGTGGAAGAAACTCAGCTTTCACAGGCATATAGGTGAGGAGAACAATGGCGCTTCCTCTGTTGTCCCATGCCATCTTGTCAGAGGCCCCAGATGGTCCTGGTTCTTCACAGTAAATAACACACCACAGGAGAAAGACAAGAATTTGACTCTTTAAGGAGCAATTTGTTCCCATCTGTTTGCCACTAGCCTGTGAGTATGTTGTTCTAACATTAATATGTTTCTGACATAATAGTTCAAAAAATAAATTTCCTTTCTTTCTATGACACTGTCTGTGGCCATGGAGTGGGTTCCTTTGAGAGTTCAAATGTGTTCCAACATGTACCTTGAGTTACTAAGTAGCCACATCTTGCTTCACACTTCTAGAAAGAGTTGTTCCGTCCTTAGCACAGTTGTGTGTGCCATGTACCTACCATGCCACCCTCACCGCACTGGCTTACACACGCCCTGTGGGTTTTTTGCTAGGTATAATGTGGGAACAAAGCAAACCAATGTGGGAAGAGATCTAGAGGCAAACCAATGTGGTCAACTGTTCTTGGAAGGCTGTGTCTCCCCCTTTCCAGTCCACCTGACGTCTCATCTTCATATTCTTAAAATTATGGGATGAATGACCATGCACAAGTTGATCCTTCAAAGTTATCTAAGGACGTAACTCTCAGTCAGGATAAGGAAAAGATCCATTCCCTTCTCTGTCCAGGAAAATCAATCCAGGGAATGGAGCTAAAGGTTCTGTAACCCTCTTGCTTGAGCTTGTTTCTTGCTTGCAGAAGATCCACTTTCTCCTTTTTTTCTAGAGCAGATATTTTAATCAACTGCATATGTGGGCTTTTTCAATTATTTTCCCAAGAATTTGGAAGCCTGAACAACTGCATAGACTCTGTGATAACAACACTCATTTGCTCAGCATTTTGAGAATAAAAGAGAAGTATGCTAGTTCCTGAAGATCTTAACAGCTTGTAGCCTTTCATAATTTATTAATTTGTCTTCATTGAGCAAATATTTGTTCAAATACTATCTCATGCAGATCACTGCCTCTAATCACCACACAGGAAAATTGAACAAACTTATTTCCTGCCTTTCAGGAGTTCACAATTTATTATAAATAATAATTATGAAAATAATGTGCATATGTGCATAATTATTATGGTATTCCATGCCAGGGACATTTTTAAGTTTGTTACTCACATGGCCTCATTTAGACCAGCAGAGAGTCATTTATATAATTTTGTTTTCACAGATCCTATCAATATCTGGTCTAAAGTCACACAGTTAATAAGGCCTGGGGCTGATGTCTACAAATCCTAGGTTTATAAACACTTCACAAACGCATGTAAACGAAAGGAGATAATTTGATTCATCCTTGTATCGAGTAAGAATCTATTGGAAGGGAAAGGTCTAGAGAGAATGATGTGATAGAGGTGTGGCCGGCTGGTCATGCACACAAGCAGGCTACTGCCTTATGAAAAATGAAGTTGGATATTTATGAAGTTCAAAAGTTAGTAACTGCCAAATACACCACAAAATTCCCCATAGGTTTCAGATACTTCTCAAGCTCTGAAAGGTCTGGGTTTCGATTGTTGGGGTGTACAGGTGGCTTTTTTTTTCACCATTTCTCCCAATAAACAATACTTAGCAAATATTGAATTTAAAAAAGGAATGAAAATGTATAACATGCCCTGAGCTATATCTTTGAAGATGGGAAAACTCAGAAGCTACTGTGAAGTTTTATAGTGTCTAGGAAAGCATGGGTTAATTTGATCCTGCTTTAAAGTAGCTGTGCGTTAAAAATAGACCTTGGCACCTTCAAAACAGAAATACCATATGTGTACTACACAAAATACATCTGAACTATAGTCTAGATAACTACGTCTTTTCTAATATTTATGGAAAATATGTGTTCTAGCCACTAAATACTTCCCCTTCTCCATCACAGTAATAAAATAGAAACCTGCTAAAAAAAAATGTGAATGGAAACCAAACTTGGATGCTCCTCTTCCCATCTCCTGAAGTCCTCAGAAGATGAAACTAAGCTTTCAAGGGATCCAGGCTGGACACTGAGGGGTCCTTTTAAACCAATCTCCGGTCAGAACTGAAATCAGGTTACGAAAGCATTTTGGAATTCAGCCTATTCAAAGTGCTCTAATGACAAAACAGACTGAAGAAATAATTCCATCTGCTGTCCGTTGAAGACTGCACACCGGAAATGCTGCCTGCAGACAAAGGCGGGTGCGCAGCTCCCACCTCAAACTGGCAGAATGCAAAGGTCACACACGGGGGCCCTAATCCTGCTGGACCTTTTGACCCATCTCATTGTATAGGGTTCTTGAAATAGCCACCTTTTTTTCTTCTCTATCTCGACAGAAAATTATACAAATCAAGAGGCAGCTCACTGAGGAACCTAAAACCTGTGATAAGAAATCAAGCCAGCACACTCCATTGTAGCACAGGCTACAGAGTAGCTCACACTCCCTCACGGCAGTACACACTCCCTCTCACAAGTGTCAATACACACTTCCTCTCTAAGAGTATAAAACTCAGAGTCAGATGTCTGGGATTCACTCAAGACTTTATTGACTCCAAACGGCTTGCTCATTTGTATTTCTCTGGCTCTCCCATCCACAATACTTACAGATTGTCTCTTAACTCAGGTTGGCTTTGGCATCTCCAACTGCTGAGGTCTTCTCCTGCAATTGGGCTGCATTTTCACTAACATCCTCTCCTGGGCTCATTTTAGAGACTCAGACCCTGCCACATGGTGCTAAACTTCTTTCCATGACCCCTTCAATCTTCAGATTTCCACTGCATCTTAGGATGAACTGTCTCCAGCGGCCTCTTATGTTGTGGTACCAAGCCTCAGGGTCATTCCATGACCCCTTGAAACTCTGCAGCTTTCATGCTGCCAAAACCCATCAGCAACCAAGTGAAAGATTCTTACACATTACCAAGGTGAACTACTAGCTCAAGATCAAGTTTTTCTCATCTTCTGGACAACAGTTCTACGTGTTGACCCGGAGGAAAAGCTTCCCAGAAGATTTCACCTCAATAATACTGGTCACTTCCTAATCAATACTGCTGAACTCTCAGCCCCAGCCAAATAGCTCCACTGTCCCAGTACAGCAAAGTTTTCATATTAAGTGGTTCTGATCTCTTGTAATCCATAGTCAATTCTTCAGCCTCAGCTGACTAGAAACCACATAGTTATAACTCAAATTACCACGTGATAGTCCTGATAGAGTCTTTGAGAGACTCTGAAACATCTCTTCAAAACTACATCCAGGCTTCTATCATCTGCATTGCCTTCAACACTCATCTCTCATAGATTCCCACAACAGAACAGCTCATCAAGCTCTTGGTACTCAATGCCTTTTCTAGTCCAGAGTTCCAAAGTCCTTCCACAGATCTCCAGAGAACACGACCAGATCTGTCAGCAGCATCTTAGAGCCTGGTGCCAATTTCTATTAGTTTGTTTTCTCTTACTTGATAGAGTATTATGACCAAAAACAAACTGGAAAGGAAAGGGTTTACTTCCTCTTATAGCTTATATTCCATTATGACAGGAAGTCAGAGCAGGAACTCAAGGCAGGAACCAAAGCAGAGGCCGCCATGGAAGAACATTGCTTATGGCCTTGTTCCTCAGGTCCTCATTTGACTACATTTTTGCTACCTCTCAGGACCACTGTCCCAGTGATAACACTACCCACATCAATCCATATCAATCATCAAGCAAGCAATGTCCCCACAGGCTTGCCTTCAGGTCAATATGATATCAAGTTGCCAAGAAAAATCAACCAACACATAGGTAAAGATCAAAAAGTTTGATGTACATATGTGATGAATTTTATGTCTTTTTATACTTCTAGTGGAAGAATAAATTGATACAAGTGCTAAGAATGACAATCTGTTCATCTTTACTAACAACAAATCAATGTATTGACCTAAGGGATTTGACTACTAGAAATTTTTTCTTCTGTGTGCTTACCATAAGTCAAACAGCACGTTCATGGTGGTATTTTTTAAATTATTAACTATGACATTAGAAATATAGAAAACATTTTTGGGCATCTGTAGGATATTAAGTACTCTCTATAAATCCTAATGAAGGGATATTATGAAGGCACAGAAAAGAGTGAGGGGGTTCTGTGTATATGAATAAAGACTGGACTCAACATGAAGAAAGTATGAATATTTAGTGTTTCTAATTTGGCAAAGGCATTTGCTGAGCTCTTGTTTGAAGTATCTGTGATTCTTCGCTGTCTCACATCAACAAGTGAAAAATGCATGGTACAAAAATTGTATGATTCACCTGTCTTTCCTTCTCAGAATACACAGGGGGATCATAGCTTGTTTTTCCATAAATCTATGTTGTAGCTGATTTCATGATAATGAGGGCTTTAGAAATCCAGAAACGTGTCATAAATAAACAGAGGTACATGTCCTTTGTCATATATAAAATTGTGAACTTCTTGCTTAGAATTTTATCACCTCCAACTTGCTCTGAAATAAACTGTAAGAGGAACGGGTCTGAGATTTACTGCTTAGTAACTCGATGTATTTTTCAAGGCAAGTCCACTGCTAAAAACCAATTCTCTGTGGAAGTTATATGCCATGGGTCCTCAATTAGGGCACAGAATGTCACCTCTTAAGATGCAATGACCTGAAAAACTTCTGCAGAGTTATTACCAGTGAATAAATCAGTCACTAAAATGCATCCAACCCAAAGAAATCTTTAGGAGCGCAAATTACAGTTTGGATGTAAAAGCTCTACACTTTATTTAACTGGATATTAGTGCTGAGTGAAAAATAACATAAGTATGTGAGAATTTTATTTATGAATTTCAGCTTGTTAATATTTCAAGACACTGACATAGACAAGATCCAGTGTGAGACAAGTAAACGAAGTTGGATCTCATAATTGATCTGCTCACCACAGTGGGGCTAGCTTTATCAGGGGCATTGAAGAAGTGCTTGGGCTGCTGTATTTGTTCTTCCCTTCCCAGCACTGGTTGGGGTAACTTATGAATGACTATGGGCATTCATCTTCCCATGTGATTAGGACCCTCTCTCTACTCAATATCCAGCACTGAGCTTGACTGAATCATAAAGCAACTGTGGGCTTACTTGCCTGATAGTTCTGAACTGGCAAGATGGCTGGTGAGCTGCTAAATAAGGTAAACATCATGCTCGGCCTACAGAGCTAAAAATGGAACCCGAGTAGCCCCAGTAGCCAACTGCCACAAATGATACAGTCAGAGTAGCTTCCACATGTAAGTTCACTTACTCTATAACGCTCCGTAAGCTGACATTGCCAGTGGACTGCGGTAAGCACAGCTTACTGGATCCATGGAAATGAATGTCACTAGAGCATCTTGGTAACGCCCATGTCTAGGTATTAGGGACAGTGTTTGGCACATGGAATGTCCTGTCTTACTTATTCTTTCCTGCTAATCGGGTGCTAAGCCGAATCAATTTGGCCAGTAAGTGCCACATTTGTTTTAAGGGCAACATTAAAAGGTTATCTTAGAAATATGTCATCTCCATAATGTCGATGGCTTGATACCACACCCCTGCTCACTCCGCCCTAACTTTTATCTCTGAAAAACTCTATGGCTGAGTTCCAGTAGAGTCAGGAAAACCGTGTCTCTTGATCTAAGTGTCTGAGTCTTGCCCACAGAGTGAGATGTGCACCTTTAAAACCCTTCCTTGGGAATCTGTACTTTAAAAGCTGATTTCCAGTGGGGAATTCAATTCTATATCAACATGAGAGCCAACCTGCATGGTTGAGCCTTTATTTTTATCTATACACAACATAGCAAGCTGGGTTGACTTACGGATAATGTAATTTATGGCATTTTCTTGGAAATCTCTTAAGTGTTTTAAAATTTGAAGTGTCTATAGCCACCCTGAAGCTAGGCCCTTGTTAAAACACCAGAAGAAGGATTCCCCCCTGCACCACCCCCCAGTCCTGTGAATAAAGTTTTAAGGAGTTGCTATGGCAAAGTTCAAATGTCATACAGTGAAAATGTAATTCAGGATCCAATAAAGTAAGTAATTGTGAATTATGCAGAAAGACTTTAGTTTTAAACAGTTCCTACAAATAACCATGCATGCCTTATAACCCTGACCTCGGCACATTTTCTACATACAACATCTATACCCACTTATTATATTTAAAGTAGGGACATTTAAAGACAATGTAAAGACACCTCTAGTCCCGGCCATCCACAAACAGGGAGACAATGCACAGAATTGTAAGGAAAATCCCAGTTTGAGTTTAAGGTCTAGACTCAGTTTTCCTTTTGGCTCAGCTTCCTCCTATTTAAAATGAAATGCTCACATTAATTGATCTGCAACACTTTTCTACTTAAAGACAGCTTGGCTCTTGCTGTTTTGCAGGTTAGCAAACTTCATCTGGCAGCAGATCAAAATATATATCGATGGAATAAAATCCAAGTGGCCTCCCCCATCAGCAGAATTAAGCTGAAGAAACCTTCCATCTTTCTTTCATTAAATACAGAGACTGCACTATTCAAAAGCAAGATCTCCATCTTATTATTCTAAAAGTCTGTTCCGGGATTCAATATTGTTTTTAAATCTTTCATTCTGAATAGGTAGATGAAAGTCAAGGACTTCTCTTATGAAATACTTTAATCACCTCTGACTGTCCAACTTCCCATCTCTACAAAAGGAATTTTTATGGACCAAATTAATTTCATCTAAATAACAGAAGGCTAAGCACAGCTGTTTGCAGACATGAAGGAAGAAAACCTTAGTCAAAACTTAAAAGCATTTTAAGCAGGTTGAAAGGACACCAAGACCAAGTGGAGCTTGGGGTTGACTTTTACTTGACAGTTAAATATATGTAAATGCTCTGACTTATAATGACTTCCCAGTCCAAGTATATTAAAAATTCAAGCAAGAGAAATGTGTGGAGTCTTTCCTGTGAGCATCCATGCCCTACAAGACAAAGCTTGTCCTAAAATTGCATCTGTACCAAATTTAGAGCATTTAAAAAAGGACCACACCAGAATCCTGTTCCTTTTGTAGAACTTCCCCAGGGAGGGCCGCTGCCCAGTGTATGTTCGAGGCTACCGCTCTGCTCTGAATGAGTCTGTTCTGCTGATTCTGCAGGACAGAGTGCAGATTGGCTGAACTCACAGTGGTTCTGCTGCAATAAGAGTTTGAGAAAAGCATGGAACATGGTGGTTGAGAGTGAGTTCTGGAGTCAGGGCTCTGCTCTGTTGATTGCTAACTCATCAACCATAAGCACATTCAGTTAGTTCTATAGAATTTCACCTTTTTATATAAAAAGTAGAAAATGACTAGTGACAACTAGTTATGAATGTCAATTAGTTAATGGATACAATGGATACATAGGGTTATCACTGAATCAGTCACCTGACATCTGCTCAGGAATTACCAGCCTGTTATGAATAACAAAGTGAAATGCCAACCTTTCCATCTATAGAAAAAAATCGATTTAATATTTTGTTTTCTCTCTGTGTGTCTCTGCCTGTCTCTCTGTCTTTGCCTGTCTCTGTCTCTGCCTCTCTCTCATGCTCTTTCTCTCTGTGTGTGATTGTGTGTGTGTGTGTGTGTGTGTGTGTGTTGGACATTGGGTGTACTCTGGTGACCATTTCCCTAGCATCTGAGACTTAAATTATAACTTTTTAAGTAAGAAAGTATTGCTACTAAACTGCAGCAAACATAACTCCACGTGGTGATTTTTATCAAACACTTATGAGTAAGAGAAAATGTGTTTGTATTCTCAGCTATTCACAACTGTACTTTGTAAAACTTGCTGTAAGTATTCTTTAGGACTTTTAGGAGTGTTGCAGACTTATTTCTCAAATGAATCAGGAAGACATTTATTCTCTCAAAGTCTAGTAGAAGAATGCTCAGCATCATTGTTTTTAAAGTATTTTAGAAAAGTAAAGCTCAAGAACTCAGAACAAGAACGGGCAGCCTTGTGAGGACAAGTCATAAATGCCTTCAGCCTGCAGTGTGGTCATGGCAACTTCTGTGGGAGTTGGGTATACAAATATCAAAACCCGGTATCATGGCCACAACACACATGCTATTGAAACTCCTCACTTCAGCTCACAGGTATGGATGAGTGAGTCCTTGCTTCACTGGGATTGTCTATGCTGACATGCCCTGACTTTTAAATATTCCACATTTATTTCCCAAACATTACTAGGGAATGAATAACAGCAGATCATCAACCAAAAAGCAGAACACCTACACGACGCTGCAGGGACATTTTGGTTTGCTGAGCTAACAAATGTTACAGTTTGAAGGCAAGGAATGTTTTTACTAAATAAATACCAAAGTTTCACAACTTACAAAGAATGAAAAGCAAATTACCACAAATGTGTCTGTCCTGCTGTCTAAACACCTCTAAAAGTATGATTTTTATTTGGAAAAATTCTAAAGGCTGTAGCCATCACTTCAAAAGGATGATAGTTCCTAATACTTTTAATCCTGCAGCCATCCGAATACACACTTATCGTTGTCTCTCCAACTCTTGTCTCTTTCCCAAGAGTAGATGGAGACTAAAGGAATGGTACTCGAACTAATCTGATTAACTGTAAAGATTATATCACCTGTGTCCTCCCTCCACCCAGAGCTTGGTGTTCTACATACACATGTGTAGACAATAAAAACCCCGAGTAGGGTTCAGTCATTCAGCTCACCAGCCACAAGTGCTAATCTAACTTAATGCTGCTTTTGCATATTCCAAGGAAATAAAGGTTAGAGTTTTGGTGACTACTGGAGTGCAAACAATGCTAAGGAACAACAATGCTAAGTAACCTCTGAGTAAATGATATATGCTATTTCTAGTTATTCTTTGGTAGGTTTGAGGAACCAAATAATTTAGGAGGAGAAGACTCAAGCGGAAGAGCACACAGATTGTTGAAACGGACATAATTTGTTATGCATAGAGTTAAGAGGACCGGTTGTCAAAAACGTCAGCATTTGACACAACAGAACACTTGCCTGGGTGAAATGAGGTTCAGTACAACTTACCACCCAAGAGCCGTAATGTGCATTTCTTGTTGAAAACCTAATTATAACATCAAACAGTAAGATATTCCAAGCAATCTTAAAGTCGTGACACACCCCTGACTATTAATTTAAGAGATTGAAGGGTTTTCTTTAATTTAAAAATATTGCTGTGACAAAAATCTGAAGCCTGATGCAGTCCTAGATACACCCTTATTTAATTTTTCTCTGCAACGCAGATACAACTATGCTCATTGTATAGACCAGGACTAACGGCTTCAGACTGAAAACGATTTCACCGACGTTATGCCGTTTGTAAGGGGCAAGGCTAGGACGTAAATCTGGACTTTGAATTCCACACCACCCGAATTAGTCTAGGACGTCCTCCCCAGCGAATCACCACGGACCTGGTACTTATCAGGCCGCTAGACTCCAGTCACACACCTTCAAAGTATGTTTAAAACGTCAGGTGATTCAACTGAGGCAACATCATGCAACAGATGGTATAGTTATGCGTTGAATAAACAACATCACTTGAACAGAATTCTTTAACCTCTGTTGGCTGAGAGTAGAAGTCTGAGATTCTCCTACAGAGTTAGAATTGCGAGGGCAAATGTCATATATAAGCTTGTTAAGCAAAGTTCATGCAAATAGTTAAGATAATTTGTGGGCGTGGCTATTAAGAAGCTTGCACATGCCCTGTCCAGCAGCCGATTCAGAAAGCTGCAGACATCCACAGCCAAACAGTGGATTGAGCTTAGGGACTCTTATAGAAGAACAGGAGGAAGGATCCCAGGTCTAGAAGGGGATAGGAACTCCACAGGAAGACCAACAGAGTCAACTAACCTGGACCCTTGGGGCTCTCAGAGTCTGAACCACCAACCAAAGAACATACACAGGCTGGACCTAGGCCATCCCACACATGTATAGCAGATGTGCCGCTTGACCTTCATATCGGTCCTGAACAACTGGAGTGGAAACTATCCCCCAAAGCTGTTGCCTGTATGTGGGGTGTGTTCTATTAGCTGGGCTGCCTTGTCTGGCCTCAGTGGGAAAGTGCCTAGCCTCACAGAGACTTGAAGTGCCAGGGGTCCCACACACACTCAGAGAAGAAAGGGAGGGAAAAGGGAAGGGGAAAGGATTGTGGGAGGTGGTGACAGGAAGGGGAACAGTGAGCAGAATGTAAAGTGAGTAAGTAAAAAAAAAAAGATGCTTGCAGCAACTGATTTCGTGGACTGATTGATGCAGACGACCCTCTCTGATGTGGCCAGGCATCACTCAGATCATTTAGGGCCTGAATAGAATAAAAGGTAGAAGGAAGAAGAACCTTGTGTGTTGACTGACTGCATGAACTATCTGCACTGGTTGTGATCAAAGCACTCATCAGTACCAAGCCTCAGTAGCAGACTGGGATGTCTATACTATAGGTTCCCAGTCTCTGACTTAATGATAACAGATCAAAGGCCCTCTTTGCCTCTACAACTAGGTGTCAATACTTTGTATGTCTATACATATATGAATATGTACATAAAGTGTATGTGTGTGTCTGTTCTCAGGAACCAATACAGAGCTATTTTAAGGATGGGTGAAAGTATAGTGAATACAGGAGAGGACATAGAAAGCTACTAATATAATCAGAAGATAGAAACATTTTCCCATAGTTTGGTGGTATAAACAAAAGTATGTGGAAAGTCACAGTTATTCTACATGTGTTAATTAGAACAGGAAATGAAAAGGTTGGCATGTTGTTTTGTATAGATATAACACACATCTGAGTTTTAAGTTATATATAAAACTTATAAACATATTCTTTTATCTACTTATTAGGAAAGTCATTCTATATATGCCTCCTTTCCCTCTAACAATTTTCCTTTGAATATTTTGGGGGCGAAAATTATTTTCCATAAAGAACAACTCAAACATGATTTGTCTAAGGCAACACAGGTAAGATTCAACAGGGAACATTTAACAACTTGAAAGATTGCTTTCCTATTTTTTGAAGCTTATTAAAGCCGTCTCCATTCCAGAGATTTATGAGGCTGAATAAAATTTTGAAGAATTATAGAGACCATCTGCTAGCAGACATGTGGATGAATCTCCCCGTCCTTTGCAAGGGAAGCTGCGCAGAATACTGACTGTGCAATTTCCATGTCACAGCCAAGTATGGAGCTCGTGAGAATTTGGAGGATGTGTCCGCAGAGGAAGCAAGAAAGACTATGAACCTCTGTGAAAGTCCTAACTCCCATCCGCAGGCCCGCCACACACTGTTCCTCCCTGTATCTTCTGCTCCTCTCCCCATCTTGACCCGTTCTGCTACTGTGTGTGCCATTCCCAGACACGGCAAAGATACTCTGGCTTTTAACTCCGTTTTTGGAGCATTCTACCTCAAGCTACCTGGATGTCTTCTTGCCCTCATCAGCTCAAGTCTCTGCTCAAGCATCACTTCCGGTGAATGATGCTTAGTCCGCTTGCATACGCCCCACGGGGCACTCAGAAATTTTCTGACCAGCTTATTTGATCACACACGTTGTCATATTCTAAAATCATTTGGAAATTTTCTATTATGGTGCCGTTCATCACTTTTCTCCTTTTCCTTGTACATGCGAAAGTGCTGAGTTCCTGCTGAAGGTTGAATTCAGAGCAAGCTATGCCGTATAAGACTTTCTGTTGGCTTTACATCAGGCCATGTTTACCTTAGCCCTGTTGTGCTTTCTATCACGGTGTATATTATCTAAAATGGGGGCGGTACTTGCTGTGCTGGCTAATTTTATGTTAACTTGACACAAACTAAGAGTCACTGGAGACAGCAGAGCTTCAGTTGAGAAAGACTGAGCTGTAGAGGAAAACCTATAGGGTATTTCCTTAATTAGTGATTGATGTGGGAGGGTTCAGACCATTGTGGGTGGTGCCACCCCTGAGTACCACCTGGGTCCTGGGTTCTATGAGAAAGCAAGCAGAGTACCCATGAGGAGCCAGCCAGTAAGTAGCGCTCTTCCAGGCCTCTGCATCAGCTCCTGACTTTAGGTTCCTGCCATGTTTGAGTTTCTTGGTAGTGTTCATGACCCCTTACCCTTCTCCAATTCCCACTTGCCTTTGGTTTGTCCCAACACAATCCCATTCACTAGGTGACATCCAAACCTAACTCAAGAGTCTAAGCCCATGACCCTGAAGGGCAAAGAAATATATTTTATGAACTTAGGGCACACTAAGTGTTCAGACGACATTTACAAGCGTATGTGTGCATTTTGTTAAGAAGGAAGCCCGGTCAGATTCCAAAGGTCCAAAATCTCAAACAAACGAACAAGCACTAACTTGACCTTTCTGCTCAGGTCCCTGAAGATGCCCTCAGCTTTATGGAGAATATTAGAGTCTTGATGGATTGAAACCCCTGCAAGTACAGTGTAACTCAAAAAGAACAGTCTTGATAGAGACTCGAGACATAGAACCTGCTGAGCATCTGGCACCATGTGAAAGAGAAGGTGAATTAAAGGCATCTGTATTAATGGGAATGCTACAGACAGGTTATTTTGGGAAAAGACATAGACCCAAGAAAGATGCTAACGACAGAATATTCTGAGATAAGATTCTCAATCATTTAAACCCTTGGGTAAGTGCCAGTCAAAACTCAGTTTACTTTATTCTCATTATTGAGTTTCTACAGAAGACAGAGGGCCTTTCAAAGTGATTTAATTAAAATAGAAAGCCACTGAATGGGTGATTAGAAAAAAGATTAGTTCTAATAAAATACCTCACTTGTGATTTTTTTGCCTCATGTCTAATATACAATAGTAATTGGCATTCACAAAAACCACTGGGACATTGCATTAGACCACTGCAAGGAAAACACAATCACATTGAACAGTTTCTGTCCTCTGTACTGAATTGTTTGCTTATCTAATGGTGGGTATATATCATTCTCATAGTATTAGCTGAAATATGTAATTAGCAAGAACGCAGAAAACTGGAAAGTGGAAATGAAATAAATGGATTGTCTCAACAGTTTATTTGAATTTTTTTTCTTTTTTTTTTGGTTTTTCGAGACAGGGTTTCTCTGTATAGCCCTGGCTGTCCTAGAACTCACTTTGTAGACCAGGCTGGCCTCGAACTCAGAAATCCGCCTGCCTCTGCCTCCAGAGTGCTGGGATTAAAGGCGTGCGCCACCACGCCCGGCTTTGAATTTTTAATTGAGAAATATTTCTAGGATTTTAATCCTCATCACATATTTCCTTTGTTCACTTGCATATTAACTATTATTCACAAATTATCCAAAAATAAGTTACAATGTAGTGGGGCTTGGTTCTCAGGAGATAGTGAACAGGGTTTAGACTTGAATGTCTGCACTAAAAAAAGAAACAGAATGTTCTAGAAGGGTATTTTAGGCACCAAGGTGCAGATGAACACGTACAAGATGTTACAGGAACAAAAAGAGGAAGCAATGTGATGGACTGGGGTGGGGAGGAGACATCCCAGGGGAGGGCATGCTTCACTCACACGCGGAGGCATTCATCTGAATAGTTCATGTGCAAAACGTGGTTGCTGGAGTCTTTGATACAGGTCAGAAAGTAGGAGCATAAGATAGAGAAGCAGGGACAAATGTATAAGCATGTTATATTTATGCTAAAGAGAAAACAAAAAGGAGAAGACATGTCAAAACAACAGTATCCCCCTGAGGTGGCATTAGAAGCATTAGAAGCATACCCTGGGTGCTCACAGAGGACCCCAGTGTATAGGACAGTCTGACAGGTGTTGAGGTCAGAAAGGAAGGAATCCTCAGGAGCAGTTATGGACTTAGTGTGAGTAGATGCAGGGCTGTGATGGGGCAGAAGAAACACATTGTGAGGAGGACGCAGAGAAGAAGAGGGGAGAAATAGAGAAGAGGAAGAAGGAGTAGAAAGAAGAGAGGGGAAGAGGAAGATAGAAGTTGCCCTTAGAACCATTTACTGTTTTAAGAACAAAGGACAGGTCCTGACACTGGACTACTGGGGAGGCAGGAATCCAGGCAGCTTCAGTGCCAGCATCCTAAATGATTTTCCACTATAGCAGCTGGCTGGACAGTCACTGCACTTAAAGTAAGTTTTCCAGAAGTCAGTTCTCTGAGTTTCCTTTCTTCTTCTAACCCTTCAAGTGGTTATGCAGCATGTATCAGATAGACCAGTTCTAATAGTGTGTGAACATCTGTGAGTGCCTCTGTCAACCAGTTGTATTATTATTTTTCATTCTGTAGTTGCAGTGTTGACCTTCAGCTTGTTCCAGAAACCCATTGTACTGTACACAGAGAAAGAAGCAATGAGTTGGTCTCCAAAACTGAACTCATGATAGTCACGTTGTCAAAATTTGAAGCAAGCAAATTATGTCATATAACTTAAATGATTATTTGAACTAGTTATTTATTAGGTTCTCCTTGTATGACTTTTTGCAAGACCAGTAGATATGAAGATGCTTTTATTTAGAATATTTCTCTAGCTTTTCAAAATTGGATCCTCAGCCATTTGACATTCCTCTATTGAGAATTCTGTGTTTAGAACTGTGGCCCATGTTTTGACTGCATTATTTGGTTTGTTGAGTGAATAGATAAGAACAACATTTGTATATGGTTTGAGTATAAATGCCTCATAGCTTCCCACATTTCAATACTTGGTCCCAGCCTCATAGTTCTTCTTGGAAAATCAGGGATATAAGACAAGTGGCATAGCTTGTAGAAGTAGTTAACTGTGGGGCAAGCCTTTGACAGTTCCATCCTGGCAAAATTATTCTCTCTGTTTCCTAATCTTCCAAGACACACCGCCTGCAGAACGAGATCACACTGACACTGTAGATGGATGGGATGCTTCCAGCTGCCATGCCTACCACACTGTAATTAACTCTGTTAAAGTTGATTCTTCCTCAGCTGTCTGGTCTTTACTCTTTTTACTAATTAGCATCAGAGAGTAAACCAGAGAAGATCTTGTACTGCTGACCTCTCTGAATCTAACCACCACACTACACTTGGGTTGGAAGGACAAGACAGTAAGGCAAGAATGCAAACTGAATGGAGATGAAGAAGTGCAGAAATTGTCCACATCAGCTGCTTGTGGACGTTGTACATCGTGGTGCGGAGCCTAGTGCGCACCACGATGTACAACGTCCACAAGCAGCCTCTCCTCCCCCTCCCTTCCCCCCTCCCATCCCCCCTCCTCTCCCCTCTCCCCTCTCCCCTCCCCTTCCATCCTTATTCCCACCTCTGTCACAGATCTACAGCATTCCTATGTAACCCCAGGTGATAATTTCATGCTCCTCCTGCCTATTCCCAGAAGTACTGAGATAACTGGTGGACTATACACCCAGCTTGCTGGCACTTTTTGAAAAAGTGTCATTCTAGCATTCTTTCTATAAGGATTACTCCTTGCTGGTGGCCACAGTTCTTTCTTTCTAATGAACCTGTATAATTTTAATAACACAATTCTTATTCTTCATTGGTGACAAATGCCTATAAGAATGAGGAAGTAACAAACAAAGATGCAAAGATAATAAAGCCCAGACTCCCTTGTGTGTGTGTGTGTGTGTGTGCACATATGTGTGTGTGAAATATATGTATGAAATATGTATATCCTTTGTGAGCAAATTCTGCATTGCTTTCTAGATTTTGCTTCAAATGAGGTTCCTTCTCCTACTACCTTTCCTAATCTCACAATCGACCAAGTCATGGGTAAGCAAGTGCTTTTCTACAGTAACAAAATACACTGAGAAGGGGTGAATGGCAACTTGCACGAGGCAGATCTAGGGAAAGGACAAGGGTGGTAAGGACTGCTGGGGAGCAAAGACTCGTGTGTGTACAAGTGTGCACGTGTGTGTTAATGTGAGCTTACTTTTGCACATTGTGAAGCGTGTGCTGTTTTGCATAAGAAACCATCTAAAAACAATCTCTTCTTACCATAATCTTTCCAAACGAGAGACATATGTATAAGTCCAAAGTGATCCTCAGGTTTTCAGTTTCACCAAGGGTTGGAAAGAGCTCCCCTTCCCCAATCTATCCTATGTGTGAAGGAGACTGGACAGTCAGCCCTAGGAAGGGGAGACACTGAAAGATAATGATAGTGGCATGCAAAAGACACATGATATACAGGGCAAAGCTGGGCACGCGTAAGGACGGTCATTAGAAGAGCCCATTGAAAAACTACCTGCCAAGAATAAAAACATTCATTTTAAAGTAACAGAGTCATATCCGATCTTCTGTTGATGTTACACATCTATGAATTTCATTTTAGAAAGGAGGGCACAGAAGAGAATTACACAGAGATACAGAAATCCAATCGCAGCCTCAGACTCACTGCTCACATCGTGAGTTCCAGGGACAGGAGGGAAAGAGTTGTCAGAGACAGGCTTTCATAAATAGTCTCTGCCATTGTTGCTAGGTCATCAGTGAGGGATAAAGGCATACTGGTTACGAGTAGGATGCAGTCATAAAACTTTAGAGTACAGAAGAGGTTAGGAGACACGGCTATTATGAACTAGAAACAACACAGGTCGTTCAGAAGTGAGATGGAAGTCTGGACTGTTGTTGATCATATGATTAGCATAAGAGGCAACACTTCATTAGCTTACATCTGTAGACATCACTTAGATATGATTTTTACAAAGTTCCACTCAGCTCCATTTCTTTTTCACAAATAAAATTAGTCATCTGTGAATATATTATGGATCAGGAATTAAGTCATAACCCTTTTGTGTGAAAATACTTGAGATATATTAGGGAGAAATGTAGAAAAGCAGAGAAAGACTAGAAGAGAGCATTGTAGCTGTGGGATAATACTGGAGGCTGCTGGGTAGTGATGCCCAGGCTGACCTGAATAAACCATAGAGATGCCTAGAAGTAAAGAGAAGCCCATGGAGATCTGGAATTTGGCAGCTTCAAGGACCTGTTTAAGTTAGCATAACAGAAGATCTTGGTGGATGAAGCAAATACTGGGCAGAATCTTAACAGTTTCAATAAAATTCAGCCCGAGTTTCTTTGGAGAGTGAAGGGGAGGGAATAACATAGTTCTGCATTCTGACAGAGGAACATGCAAACAAACTTGGACTATGTTCTTGGAGTATCATCACTGTCAAGGTTAAAGAGCATTCATAGCCAAACATTGAAATGTGAAGCCTCAGAGGAGTCATGAAGGCCCTCTTGTTGCCACACAGGTTTACTGAGGATGATGTATACAGAGAACATCCCATAGAATACCTCAACAGATTCTTCTCATTGCAATGTTCTAGAGCAGAGTGGAATGCAGGAATCTGCACAGAGGCATCATGGGTAGAAAGCAGTGTCTAAGGGCAAAAGCATTGCCTTAGAGTTTCGATGGCCATGATAAAGCACCGTGACTAAAAGCTGTGTGAGAAATGGCGTATTTTGCATACATTTTTACATCATCAAAAAAGGAAGCCAAGGCAGGGCTGAAGGCAGGAACCTGAAGGGAACAACTGAAGCAGAAATCGTGAAGAAACACTGTTTTCATGTTCTCCACGGCTTACTCAGCCTGCTGTCTTATAAAATGCAGGTTCACCTGCCCAGGGATGACACCAACCACGGTGAGCTGGGTGTATGACATCCATCATCAATCAAGAAAACACCCCAAAGGCTTACCCACAAGCCAATCTGGCGGAGACACTCTCTTAACTGAGGTCTTATCCTCCCTTTGATATCAAACTAGCCAGCATAGCTGAAGCACAAGAAAAAGACCTTAAAATCAATTATCCAACAATGATAGAGGTCCTTAAAGAGAAAATAAATAAGTCCCTTAAAGAATTACAGGAAAATACAAGCAAAATATTAAGAGGAAATGAAGGAAAGCCAAGATTTGTGTTGAAATGTTTAATTGTTATCATCTTGGAGGCCTGGTCTTTTCTGATGGGAGATGGAGGGTGGGAATGGATCTGTGGGAGAGAGGATATGAGAGGGAGCTGTGAGGAGTTGAGGAACGGCAGACAGTGGTTGGGATATGTTATATGAGAGTTCAATGAAAGAAAAAAAATGTGAGAAACAATTGTATCATTAACTGCTTTACGCTATTTGAACTATAATACAAACATCCAATAAGCAGAATATATGAGGACAGTTAGTAAAGAGGATTCTTTGCATATCCCATGGTCTACTTACTCTGAGCTGCACTAGAGAGCAAAGGAGATTTTCATGAATATTTGTAGTCTAATTGGAAAAATGGTTTTATGTCTCAGTCCACGTATTATAAATGTCCACTTAATGTATTGCTTTCCCTCTGTTTCCTCCTGCCAGCCTGCTACTGGGCCTCATAGTCTCTGTTCTTGTCCATTTGTTCCTTTCTTCCATGCCTTCAGACTTCTACCTTCAACCGCTTTAAATCTCACGAACTTAGTAAGGGGCTATACAAAGAACTCTCCCCAATCCCAAAGGCCTATTTTTCTAGAGATTATCACAATTGTTCCCCTCCCCCACTTGGGAGAACTATAAGAACAGCAAAAACAAAGAATACAAGGGACGTAGTGTGTATGCACACACAGAAAGATGGTAAAACTATAAGGTTCATGTGTGGTAGGAATTAATTGTTCCTTGAAATGTAGTTCCAATGCTGGTCTTGTATTTGGCAGTAGAACACTCTATAGGAGTGTATTTATGGGAATGCCCATGTTCCTTTTGAGGCATCTCCTGGAAGCCATGAAGAAGAACAGACCCTACATGCCAACAAAGGGATTTTGGAGGACTCTTTTGTCTAGGGGTGGGGTACATCCACCTAAGGCCTGAGTGATGTTGAAATGGCCATTGGATTGCTTTTGTCAACTCTTAATTTGTTTTCAGATTTATTACCTAGGAAAACCAATTTCTTTTCTGAATTAACTTCTTACTTGTGAGCTTTTACTTTAGAAGGACAAAGAATTTTGATTAGCAAGTAATTGACATGGGCCAGACATTGCTTTGCCTTATACATTGCTAAAAATAAAATCATTCCACATTCACTGAACTCAGAGACAAACCAAATCACAAAGATAATCATCTGCAATACAGTGAATTTTCTGAGAAGAAAAAAATCCCTCAAAATCTTGACTGATCACTGCCATTGCACTGGATTATATTTGTGTCAAGCCAAAAGGGTTTGTCTTTATTAGTGTTTATGTTTTTCCTCCCCAAATTAAAATAAATCTGGAAATTAAAAATAAAACACGCTGAGAAGGTGTACCAGAGGGGAAAAAATCGGAAGAGATGTAACTGATTCAATTTTAGACAAACTAGAACACAAGAAACCACGGGAAATTACATCGAAATGTCCAGGAAGTTTCTGAAAATGGAGATTCAACTTTGGAGTGAGAGATGTGGGAAGACTTGTGTGAAAAAATTATGAAAACACACTTCGTGGGTGACTGTGAGGAATGCTAAGCAACAAAACAAAAGTGAAAATCAGCAGAACACACTCAGAACACTTAAATTCAGGATCTAAGGGTAAGAGACACACAGCATGGAAGGGGAGGAAAAGCAAGAGAGACGCCAAGTCAAGTACCAGGAGAAGCTGATGTGCATTCAACCATCGTCTGGGATCCACAAATGCCTCTGAGGCAGCAGAAGTGACAGAGTTGTGCATGAGAGAGAAGAGTTTGGGGAGAGAAACAGTTGATTGTTCTGTTTTCAGGGAATGGGAGCTTATCTTGCTTAAGAGTAAATGGGGTGAGCTGGGGGAAGCGAGGTGCCTCCTGAGAAAGATGGAGAGGCTAAGAATAAGGAGGGGGAGTAGACAGAATTCCCTGGAGATAGGAGGCATTGGGAGAAAGAAGACTGGGAGGAAGGACATGATAAACTGAGCTGAATAACCCAAAATAGAGAAACCAAACTTCCCTCCAGCTTGTAGCCATCTTGCAATAACTTTGGGAATGAGGGAAGACAGGACTGAAAGAGAGGAGAAAGCAAGTCCCGGCGGCCTTTGTGGATGTGAGCTTAAGGCTCCACAAAGTGAACATAGGTGATGCTTCTTCAGTGACTAAGCTAAATGGGTGTGACTCTGTGATAATCTTGTCTGATTCTATATTTTTGTCAAGTTGAGCAGCTGAAGAGCTAAGGAAAAAAGAACTCCACTCAATGCAGGCAGTCTCAAGTGTTCCAGTGCATGGAGGAGAGTCCAAGGCTGGCGGGCAGACATCAAAACTAAGAGTGTGAAAAAGAAGTATTATTTGTACAGAGACAGGAGGCAAACGCAGGGCAGCATGTGACAGGTCAGACTGAAAAGCAGCAGTCCTGGAGTGGAAAATATGGCAGGCAGCAAAGGCCTGAAGGGTGATTCTCCAAAGAAAGTTATGCCTATTGACAGGGTCTGTTGTATCCGCTACTGGTAAACAGCTATGCCTTCAGCAAAGACAGAAGCCAGGAATGAAAAAAACAAGTGCATTGGTTTTCAAAAATGGATCTTAAAATCACCCAGTGGTATAGTATATAGATGTGGCATTGAAAACTATAAGCACTGGAGTAGAAACTTGCAGGGCAGTTGCTGAATTTATGCCACGATGTGGGAAATAGTGGGTCTCTCTGTAGAGCTCTGGCTGTCCTGGAACTCACTTTGTAGACCAGGCTGGCCTCGAACTCAGAAATCTGCTTGCCTCTGCCTCCCGAGTGCTGGGATTAAAGGTGTGTGCCACCACGCCCGGCTCAGTTCTTGAAGGCAAACGAATACCCATGCTTTGCCATGACAGGGTCTTACTTCATTCACACATTGGGTCAAGCCATTTTCTTCTACATCTTAATACTCAACTCAAGATGACCTAATTCTAAATATCATAAAAGAGTCCCAATCAGGTCCCAATTTTTTCTTATTTTGTTGTTATTGCTGTTGTTGTTTATATTGTCATCTCCTGTTTCCTTAGCTTTAGAATCAAAGTACTCAGGACAAAACCGTTGTTGCTGGGCCATGCTGCACCGTTAGCTTGCACACACTTCTATCACATTTTTGTTTCCGCTTATCTTGGCTCCATTAAGCTATGAGGAGACTGAGTGGATATCACAGTAGAATATATTGTTATGGCAGAAAGAAACAAAGGAAGTGGTGAGAGAAGGTGAAAGGGGAGATAGGGAGGGAGAGATGAAGGAAGGAAGAAAAGGGACAAGCAGAACTTCCTGTGAACCAGCCCTTGCTGAGAGAAGATGTTTCATATGTTAAGCTGAGATACAATCTTAAACTCAGGACAATTACATTTTTCATCTTGATGGGGCTTGGGATTTCGTTTCTTCTCGATAAGTTTTGTATCACACAGTTGTCTGGCAGGAAGTCTATGATAAATCTCCAGTCCTTTGCCACGGTGAGCAGAGCAAGAGCAAATTTGAATTTACAGTATATACTTGTATTTAAATCGACAAGTTACACTTTAAGGAGACATTCCTATGCAAATCTGTGCTTCTCAAGTTAAAATTTAATAGAAGGAAGAACGCTATAGCATATGGGTGCATAAATATTCTATGTTTTGTTTCAGGAAGCATAAATGTAGTAAAATACTTTTCATAGTAGTTTAATACAAAACCTATCAAATAGGTAAGATCATCTATCCAAGAATTTTTAAGTGAAACAGGAATCAAAAGCAAAATATCATCATTCTCCTTCTGTGAAATATGAAAGGATTTAATTTTCATGTTCAAATTCATCATCATTTATTGTTATCCAGTGAAATTTCCAACTTAACAGATTTTAATGTCGCCCATTTCAAATATTTTGTCAACAAATCTATGATGGAAAATTACGTTTACAAAGCATTACTGTGAAGACATGACACAATTTCTACTGTGGAGACATGTAGGGGTGGATTTTCCTTAGTGTATACTCTTTACAGCACTGGCAATAGACGATTCTAATTTCAGAAATGATCACTGAGGGTGATTCCTATGACGACCTGAGTCATTTGATGAGAAAAGCAGCAATTGTGTACGACTCACTCCATTTCTAAGACTATTTTCCAAGTAAATAAAAGGTACAGATATTCCACAGTGACACCCATTTCACAGCCATGAGCTCCATGTCATTCTAATCTGCTACTGGGAGCACTGACATAATGCTGACAGGCACAGATGCCCCTTCTATGCTGCAGGAGTTCAGTATATGAATTCAGGTAATTACCCTATTTTATCCCTTCTATATGCTAAATAGAACTAAAATTTACTTTAACAAAAGGTCACTTGTTTTTATGTGTTTTTTTTTTTTTTTTGTTTTTATGCCTGCACCTATGTGCGTGTGCTACATGCATCCAGACCTGGTACCCCCAGAGAGCAAAAGAGGGTGTCTGATTCTCTGGGACTGGAGTTACAGATGCTTGTGAGCCACCCCATGGGTGCTGGGAATTAAACTCCCACATCCTCTGGAAAAGCAGCCATCTTAACCCCTGATCTACTTTTCCAGGTTCTCCATATTAACTTTTATTTGGATTTTTTTTTAATATTTTAGAGGAGAGTTTTAAATGTTCTTAATTAAAAATGTAGTGATCAGAGAAATTCAATTAAAAAAAAACTTCAGAAGACACTGAACCCTGCTCCTTCTTGGTTTTCATAGTCCAGACCTTCCTGGTGCCTTTGAAGGATTGAACTGACAGAGGTGAGGGCAAAGTCACAGGTACTGGACCCAGTAAAGATGCATGCATGGGAGCCACCCTGTGAAAGACTCAGATGAAAGCCAGTCTTGGTCTGACAGAACTAGAAGTCACAGACTGCTAAAGGAACTAGGGAAAACTGGAAGCCTTGTCATCCATGTTCCGGAAAGAGCTTAGCATCAGCCCTCCTCCCCAGAGCTGCGTCTGCATCCTCACAACCTCTGAGAGCGAGCTCGAGCCACACTTGCCCTGTTCTCTCTGCATTTTGCTTTAGTTGGGGAACAAATGCAACTGCATGTCGTGCACAAATGGAAGACTGACTATTTGTTGCTGAACTGTGATAGCTTAATAGCTCCGAACAAACCGACTGCTGGAAATTCAAACCTACAGAGTAGAAATCACACTACCAAACAGGATGGCTGTTGGCCAGAGAACCAGCATCGTGGCCTGCATTCTTGTTGCTGTTGTAGTTAGTAGTTTTGGGTTGTTGTTGTTGTTGTTGTTGTTGTTGTTGTTTGGTTGTTGTTTTCTGAAAAGGCAGGGTGCTGACTTAACTCGGGGCTTCAGATTGTCAGGGGCCTGGAAGCAATTTAGTTGCATATGAGTCAAACAGGTTATTAGGAGTTCCTCTGGGAGAATTTTCCATTTAAGAAATATTTTTTTTCTATAAATAGTCTGCAAAACCAGATTTTAAAATCATAATGAGACTTCTCTAATCAAATCTGTCTCCTAAAATCAGAAGCAATTTTGGCAACTCTCTTGACAACAGCTGAACAATCTGCCACATGGCCTTGATGCTCCTGAGACTCTGTGCTGATCACTGTAGGAAACAGCTTAGCTCAACTGCCATTTTGGAAATGCCACCCCACCCCCCAGCAGAATATAATAGATTTTTTTACATCACACAATGAAGGGGGAGAATTCATCCATCTTCCTTAGAGCATGATGCCCTCCACAATGGATTCCAAATTCAGTTCATCTGAAAAGAAGTTGACCCACCCATAATTTTATAGGGCAAGGGTCATGGCCTGACCCCATTTGAAGAAAAATGGCTATACTTTGTGAGGCTATATACTTGAAAGGAATGTTAGTGTAATGCCTTTCTCCTTTTTGGGAATCCATTACAGGGTACTCCAAGGCCAAATTAATTTCTCAAAATCTCTTATTGGATATCAGGGAAAGCAGGCCGAGTGAGCATGGCTGTTACTGATTCTGTAGGAAGTAGCTATGAGAATATCTGAGACAGCCTAGACCAACTATGTAGCCAGAGGTACTTTTGATATTCCAGAAAACTTCAGCAAGGTACTTCAATCCTATAGAAACTGAGGTTTGAGATGTTCTGAAAGTAGTCGAGATATTTCAGTCAGGCCATTACACTTAATAAAAGCCTAATGGTTTTCAAAACAAAGCCTTACTATATTCCCTTCGCCCACATTAGATATTACAGTCACCAAATACAAATACGATTTAAAGGTTGGCTCAGTGCTCTGAGAATTAAGTTGCTGGAATAAATAGATCATGAAAACTCTAGAATATTTATTTTCTTCACGATGATTTAGTTAAAGGTTGACAGAACTGCCCTTATTTGGGTATTCAAATACTTAAGAATTAATTTCCAGCAGAGTTGATACAGTTATTTTTTTTTAATGCTTCCACTTTATAAAGTGAGGGAAATATTGTGTTCTTCCTGAAAACAAAGATGTTATCTCCGTCACTCATCATCAAAAATAAATGTACACACACACACACACACACACACACACACACACTCAGACACACACAGAGGGGAGAGAGAGAGAGAGAGAAAGGAGACACCAGGTCATCAGGTTCTCTTTTAAGATGTGTGGAAACCGCTATGCTATTATCATAGCTCCCTGCAACAAGTCCCATACAAAAAAGTTTTTGTGTGTTTTAAACTTCTTTTATGTTTGAGATTATAATATAATTATATAATTTTTGCCTTCAGTTTTCTCCCTCCAAACTGTTCCTGCTCTCTCTCAAGTTCATGGTTCCTTTTTGCATTAATTGCTGTTATATGCATATAAGTATGCATATATACATATGCATTTCTAAACATAACCTAGTCTGTAAAAGGTTACTTCTATGAATGCTTTCAAGGCTGTGTGGGACTGGATAACAAGAAGGTGTGCTCTTCCCTGGAAAGACTCTTTCTCCGCTCTCGGTAACCCTTAGTTGCCTAGAGTTCATTTTGTAGAGTTGAGGTCTCCTGATTTTCCCCTCTCCCACTTTGGCATATCCATTGTTGTCCGTGTTCAGCTAATGTTTAGGCAGTCATGTTGGTGAGATTTCACGGGTGCAGGAGATATAGTCTTACAGAAAACTCTCTGATGCTTTCTCTGGCTCTTAACACGACTTTCTCTTCCACAGTGTTCCCTGAGACTTAGGCAAGAAGTGCTTTGAGGATGTAGCCTTTGGCACTGGGACCCACAATTCTGCATTTTGTCTGCTTGTGGTTTTTCATTTCCAAAATATTTATTTTTCGAACGACGAATAGAGTAGGAAGCTGCTTCTATCTTTGCATGAGGAGAGGGCTTAGTTCTTTAAGCCTTTAGTTCATCTCACTCTGCTAAGATAAAACAGTAAATAGGAGACTGGTGGCTGAAATCGCAGCTATTTTAAGACAGGGTCTCCCTGTGAAGTCATGGCTGGCTTTGAGAACACTGTGTAGACCAGGAGGGCCTTGAACTTACAGACATCTTCCTCCCCTCTAAGAACCAAGATTAGAGGCCTGTGCCACTATGCCTGGTGTTTACTTTTATTTTTAGTTATACACATCATATCTGTGTATGGATATGGGAAGAAGCATGCTTGCACTCTCAGAAAGGCACAAAAAGATCCCCTGGAACCGAACTTATGGGTGGCTATGATCCTCTGCCATGGAACCTGAGAACCAAGCTGAGTCCTCTCCAAGAGAAATACATGCTCCTCACTGAAGGGTCACCACTCCAGCACACTTGTTAACACCGAGAATGTGTGAAGCATTTTGCAATTGCTAACTTACAATGTTCCCTTTGAGGAACAATTATCACACCTCTGTAATCGGGGTTCCCTTGGAACTTAAAAGAATAATATCAGTTTATCAATGTACTTCAGCAACAGAGAAGCCATCTTTCACATTTCTCATAATTGCTATCTATTATCAGTTGTTGGCTGGCTAGTTTTGTGTCAATTTGACACAAGCTGGAGTTATCACAGAGAAAGGAGCTTCAGGTGAGGAAATGCCTCCATGAGATGTAGCTGTGGGGCATTTTCTCAATTAGTGATCAAGTGAGGAGGGCCCCTTGTGAGAGGTGTCATCCCTGGGCTGGTAGTCTTGGGTTCTATAATAAAGCAAGCTGAGCAAGCCAGGGGGAGCAAGCCAGTAAGTAACATCCCTCCATGGCCTCTGCATCAGCTTCTGCTTCCTGACCTGGTTGAGTTCCAGTCCTGACTTCCTTTAGTGATCAACAGCAGTATGGAAGTGTAAGCTGAATAAACCCTTTCCTCCCCAACTTGCTTCTTGGTCATGATGTTTTGTCCGGGATTAGAAACCCTGACTAAGACAGTTGCTCACAGGGTGCTGTTAGAATGAAGCTTGCTTAGACAGATCAACATTTGCTTGAAAATGTGAGCCAGCTGACAGTCATGTCAGTCAGAGTAAGAGTCTCCTCTCAGTGTTCCCCAGATGACCAGCACAAAACCACCTGGTGTGGTGGCTAAAATACCAACTTCATCACCACTCCATCAGTGAGAGATTGGACCACCTGAGACTCCCCATGACACCATTACTATTAATGTCTTACTGGGTTCAGCAGAGGATGGATACCAACATCTCCACAGGAATCCTGTCCTAAACTCTTTCCTCCATCCTGTAGATGTTTAACTTATTTTCTACTAAGAGAGTTTTTAATATTTAATCATACACACATCATAGAAAATAGCACATTATTAAGGTAGTGTTTGTATATGTGTGGGTGCATGTCTGTGTGTCTGTATGTGTACGTGTCTCTGCGTATGTGTGAGCTTGTGTATGTCTCTGTGTGTCTGTCTGTGTATAAGACAAATATTGCTGATCTTACCAATCAGCATTATAATATCACAGATCCTGTATTTTGGTATTCTTCCCTCAAATAGTATCTTGAGAGAAAAATAAAGCCCACTAGGGTTTATGCCTTTAAGAAGAACTTGATGAGTTGAGATCCTTGTCTATATGGCAAACTAAAGTAATCTCATCTCTCTCCATTTAATGTGGCAGACAGGTCTATTGATATATTTTTCTGAAAATATCTCTTCTCTTCTCTTCAAAGTGAATGAGCCTTTTACAACCAGTGTAGCCAAGTTAATAATATGCTTTGAGATCATCTGAGATAGTGATGTACTTAACCTGCTATTTTGTATAGTCACAGCATTAGGAAGGTTGAGAATAACTGCTTTAAGAGAATAAGCAACCTTTCTCCTACTCTTTCATAAGAGTCCCCAAGCTCCATGTACTGTTTGGCTATGAGTATCTGTATCCGTCTGAGTCACCTGCTGGGTGGAGCCTCGCAGCCAGACCAAAGGGGATAAGAACTCCACAGGAAAACCAAGAGCCAACTAACCTGGACCTTTGGGGCTCTTAGCATCTGAACCACCAACCAAAGAACCTACATGGGCTGGCCCCAACCTCCCTGCTCATATGTAGCAGATGTGCAGCTTGACCTTCATGTGGATCTTGAACAACTGAAGCAGGGGCTATCCCAAAAGCTGTTGCCTGTATGTGGGTTATGTTCTATTAGCTGGGCTGCCTTGTCTGGCCGCAGTGGGAGAGGAAGCACCTAGCCTTGCAGAGATTTGGAAGTACCAGGGTAGGTAGGGGGATATCTGGGGAAGGGCACCTTCTCAGAGGAGATGGGGGAAGGATTGTGGGAGAGGGTAGCTAGGAGGACAGCAGAAAGCAGGATGTAAACTGAGTCAGAAAGAAAGAAATAATATTACATTTAAAAAATGAGAGAGAACAAGTAACTAGCATTCTAGGCCTTGGGTTTGCCACACAACCAACTTTTATAACCTGAGCTAAATGTCTATCTTTAGCTTAAATTGTATATTTTTCCATGCCCCAACCCAGAATAATGTATGTATGTGTTTGTGTTGTGGTAATGATTTGCTTAAAGCAGCCAATGGATTGAAAGCCACCTTAAACAAAACAGATGCCCCAAAAATATTGGAAACAGCATGTGGCTATGGACTGATAATGCCTGCTGGCTGTTTTGAGTGTTATTCTTGGTCAGTTGGGGTCTGAAAAATAACTTCTTGCCTTGCAAAGCTCTGTTAAAGATTTCTGTAAGGAATCTATTGGTCTGTTCCCATACACACAGCATGAATCTGCTGCTCAAAAAATACAGAGCAAAGCCCCTTTGTTAGAGACAGACATCACACACACACACACACACACACACCCCTCATGCAATAGGCTCAGTCAGAGTAGACATAGGCACAGCACACAGGAAAAAGGAACAGTCAGAACACACACATACAACAGACATAAAACAGACAGGTTAGTAGCCACAAGGTACAGACAGATAGAAAACACAGGGAATGATGCAGAGAATTTAAATTTAGGCTCACTCTTGATTTAAACAGTGCAACAGGGGGGTGGGGTTCTGTCTTCATTCCTTAATGCTGTACTGACACATTTTAATGCCCTCTCTGCACTAACATGGGTAGGCACCATAGAAGAAAATGGTTTTAACTTCATCTATCTATATCTATTAAAAATCCATAAAGGAGCCAATTTGACCTAAAATACTGCTTATTTGGCAGTTCTTAATTTTACTTCATTAACTCCAGCATAACCCGTAGAATAGTATAATGACTTAATGATATTAGCAAAAACATTTGTTTAAAAATTTTTTAAAGAACATCAGCTACTAGGCTGATTTAATTCATCTCATCTCCCACATGGTATTAAAAGGTCAGTAAGTAATTTGGCAGTCATCAGAACATGTCAGACAAGGTAGGGCCTTGTGAGAGGGCCGGAACAAACTCAAATGGGTTTAATGAACTTTCCCATAGCCAACACAAGGGTGAGACTTAACATCTGTGTTGCAGAGCCCTGATCCATTACTATGGACAATACAGTCCATGGTGAAGGCCAAAGCAACTGTTCCTCACTGCAGCTATGTATAATGGGTGTCGATTTTAGTGACTATGAAGCCACAACAAACATGACCAAGACATGGCAGAATAGAGAAATATGTAATAACTATAACAGGCAAGGGGAACATCTGAGATATTTCCCAAACAGTACCCTTACGAGGGGAGCATGTAAATATATCTATACAAACTTCTGAGCATGCTCAGTTTAAGGTCATCATTAAAGACTGAAAGAAGGCAGACACACTCCAGAACATTGTTAGCTCAAGGTCATGGATCCTACCTTTGAAAGGTTAACTCAGCAGACTGGATGCCTCTAGGCATGCTCATCTAGAGTTATAAAGTTTGACTGAAAACAAAGGAAAGGACATTTGAAGTTGCTTTAACCCAGGAGTTTGTCTCTCAGGGTGTCTGCCTGACTGAGTGGCTGACATCTCTGCTTCTACCTGCTCTGCCCCATGCTGGGTTTTCTAAAGATCCTGAAAGTTGAAAAGCAAGAAGGAAATCTCCCACTTAAACCAGATATTTTCCTTGGAAGTTCTCCCCAGTTGAGATGCCAGAGGCGCATCTCCCTCTAGCTATCCAGCCCTTTTGAAAACACTTTTTTTTTTTCTCTCTCCTGGGCTTTAATTTCCTGCCTTATTGTAATTATTGGCTCCTTCTCCTGAAATCCACCTTGACAACAGTCCTAGGCAGGCAGGCACTGGTTGCCTTGAATACTTTGTATTATTGTTATGTACCAGCTTATTCTCTCCAGGGTTTGTTTATTAATTTCAAACTCGTTCTGGAGTGTGAATTAAAGATAGTTTCATTTGACCATTTTCACCTTCAAATGCACAGTTTGGAATATCTTATTGCAGCTAGTACCATTGAACGCACTAATGACATGAACAGTAAAGATGACACGACTTTCTTACTCTCCTTCATCCTTAAGCATGCATGTCTAGCCCAGTTTAAACTACAGGTGCAGTGTTTATATTCCAAATCAACATAAGTTTATTCAGGTGTACAAATGTGATTAATGTTCTGTGATCATCATGACTGTTTTGTATGTTAAGTATGAAATGAGGCAATATAAATCAACAGGATTGGATTTCTAAGGTGTGAGAATCAAGGTTAATAAAAGCTCATGAACAATGAAAAAAATAATACCTTTCCTTTAGGAGAGTGCAGACTACAGAAGAGAGGAGGAAATGATTAACATCTGTCGGCCTCCCTCAGATACCCACTCTATACACTAGAACACTGTAGCTATTCACTTAGGATGCTGCTAGACAGTAGTGAGCAACACGTGACTTTACCACCTCATCTTTCCTACCATCATCAGGATATGTCCAGTCCTACCATCTGTCTGTCTGCAGTATAGACAAAACAACAACAACAACAACAACAACAACAACAAACCCAGTTCTTGGCATAAATTTCCAGGTGCAGCTGTTGTGAATGCACATCTAGATGTCATTAGTATGCAGGTGGCCAAGAAGCCAAGACCTCTCAGAAAGAGGTAGAGTCATTGTGACATGCTGTCACATGGACATAGATTAAAGTGTAAGCAGTGGTATTCATCAAGGGGAAAAGTAGGGCTTATGCTTAGTAAAAGCCTCCGGTTCTAGACTGCTGGCCAAAAGAGTTACCGTGTTTCTCTAAAATATATTTGTATCAATGTGACCACTCTATATACAAGCCACACTCTCATGCTAGTGGCCTGGTTTTGTCTTCTCTTGGTTCACCTTCCCAATCATCGTCAATGTTATCAAGGCCCTGAAAAAGAGAATGGTCCTTCTTTGCATGCACAACTATTGTCTGCAAGGACATTCTCAGGGCAGATTCTAAGTCTGCACAGAGCACGAAGGTGATTGATCTTCTCGCTATGAAGTTTCAGCCTTGGGCCACACTACAGACCAGGCAGGGTTCTCAAATCAGTGTCAGCCCTCGCCTTTCTGTCCTACTGTCTCATTCCCACTCAGCATCCAGTCCAGTCTCTGATGCATCCAAACCTGCTCTCAGGGACAACCTGGAAATAGTGTTTGCGTGGCCACCCACGGAGATCCAGGTGCTCCACAGTTTACACCTGGACTCTCCGGAATCGAGGAGGAAGAGGGTTTAATTGTTTAAAAGGAGAGCAAGAACTAGCTTACAAGCACACACACACACACACACACACCATCAGAGAACTGGATGTGAGTGTGAAAGCAGACTGATGGGTAAGCCAACTGAACTTGCAGAGACTCTTCAGACCTGTCAAAGATTAGACCCTGAGGTGAACTGGAGGGAACACTTGAGGAAAGCACAGTTGTCTGGGGGAAGCCAGGAACTCTAATGGAAACTCTATTGGCAGCTGATGCATGAAATGAAAAGGGGAGGGAGACATTAAGGGAAAAAAGGATTCAACTCAGAGCAGCTGTGTATATCAAACTACAGCATGTAAAACGGCCATCGACTCCCACCATTGAAAAGAATAATCAGCCCCTAATCTAAAGTCAGTGTACTAACTTGCAGAAATCTAAAAACATCTAAATGGTGTTCTCATTTAGCGGGGGGGGGGGGGGAGGGCAAAGCCCAAATTAAGCAAAATCGAAGCTTAAACCCAGGGAGCTTTCTTTGAAAGTTGGCAAATCCTATGTTTCCTTTTAGACGGTTTGGTTGAGATCGGGAATAAACATAGCTTGTAACACAGATTTTGCTTCTCCTACTTGAATGCTAATCATAGCAGACTACACAAGGCATCTCCTATAGCATCTCCTGCCCTGCTCCATTCAGAGGTGACAGGAAAGATTTCATGCCATTACACATCCCCTCTTCTATACCGGGCTCTAGGCTATGTGTTTTAGGTATGACTTTGCTATAAAAGCACAGCTTCTGGATACTAGCCTACCTATCTACTTAAAAACTCAGGAAATGGGGTCACAGCAGCATGGTAATGACCCTTTAGCTTGCTGATACCTTCAAATATCAAAAGCATCTCTCAGAGGATGCGGCTACACATATAAAACAACACACTCTCATATTCACGAGGCTAGTCTCCGAAGGCTGCCTTATGTGACCGTGGGCTGGGCTGAGAGCAGAGCCAACCTCCCCGTGGGATATGTGGGAACCCTCACTGCCTCCTTACAGCTCTGGCTGTCGGCTGATCATTTTGTTACTCCTTGGTTGGCAACTACAAACCTGTCTTCAAGACCTCCAGAACCACGTAGCATTGTAGCTGTGTGTCTCCATCTTTACAGGGGTGTCACTGTACATACTGCAAGACCAGGAACCAACTGTCCCTCACTGAAGCCTCTTCTAATCTAAACACATTCACAATGACTATCTGATAAGATCACATTTTAAGATACTAGGGTCTATGCCTTAAGTATGTCTCACTTCAGGGAGGAAGATGTGTTTATGACCTACACATATCTGATGTTTCATCCCGTACCATGTAGGAAGACAAGTTTTTAAATTTATTTATTCATTTATTTATTTTTACCTTTTGTGTGGATGTGGTATACATGTGTGTGCACCTATCTGGAGGGGTGCAGACACCAATGGGGAGGCCAGAGAGATTATCAGGTATCCTGATCTGTCACTTCCCATCCTGTCCCCCTGACACAAGATCTCTAACTGAATACACAGCTCACCATTTATGGTAGGCTGGTAGGCTAGTACACTCCCAGGATTCACCTGTCTCTGCTGCACTTGGGTTACAAGTCCATACCTTCATGCCCAACCTTTACATGGGTGGGGGCCATTCAAACCTAGGTCCCCATGCTTGCAAACTGAGCCATTTCTCTAGCCCTTGGCAAAATTCATTCTTAAATGTTCTAGTTTCTAGGCTATTTAGTACACTAAGAAACATTTGTTTGAGATTAACAAACCAATATAAACTATTGGCAGGCTGTATTATAAAAGTGAAAGTAAACATATTATAAAAGCCACCACATCTTCTTTTTAATCTCATGTCCACTCTGATTTTGTAACACATGGTAAGTCCTATATTTATCCTGATGTTCCGTCCCCTAAGTGTTTAGCTTATAAATTAGAAGGAAACTGATTAATGTCTACAGCAATGTCTCCTCTGTTGAAGTTAGAGATAAGATGTTAGGAATTTAGAAAGTCTGATTCTCTTCATTAAAAACAGGATGTGTAGATATTATCACAGGTGAATTAGGAGTTATTAATGGTTATATTTTAAGAAAGATTAGATGTGAATATGTCTTTCTTACCTGTATTGGTGTCTGGTTGATACTATACACCTGAAAATGAGCTATGAAAGATCTCTATCATGTCTGTCTACTCATCTGTGAGCAGATCTGAGAAAACCATATCTGTTAAAAATTCTTCTTATGAATAGTTCTTATGAATAGTTTTATTTAAAGCATATCCCATATCCCATGAGCATGTATAACTCTAGGCCAGGGCTAATTAACAGTCTACTTTATAATTACTCACATCTTTGGATGCCAACAATTAGGTCACTATATCTTTAATAGGAGCTTTAGATTAAACAAGCCTTTGGGTATCCGTAAGAGTGTTAGTGTGCTTGGCTCAACTTTTTTTGTAGATCAGATGAAGTTAAATTTTACTCCAACTTATATCCAATTAAATTCTCAGTGCTTAACCCATATTAGAAATGAGGTTGGCCATAGAATTTTTGCTTCTACATAGTTTAAAGATTTCTTTTCCCTCTTGGAAATTATTAGTCATGGTACCAACAAAAGTGAGCCCATGTCTTATCCCATGGCATCTTCCTGAATGCCCAGCATCCTAAGCAAAAGCCCACAGTGGAAGAGGATCTTGAGGAAGGATGCACTGTTACAGCTCTCTTTACAGATATAGAAACATGGTACTTCTCACTCTAAGGAGGCTTTGTAGAAATTGGAGTATGAAGCCTGGACGAACCAATCTCAAAATCATAATATCATCTAAGGTTAAAAGTGTAACAAAATCAAGTGATGGGTTTTTAAACCTGAAGTTGACTTTTAAAAATAAAAATGATAGTTTTTATTTCATTTGGACAAAAGTGAAGAACATTAGTCAAAATTTTAAATCTCTCTTCCTATTACCCTGAGCTGACAACTCCTAACATTATTTCTTCAGACAGTCTCCAATAGTAAACAAGCACATACAAGCACATACTTTTCATGATACATAAGGAAATATGCTCCCCATGTTCTTCTATGATATCCTTCCTGTCACCTCCATCCCCTTTCACTTCGAACTGGAGCTGTGGAAGGATGGATGGGTACATCCTACAGTTATAAAGAAGCTATGCAGTATCCAACTGTGTGTTGTATCACAGTAGATAATGACAGTTTGATTCCATGTTTTATATGACACAAATGCCACAGAGTCCTTTAACTTTCCTGTGGATACCCAGCACAAGTCTGACTGGAAACATATTTCTAGAGGAGGCAGATTAAAATTGTGCACATTTTATCTTAGAAATATCCAAATGCTCCCTGAATGTCTGTACAGTGTTGTGGGTGCACCAGGCATCATCAAACACACTAATCTCTTCTAATTTGACCTGGAAAAGTAGAAGTTTTTGGATGAAACTAATATAGGTGCAATAGCAGGGCTTCCTAGAGGCATTGTCTATGGACTGACCATATAGGTGCACATCATATGAGTACAGTATGCAAGCAACTTTCTATTTTTTCTTATGTTCAATCTATTGGATGATATTTAATATTATTATGTTGAATTTTTGAGCATAATATATAATTTAGTAAACAGTAGTGTCTGGGCATCTCTAATGCTCCTGGAAGACTGTGAGTAGCCTAGGAGTCAAGGAGAGAGTTTGTGTGTCCCTTCTGCAATTATAAGTGCCCCATGGCAGATCTCACATCACTGCCCCCCAGACCCAGCTGCACTCATGGTCCGGATGCCAGCACACTCTGGTCATTCACCTTATGGCAGCAAGTCGTTCCTCATACCTTAACTTTGGCCTTTCTCATTCTGTGAAAGCAAGATAAATAATAGCAATTTCTTACAATGGCAATCAGGATCAAACAAGATGGCATAATGGCATAATAAATACTATTTCTGATCTCCAGTGAGTGTATTGCATTGATTTTTTTTTTTTATCACTGTGTTTGTAACTATGTCCTGGTGAAGAAAGTTCCTGTTTTATTAATTGAAGAAGGAAAGAGACTGTGCATTCCTAAGCCTTAAACAGACAGTTCACAGGGCTGGTTTTAAATCAATCTGTGGATAAAGATAGGGTTGAAAGTCAGTCAATAGCACCAGGCTGTTCTGTCCAGAAATTGAGGATAAAGGTCAACCATTCCCTGAACATCCTTGCTTCTAAATGTCCTTTTAACTCTAGCTACCTCAGAGGTCTCGGGATTCTGCTCAAATCTTCTACTCACTATGCCCTCTGTTAGAATTGTAACTTCCTTTGCTTAGCCAGCAGTATGTTCAGCTGCCAGTGTCAGACAGAGTGGCAGTTTCTTCTGCATGTGTGTTATTTTGTATAGAATTTGTATCAAATTTTGTGTAGAAGAGGGTGAATTTTACTCCACTTATTTGATGCACAATGAAGCCCACCTCCTTTCCCATATCCCAGTTAAATTTTCAGTCTTCAGTGTATGCTAGGTTAATCAAAGTAATCTGTGCTTTGAAATGAGAAACAGAACCCTGCTTCTCAAATTTTATCTTAGCCCCAGAATTATAGAATAACTCCATTTATAGTGGATAACCAAAATATATCAGTTTATATGAAAATCTATTATTGTTGCCTTATTAATCAACTGTGATAAGCAGTGTGGTTTGCCTTTTATCCGCCTGCATTCATGCTGTTTAAAATAATATTGTCTATAAGTTAAATTCTCAGTGCAAATGTGTATGCACATATATGCATCCTTAAGTACTTGTTTGAATAATTGGACTACGGGATATACAAATTCCTAGATAGAAAAATAAGATTATTTGCATTCTGGAACTCTTGCTTCTGTGGTTTAATTGTGTGACTCCCCGTCCCATGCTTTATTCACCCTGGCCCTTCATGGCTTCCTGACAGCTACTCTCATTCAGAGTCTATATTTAGCAAGCTCTTCCTTGTGCCTGGACACTCTTTGTTCTTCCCAACACAAAGTCTCCAGACTTACCCTTCAAGGACCACATCATGTAGTGCCCTGATTCCCTACTTTCTTCTTCCACAAGTCTGTGTATGTCATTTATTGGAACATACATCTTAAATAACTGATTAGCTTCCCACTCATGGAGACTCTAATTTGAGCATTCACTCTTTTGTCTCCAGAAAAGACTCAAACGGGCAACAAGCGCTATTCCTTCTCATGTAATACTCTTATATAAGCTCACCTGCAACCCATTTTAACAAAAGAAGATATGAAAAATCAACAGACAATTGCTTTATTTCTTTGATTAGTTTTGGTGATATATTTTGATTTCCGGGTCAGTTTCCCTGGTGGCAGTCAAAGATGTAAGAACTAGAGAGCAAAGCTTTGCCTTTTTGTCCCAACCTTCTCGATAAAAGTATATGGAATGAAGTTGTGTGGGCAGAGCTATCACAGGCCCATGCCATTTCATAGTCACCTAAAGGAAAACAGGTCAGAGTAGCCCCAAGGTCATCATTCAAGTTGGTATTGTGAGTATTTAATATGGCAAACAAAGTAGGCCAGTGCATCCGGTCCTCAAGGGACTTGCACTAACAAATCAATAATAAACCTTGAAATAATATTTCTTAGGGAAGCGCCAGAAAATTTGACATCATCACCAACTAGACTTCTTTCATCCAGACCAAATGTCACAAGGAAGCTTTGGCACAGAGACTTGGTGTCAATTATCTCAGACAATGATTATTTTCAACATCAAATAGTCAATTTACAACGTATCACAAAATATACAAGTATCCCAGTGGCAACCCTGTCTATGGCAGAGGCTGGGCAGTAGAATGAGGAATAGGGCAAAGGAAATATTTAGTGAGGTAAGGGAAAGATAAGTAGCCTAAGTTATCTGCAGGCAGTTGTGCTGCACAGAAACTGTACTTGACTTTCTATGCAGAAAACCAAAGATCCCGTGGTTCAGGAACAATACAGTGTCTGATATGTCTTCTCAATCTAAAATCATGTTCATCACAACACTCACAGATAACCACAAGGACTCTCTGTGACCCCTAGGATATCTCCAAACTCTAACCTGGAGTTCAGACCGTTTACAGATAATGCCCTAAACATGCTGGATAGATCCTCTATTCCACTAAAGGTTAGTTTCAATCCACAAAAGCCATGCCTGCTTTCTGATTAAACATGGAGGGTATGTTTTGTTCAGCTGTATTTCCTATGGGCAACTTACAAAAAACCCTGCCGAGGAGCCATTTCATTATAGATTTAAAGATGAGAAATTGGCGGTGAGAATGTAATGCAATGGTTCTAATGCCACACCCTTCAGAATGTTGAGTACTGAGTTCAAGCATGCCCTTAAAGCTTTAGAGAGGGAAGGTGGGCTGTCATCCCCAGCTTCAATTCAGCCAGTTCTTTGATGGCCTGCAAGAGTAGCTGTAGAATAGACCTTTTATGGTCTTGTATCTCATAGACAGTAGCCTGTACTTTGGAGTTTAAGGAGGGCAGTGTCTTGAGTCTTTGTGTTAAGTAAGCAAAAGAATTTATTATTGAGTAAGAAATGTAGGAAGCTCTCTTTACTCAGTACATTGGATGTCCTCTTCATCCAAATCTAAATTTCAGGACAGAACTAGAAGCATGAAGAAGCAACTTGTTGATTTTAAGGTACTGGGAAATGGATAGAAACTCCTCACCCATATTTGTAATAAAGAATTGCATGTATTATAATTTCATTTAGATTTTAGCTGGCAATCAAATTTATGTATATATGATATTTTTATATGTTTACAATTTGGAATGATTAAATCAGTCCATTGCTTAATTTGATCATTTTGTGGTAAACACAATAAAATTTATTTTTATAGGAATTTTGAGGTGTGCATTACATTTTTATTTATACTAGCCATCTTTCTCTACAACTAATTACTAAAGCTCTCTCCTCCTAAATAAAATTCAGTACAGCGTGATCAACATTTCTCTTCTCCATTAAAGTCCCCCTTCTCTGGGAAGCACGGTGCTCTACTTCCTTTCCCATCCGTTTCTCTGGATAACACGTTTTCTTTTGATAACACCACTGTCTTTCCTTTGTGTCCCTGCCTTACTCAAGGTAACACACTGCTATGCCCACCTCTTAACCCATTTTAAAGCCTCTTGCCTCCTCTCCTCCCTGCGACATCACCAATGGCCTCCTTGGATTCTTTGTGGGCATGCTATCACCTTTCAGCTCCCTCCTCTCCTCCTATGTGCTCATCTGGACACTTCTCAGGCTTATTTTCTTTAGCTGATTCAATTCCCCAAGTCTATCTCATCTCTCCTCCTCCTTCCCCTGCCCCTCCTCCTCCTCCTCCTCCTCCCCCTCCTCCTCCTCCTCCTCCTCTGTACTAGTACTTCTTACAGTTTCTATTAATTTCCAAGTTAAATCAGATGGTAGCTATAATGCTAGTTACTGACCTTCTAAGTCAACCTTTAAAGCCTTATTCATGCCCAAAGTTGACATTTTAATTATTTATTAAATCAGCCCAGAGAGAATCTGTTCATCACAGTAGAATGTAAATTTAAGATAGAAACAAAATCAACCCTTTTGGCCCTAAGACATTTTTGTTGTTGTTTTGTTTTTCATTCTCAAAATTTGGCCATTGTAGGTGCTGCAGTCATCCTCGTAAGAAATGTCAATGCAGAAATATGGTATGGGTTATGGAAAATATTCCAGCCAGTTGTTTGGGGTGGACGAGGCATTCCTTACAACTTAAATTCAGGTCCTGATAGTGCTCTCTCACTTTCAGGAGTTTCTGGAACCCCAGCCCACGAGTACTTGGTGGATTCACAGCCATCACAAATAGGTGAAGTTAATATGACACCAACCCATCCACAAAATTTGTCCTGTCTAAGAGTAATGCAGGGACAAAGATGGAGCAGAGACCGAAAGAATGGCCAATCAATAACTGGCCCAACTTGGGACCCAGCCCCATGGACAAGCACCAATCCCTGACACTGTTAATGATACTCAGTTAAAGCATGTAGACAGGAGCCTAGCATAACTATCGTCTGAGAGGCTCCACTAACAGCTGACTGAAACAGATGCTGATACCCACAGCTGAATACTGGACGGATGTCGGGAAGTCTTATGGTAGAGTTGGGGGAATAAAGATCCTGAAGAGATAGGAACTTTCCAGAAAAACCAACATAGTCAACTAACTTGAACTTCTGGGAGCTTTCAGAGACTGAGCCACCAACCAAAGAGCATACACAGGCTGGTCTGAGACCCTTGGCAATAGGGCTACCTTTTCTGGCCACAGTAGGAGAGGATGTGCTTAACCCTGCAGAGACTTGTAGCAGGGTGGGGGGATACTTGAGGGGGCACCCTTTCAGAGGAGTAGGGAATGGACAGAGGGACTCTAGGAGGTGGGGACAGTGTATGAGGTATTAATTAATTAATTAAAATATGAACAAATAAATACACATTCATGTAAACTTTAGTACAACAGGAATTTATTCACAAGCACGAGTGATACTAAGATTGAGAGGGAACACACTGTCTATAATTTCATTTGTTACCATTGTGAGTTGTTTGCATCAGGATTTCCTTTGATACCTATTCTCCATCCCCTTTTAGGTGATAATGCTCATATATATGAGACAAGCAATTCATCTTTGCTAACCAACAGGGCCCACTGTGACAGACTAAGCATGGACTAAATCCTGCTTTATTTTTCTTGCTAGATAGTTACTTAACCTCTAAGTAGGGACCAGATGATGAAACCTAATCAGTAGAATTTGGCAAAAGAATATTTCCACTGTCCTTATCCCTCCACTGGAAGTATATGGATACTTCAGGATCCATATCCCCTATTCCTAGGAATTTTAGGTAGAGTCACTTCATAGCCACCCTAGGGTCTCCTATCCCAGGTCTTTGGCATGTCCTAGAGATGCATCTCTGCTACTGATTTCCATTCTCTCTCCCCTGCTCTCCCTACACCTTATCCCTCTGTTCCCCTCCACTCAACATCCCCTCTCCCACTCAGCTTCTTCCATCCATCCACGTCTAATATCTATTTTATTTATTCTTCTGAGAAAGATTCAACTAGCCTCCCTTGGTCCCTCTTTGTTATTTGGGTTCTTTTGGATTGTGGATTAAAGTATCCTGTACTTTATGGCTAATATCCACTTATAAGTGAGTATATACCATGCATGTCTTTTGGGGGCTGGGTTACCTCACTCAGGATGATATTATCTAGATCTATCCATTTGCCTGTAAAATTCATGATGTCCTGTTTTAATAGCTGAGTAGTATTTCATTGTGCAAATGGACCACATTTCCTTCATCCACTCTTCAGGAGAGGGACATCTGGGTTTCTAGCTATTACAAATAAAACTGCTCTTATCATAGCTGAGGATGTAAGTGTCCTTGTGGGATGCTGGAACATATTTTGGGTATATGCTCAGAAGTGGTATAGCTTGGTCTTGAGGTAGAACTATTCCCAATTTTCTGAGAAACTGCCACATTGATTTCCAGAGTGGTTGTACAAATTTGCATCCCCACCAGCAATGGAGGAGTATTCCCCTTTCTCCACATCCTCATCAGCATGAGCTGACCCTTGAGTTTTTTATATTAGCCACTTTAATGGGTGTGATGTAGAATCTCAGAGTTGTTTTGATTTGAATTTCCCTGTTCACGAAGGACACTGAATATTTCTGTAACTGTTTCTAGGCAATTAGAGAATCCGCTGTTGAGAATTCTGTTTAGCTCTGTACCCCATTTTTAAATTGGGTTACTTGAAGTTTTGGTGTCTAAGTTCTTTGGTATCTAAGTTTTTGTGTCTAAGATTTAGTGAATGTGGTTTTACATTAAGGTCTTTGATCCACTTGGACTTGAGTTTTGTGAAGGGTGATAAATATATATGTATTTGCATTCCTCTCTGTTCAGACATCTAGTTAGGCCAACACTATCTGTTGAAGATACTCTCTCTTTTACATTGTATGATTTTTGGCTTATTTGTTAAAAATCAAGTGTTCATAAGTGTGCTTTTTTTTTCTGAGTCTTTGATTAGATTCCATAGATCAACTTATCTGTTTCTATATCAATACCATGCAGTTTTTATTACTATAGCCTATAGGACATCTTGAAGCAACCAACCCACAGAACCTTAGACCTAAAATGAGTCCTGACTATAAGATGTGCAGGAGCAAACATAGGGCAGAGATGGAGGAAATAGCCAACCAATAACTGTTCCAAATTGAGACCCATCCCATAGGCAAGAACTAATCTCTGACACTATTAATGATATATTGTAATGCTTGCAGACATATAATGTTGACACGTAATATTTGCATAACTGTCCACTGAGAGGCCTCACCCAACAGCTGAACTAAACAGATGCAGAGACCCACAGTCAAACATTAGGTAGAACTCTGGGAGTCTGTGGAAGAGTTTGGGGAAAAGAATGAGGGATCTGAAGAAGATAGGGACTCCACAGAAAGACCAACAGAGTCAACTAACCTGAATACTCAAGGTCTTTCAGAGACTGAACCACCAACAAAAGAGCAAGCATGGACTGAACCTATCCCCCACCCAAATATGTAGCAGATGTGTATCTTGGTCTTCACACAAGTCCCCCAACAACTGGTGCAGAGACTGTGCCTGAATTTGTTGCCTGACTGTGGATCCTGGGCCACCTTGCTTGGCCTCAGTGAACAAGAATGTGCCTAGTCCTGCAGTGACTGCTGTGCAGAGGGTGGTGGGTGGAGTGGTGGTGATACCCATGGGAAGGCTCCCCCTTCTCAGAGGAAATGAGAGGGGGCAGGGGGAGGAGTTTCAAGAGTGGTGGACTGGGAGATTGGGAGGAGGGTCTGCTATTGGGATGTAATTAAGTAAAAAGTATTTCCACTTGATAGTCTGGTTGGCCCACAAAATTCCCCACAAGTGATCTTAACCAATATCAAAGTTATAGTGTGGAAACCACATGTGCGGAGCACAGGTCCTAGAATTACTACCTAGAGCAGGGTCAGATGAATCCATTCACTATTCTCATTGAACTCTAACACCAGTGAGAAACTCATTATTGTTAAATCACTGGGTTTGTCTACACAGTAGCAAGGCTTACTTTTACCAATACATGTACATTAGAAATTATTTTTTTGTATATACAACTCATTTTACTACATGTTAAAATGATACACTATACTTGACTATGTAAAATAATTTGGAAAAGCAAACATTTTAATTTTGATTAGAAACTGAGTGTGCCTTATGAAAAATGCTTGACATCAGAAATATTTCCGATGTCAGATTTTGGAATGTTTTCATACATATAATAAGATATAATGAGACCAAAGTCACACAATGTCAAGCATGGGATTTATTTATTTATTGCTGCAGACTGGCCCCAGTCGGCCTCCCTAAATCTGCAGAAGAAATCAGGGTTCCAGACATGTGGGCAAGGAGTTGGTGAGAAGAGGGTGACAGACAGACATGACATAAAGGAGTGTGTTGTCTGAATGTAATTTGTCTCAAAATGAGCATAAGTTTTATATAATACAGAAAACAAAGGAGTAGGCAAGGTATATTGAAGTATCTGACACAAAACAGAGGAATGCCTTCAAAGGACTGACAGGAACCAACTGGGATAAAATTCAGTGTTAACAACTGGGATCAAAAGCAGCCCCACCTAAGTCAGCTTAATCTTAGAAGGCAGGGGCAAGGGCTTCATGCCCTTGCCATAGTTCCAATTCTAATCTATTGTATAGTCCACCTTCCCCCCTAGGCCACTGTAAACTCCCGTGTATGGATGTAACTCCAATATCTATAGTTCTAAGTATCTACTCTGGTTCCTCCTTAGACCTTCCTTCTTCCTAGATAATGGTAAACTCCTGCATATGGGAGTAAGTTCACTATTATTCTAAGTGATTATGTGGGGGGACTTTCTACTAATAAGTAATGTAGTCTGCCATACCTGACTGTAATGAAGATTCTAAGTATACTTTGCTAAGCTTGCCCTGAGATTTCTAACTCTAGGTAGTAGATAGTAATGCCTGATTTCTTTCACTATCTCTCTTACAATACTAGAGGCAATTCTGAATGCCACTGAGTAGGCAACATTCTTACTGAATTCAAAGCCCACAGTTGGCTCAAGGACTGCCTAGGACTAGTGAGGAATCTAACTTAGCTATATGTCAAAATCAATCCTTAGAGGCACTTATAATAAAGCAATATTAAGGGAAAGCACGCAGATCCGTACTCTGACTAACGCAAGAACAAAATTGGAGCATGTGTGCTATGAGATGCCACCGTTCCAGGAGACTAAGTTTCCATGAACTTTTCACTTTGGGACAGCATCCAGGTTTCTGGGACCTGTCACACATGTCACAACTGGAGTGGATGTAGCAATTTATGATATTGTGTGTAGTAGTCATACATTTTAGAGTTTGGAACTTTTCATACTTCAGATTTTCACACTTACCTGTGAGTTTAGAAGCTCAGCCGGACTTCAAAGGGGGATCATATGTCACCAAAATATAACAACAGCAAAGAAAGGAAAGAAAAACTGCCCTTAAACATTTTCCAAGCAAGCAACTCAGTAAGTGGTATGACATTCATACTACAGGAAGAAAACTGGACATCATGTGGATGATTTCATTTAATCACGAAATCACCATTTGAAGAAATATTGCCATACAGCACACACCACAAACTATTGCTGTGCATTTCTTTGCTCAGTTTGTGACACTTCTATGAGTTCCTGACTATTTGGTGTTCTCTCCCTCTTTAAATACTTTCTTTCCTGCAGTTCTCAAGTAACAGAAAGCAAACGGCAAATTTGCAGTCTGTCTCCGTGGCAGTTCATTCAATTGTTCATGTTAGATTGTCTTGAATCAACTAAGAGACCAGCCTCTGTGCATGCCTGGGAGTGATTATCTGGATGAAGTTAATAGAGGTGGGAAGACCTTCACATTCTAAATGGCACCATTCCATGGGCTAAATCTGGACTGAATACAAAGGAGAAACCTGGATAAACACAGGCGTTGATTGATCTCTGCTTGCTGACTGCAAATATAATGTGGCCAATGCCTTGAATACCTGAAGACCAGACTTCCCTCTATGTATATACCATACCCTGAAAGTGTGAGCCCAAATAAACCTTTCCTCTCTTCCTCCCTCCCTCCCTCCCTCCCTCCCTCCCTCCCTCCCTTCCTTCCTTCCTTCCTTCCTTCCTTCCTTCCTTCCTTCCTTCCTTCCTCAAATTGCCTTTTTTAGGTGCTTTATCACAGCAGTAACTCAAAAAACTAATACGACCCCCAAATGAATCTTGTTTGTTTGTTTCACTCTCTGTCCCTCCTGTGCATGCATAATCCATTTTTGCATTTCTGCTATATGACATCTGCAGAATGTTCACTATGCTAATGGCATAGAAACACAATACTCATTATTAGAGCCAGGGTGCAAATCAGTGGCCTGTAGGCTGGCATCCAGAAGCATCTGTTTTGGCCAGCATCTGGGAACAACTGAATCTGCTGCCCTGATTCTTGTTGATGACACACGGTCTCTAAGGGAGATCTGTATTCCAAACCATAAGCAGATTTGGAGCAGTACAGGTCTGTTGTGAACATAGCCTTTACCACTTACAATGTCATTTAAGATGTTCTAACTTGCATTGGTTTGAATATGTTTGACTCCTGGGAAATGAGACTATTATAAGGGGTGGCATTATTGGGGGAGGTGTGACCTTGTTAGAGGAAGTGTGTCACTGTGGGAGTGGGCTTGAGATTTCTATAGTCAAGCTCAGCCCAGTGTGGAAAGGAGGCCTCTCCTAGCTGCTTTCAGAAGAAAGTCTCCCCCTGACTGCCTTTGGATCAAGATATAGAACTGTTGGCTCCTTTAGCACCAAGTCTAGTCGTATGATGCCATGCTTCCCACAGCAATGATAATGGATTTCTGAAAGTCTAAGCTAGCCCCCAGTTACATGTTAGCCATTATAAGAATTGCCATGGTCATGGTATCTCTTCACAGCAATAAAACCCTAACTAAGGCATAACCCTTCTGTGTTTCTCCTTTATGCAAAATACCTTTGAGTCACAACAGTGACTCAAGAAACTAAAACAATCCCCAAATGAATCTTGTTTGTTAGTTTGTTCACTCTCTATCCCTTCTGTGCACACATAATCCATTTTTGTATTTCCGCTATACGACATCTGCATAATGTTCACTATGCTAATGGCATAGAGACACAGTACTCATTATTAGAGCCAGGGTGGAAAATACCCCATCACTGGGCCACTCTGCCTTTCTCATAACACAGAGGAGTGCGACTGCTCCCACCTAACACATCTCAGTAAGTTGTAGATGAATGCATTGTATGTCACTATACCAAAGCCCAGTAGACATATACCACACCTCTGCTTTAAACTAGCTTTGGATATTATCTCAGCAATACATATTAAGTCCCCAACAGAGGATGAAAAACTGAGTATTGGTGTTTAAAAGGCAACATTATCTTAAAGGCATTCTGTCAATATTGAAGTCATAGCTCAGCAGTCGAATGGCTTGTGACACGTGAAATATTACTGGATCTATCTGTGTCCTGGCTTTCTTTTGTGTAGAATGGAGTCTATAGTTATGTTTGCTTCCTGAGATGTTATGGGAATTTGTGTCTTATCACATGCTCCATATTTTAGATGATTCTAGCACAGCATGAGACCTTCGTAAAATGCTGGTCAATATTACTATTCTCCTCCCTCTTGTATACCATCTGCAATACAGTACCATATATAGCACTATAATTGCTAATAGTCCTAGTTTGCTAGTTTGAGTATAAAAGGGGTTTAAAAAGAATTGCCTCCTTGAAAACTACTACTATTTTCTACTTTTACTCTCAAAGCTTAAAAGATGGCTCTCTATTCAGGTCTGGCAGTATTTAAGATGTTCCCTGATCTTGCTAAAGCTTTATGAGTTTGTACATTTTTAAGACATTCTCTTCTGATCTTGCTTGAGTTTTATGTTTATGTGTTTTTAAGTGCATGTGCCAAGGTGTAGTGTTGCACAATTTGTTTGGTAGAAAGTAGGTGCTGAAGAATGGAGAGTGTAAACCATGTGTAACAGCATCCGTGCCATGTCTGTTGGCAAACATCCTTTAAATAAAACTACATGCAATAATATGTGAAGTAGGAATGTACTGGAGTTTCCTGGGAATATGGGTGAAACAAGTGTCACACTAATCGTGTACTTTTCTAGAAGCCTATCCTGATATATTTTGAAATGTACAGTATCAGCTCAACCCTCCTTAATTCATGCCTTGTACAGTGGCAAAGGTGACACATTCGCACCAATTAGTAAATGTCTCTCACCTAACATTGTCATCAGAATGACAAATTGAACTGTCTACCGAGAGTTTTCATGAGAAATGACATAAATTACTGTGCTTATATGCTATCCGTAAAAATCAAAGTGTGAACGAGTCACCTCAAGAGACGAAAACCAAGATGTGAAGCCTTGGTTTTCATTGCAAGAATGGCCAGGAATTTGGGTGAAGAATGGAATTTAAATCTGAAGAGGATTAGGTGGCTGGGGTGAAGAGAAGGGTTCAGTTCGTACAGAAAGGGAAACAGACAAGTTTGCAAAGTGCTTTGCAGAGGGAAAATGATTTCTAAGGTGGCAGAATGTTTTCTGCATCACAGCAGGGATTCGGTTTTGAGGCAGAGTCCAGGTAGGGCAGCATTCTGAAGTATTCTCTTTTCCTGCAGGTGAATTGAGCATAGAAATGAAGCAAGGAGACTGGAGAAGAAGTTCCCAGTTTCAAATAAAGAGCAACTATTGTAAATCCAGAGAAATTTCAGAGTGTTATCTACCAGAAAACTGTGGTGATGAAAGAGAACTTTGAAACTTTCTTTAACAAATAACCACTGTCCACAAAACTTTCTATTTGCTAAGATGGTTAAAACAATGTAAAAGTATGTATGAGGCCATTGACAACTATGTATCTGAGTACTGGGATAGATTACATAGCTTGTGTACTTTGCCTTTATATTAAAACATTTCCCCTTATTTTTTAATTTTCTTATGGGATTGCATCTTTGATTTGAGCCTTTCAAGAACTACTTTAATTTGTGGAGCTTTTCCTACACTGTATTTTGTTCTGATTCATCTCCTTCCAACTGCTCCTAGACCCACCCACCTCTCTACTCAGTTAACTCCATGTTGCCCTCCTCTTTTTGAAGCCATCAGGTTCAGTTTGTGTTGCTCAAATACTCTTGGGTGTGGGGTTAACTGACTAGGGGTAGAAAATAAAATCATTAGTATCAGGAATGGATTACCTCCTTTTGAGTTCTGGGCTAGTAGGTTCTCATAGACTCCTAAACAATACAGATATAGCTGCTTACCTTGCTCTTGGTTACCCTTTAGCACTTGATGATGAGAATGTATTGTGAAGACCTTATAAACTTAAGGCTTAGAACATGGTGAAATCAAGCTGGTATGGTATTGAAGTGTTGCTCCTACCGGCAAGCTTCCATAATTCTGGAAGGTTTTATGCATATTACTAGAGGAGAACAGTGCTATTTAATAATACCCAGTTTTGAACCCTGTGAGCAACAATAATGATTGTTCTGACAAGATACCCACTAACGCAAAGTGGTATAAGTGTTATGAGAGGACCCACCAGTTTCTGCTTGGATATTAAATCTGCCCATGGAACCCACACATGGCACCATGACTGGGGGTGAGGACATTGGATAGATAAGATTATAACCCTAGGCAAAAGCTTTCTACTACCATTCAGATCAATGGACTTGGTATTATAATGACTTTAAATGATTTATTGCTATACCCATATAGATTAGTATATTTCTCAGACTTTGAGAGAGAGAGAGAGAGAGAGAGAGAGAGAGAGAGAGAGAGAGATCATCTCTCAGTCATATCCAAAAAAAACCAAAAAAAACAAAAAAACAAAAAAACTTCTTTTGGCAGTAAAGACTCAAAACTGGTCAATCTATTGGCATTTTCTAGGAGAGTGAGGGGAAGGAAGGGGAGTAACTTTTCTTAAAGACTTAAAGATAACTACTTTTGCTTTTATAAAAATTAAAGTTATATCTCACTGTAATTCCTGGCCATGTTTAAACTTATTTAACTTACTTAGCACTATAAAGTTAGGACTATATAAATGCTAATATAATTTTATAACAAGATGATAGCTAAGACTACCTGCCCAAAATAAAGAGCATATTGAGTCTTTGGTAGGAGCCTCCATGAAACTAAATAGGGTATTATCTTTCATCTTTTATATAAGGGATAGAGAGAGATAAGTGTGAGATACACTAAATGCATCTTTTAATGCACATACAATTTGCATATCAGTTGGTTAATTCATCAAGAAGAAAAGTTGGCACTTTGCAATACAGGGCTAGAAATTTTCTAAATATTAACAGATAGTATAATCACAGAAATTTTATTATAATACTATTATTCAAAATAATGGTAAATGTACAGTATTTTCAATATCATATAAAATAAGTTGGTCATTTTAATACTTTCAAGAGATCTCTGTTGTTCTTTAAAAATCAGTATAAAAGAAAGAGGAGTGGATATATTATCATTAGTTCCCAAATACAACTCAACTTGGTTTGTTTGTTTGTTTTCTTTAAGTGCTCCAAAATATTCCTAAGCCCTTGTCTCTTAGTTCTACTCATGGCCAACGGAAACGCCACCTCACAGGACACTGATGAGCTAAGCGTCAACAGAATCTATTCTATGTTCTTCTATTGGTAACATTGGAATGGAAAGGGGAAGAGATTTGGAATTCTTACACAAACAAGGCAGGTAGAAACTGCTGCCATTTAAACCAATTATTTCACCTGCCATGTCTGCCCATCAATAGCTGGCATTTGCTTCAGTTAGAACCAACCATGAATGACCATAGATAAGTGGGAAGTGATGCTGCTGGAACAGGTGAGGTCACAAGAACACAACCTGTGACAATATGCAAACCTTAATTGAAGCAAAACAGTCACAAAAATTCAGTAGCCTGTGTATAAAATTTTTTTCAAAAATGTGATTGAAATATTATATCTTGACTTTAATCCTTTGTGGAAAAGCCAGATACAGAGATCACAGGAGACTATTTTTTAATATAAGAAAAAACTAGAATGAGGGGAAGCAATATGGGTTAAAAAAAGGGGGGGTGATAACGTATGATTATAACCCTAGATCTAGGGGGTAGAGGCAAGATGATCAAGAATTCAGGCTAGCTTGAACTACACAGTCAGATGCTTGAGAGAAAGTGAAGAGATAGTGGGAAAGAGAGGGGAGGAATACGAAGAGAAGAGAAGAAAGAAAGATAAGAGAAAACTATATGACAGTCCTTTTTACCTTTAGTTTCTACATTCACAAATTCAGCAAATTTTGGATTAAAGATATTTTAAAAGTCATCAGAACTATGAATATATTGGATATGTGAATTTTACATATCCACTAAGCATAGTGAAAACTAATTACATCGTATTTAATCCCATTTTAGGTTTTATTAACAATGTAGAGACAATTTAACAGGAAGATGGACATGGATTATATTCAAATACTACATTGTTTTCTAAAAGGGATCATTCCTCTCAGATAATGAAGGAAAACTACTGGTTTAATACATTCTATATAGGATTAATCTGTTTTGAATTAATTCAGCCTATGATTTCAGTAACTACCTGTGGCAACACTTCCCAGAAAGAGCAAATAAACCTACTTTACCCTTGAAAGTCAATAGAAATAAAATCCTTGTTTGTGTTAATGTTATCAACACTTAGAAAATGAAAGTAATATAAAAATGTCCTAAAGTATTGCATTTCAAGTACACAATATCATAAGAGTTATCCATGTGACCAAAATAGTACCTCTACATATTTTTTTTAATGATACCAGCTGAAGTGTGCACTGTAATTTTCTCATCTGGTATTTAATTTTCCAAGATAACAAGCGAGATATTTGGGGATTTAGAAATATGAATGTAACTGTCTATAATTTTGAAATTTTTATTACACATCTTGGAAAAGACAGTCAACCTAAAATTGCCACAGCCATTATAATCATAAGGCTTTAATAGTGGCCAATTAAACTACTTAATTGTGAAGAATGTGAGTGAAGAGGAGTCCTGGACTATGAGGAGGACAATGAGAATCACAGCCTCGATCCTTTCAGTAATTCATGTGTGGTAGCTAGAAACTCAGGTTAGAGTGGGGAAGACCCAATAGATGCCGTGTTTGTATTCTACATCATAATTGTCAAACTGCGCGCTGTTTCAGGAATAAGCTTGTAATTTCCGTGTAATCATCAAGAAGTGAATGTGTATTGGATTTCCAAAGTGAAATAGTGTGACTGACTTAAGGCCCAGAAAATGAAAACAAACCCACAGTTTTGTGAGCTAAAACACCTAAGATAAGAAGCTTTCTCAGACAAGGAGAAAGGCAGCCATTTCTTCCTCTAACGTGAATATCAAATCAACTGACCCACAGGTTATTTTCTTTATATTGTTAGCAGTAGAACCTTGTTTCATTCTTCCCTGGCTGGTACAACAACAACAAAAAAATCACAGATTCAACAGATTAAATAGCAACAAAAACAGTCCATTGTGTACTATTTGGAGGAATGGAAAATCCAAGGTCAAGTTGCTAGCCATTCCTCTGTAGCTTCTGGTCAGAGCTATGCTTATATACGCCTTCTTTTGCTATGTTCTCCCGTGGCAGAGAGAGCCTGGTGTCCCCGCCTTTCATTTGAGCTTTGAGATTTCAGGGAGATTTCAGCTTCCTCCTGAGACCTCACTTATCCTTTCTTACCTGCTCACAAGCCTTGTCACCCAAGCATGGTGTCACTGGAGATTAGTATTTGAAAGTGTGAATTTTAAGGGGAAATACCAAACCTCCCTGCTCATGATGAAAAAAAACTGAAAGGTATTAAAACATGGTAATGTGCTGGGTGTGGTGGCACACAACTTTAAGTCTAACTTTTGGGAGGCCGAGACAGGCATATCGCTGTGGGTTGGAAGCCAGGCCAGTCTACATAGTGAGCTCCAAGGACAGGAATTCACAGTAGGATACATGGTAAGACTCATTTTTTATTGTTCTCTCAAACAGTACATTATGATCACAGTTTACCCTCACTCCACTACTCCCAGTGCCCTTTGCAGCTCTCCTTTCCCCAGATCCACTCCACTCCTGTTTCCCTTAAAAAAAAGAACAGGCCTCCCAGGGATATCAACCAAATATGGCTTAACAAGATACAGTAAGACTAGGTATAAACCTTCATATTAGGACTGGGTAAGGCAACTCAGTAGGAGGAAAGGGGTTCCAAAACCATATGAAAGAGTCAGAGAAACCTTCACTTCTACTGTTAGGAGTCCCTCAAAACCACCAAGCTAGCAAATTATAACATACATTCAGAGGAAATAACACAGACCCATGATTGCTGCTTCAATCTCTATGAGCCTATATAAACCCGGCTTAATTGACTCTGTAGGCTGTGTTCTCCTGATGTCCTTGTCCCTCGGACTCCTAAAATTTCTACCTCCCCCACAAAAAAGAAAGGAAGATAAGGAGGGAGGGGGCAGGAGTAAACTCAAGCTAAGGATGGTTTTTATAGGTTGTAGGACTCTCACCATCACTGACTCCCATCCCTAGGCATTGATGCTAAATGGTACCTACAAAGTTCACTAGCTTCCTACTTTCCTTTTCTAGCTCAGAAAGTAGACACCACCTTTTCTTCATTTCTAGCTCTCTACATATGTCCACTTAGTGAGCCCTCAACTGAGACAGGGCTGTCGTAGTTGAAAGGATTTGGATGCCCCATACATTAATTTCCTCTGGCTGCAATAACAAAATATCACCAACCAGGTAAATAAAAAATAATAGAAACTTGGGGTAGGGCCTTGCCTAGCATGCCTGAAGACCTGGATTTAATCTGCAGGATAGCAAAAAAGAACAACAAATTTATCTTCTCCAAGTTTAGGAGGTAAAAGAAGTCTGAGATCAAGCTGTCTGTAGAACCTGTTCTTCCTGGGGTTTTAAGAGCGAAGACTTCTCCTAGCTTCTACCATTTAGCTGACAATCATAGGTCTTCCTGCTTCTATGAGTTTATGTGTCCAAATTTACTCTTATTACAAAGGGATTAGGGCCAATCCTATTCTAGTATGGAATCACTGACTAAACAATGACATATGTAACATATAATATATGACATTTAGAAATGGGTGACATTTCTAAGGTTAGGTAGCTCAATAAGGCATGTACAGATTTGAAGACCATTGAGGAGATATTTTTCCCTCATAACTTTCTTTAGACACCCTATCCATCCTATTTTCCTGGTAATCCAAGAAAGTTGCAGATCACAATCAGTCTTCCTTAAGATTTGGAATACCTAAGAAAATGAGAAGACTAGAGGATTTTGCTGAACCATTAAGGTAGATCTAACCTCCCCTCCCCCCTTTTCTTAAGAGACTGAGACCTGAATTCTACCTCTGGCCCTAGGTAAGACAAAACATTCTAAACTGCCTCAAACAGTGTCCCTTCCCTTAATAATTACTCCAGCTGGACCCATCAGCCATGTAGCACCATAAATTGATGGGGATGGGATGTGTGTGTGTGTGTGTGGGGTGACATATTTGAAGATTTGCAAAGAAAAAGGGAGGAATAACTATTCCACTAATATGGTAATGTACTTAAGACACAGCAGAAACCCCTCCCTCCATGTAATTGCTCACAGATCACCTCTATTCCTGCCTGCTTTGGGAATTCTAAGTCAAAAGCTTAACTTTGTGTATTCGGATACCAGTCAAAACCGCAGACATACTTGCCTGGATTCTCCAGTCTTTCTTACTGTTTTCTCCCGGATCCCACACAATTGCTTGAGTATCTCCTTTGCTGAGTCTGCCCAGTTTCTTAGAGGCATAAATGACTGTTGTGTATGGAAAAAACATGGCTACCTCAGAAGCCTAAACTCATTCAGAGGTGCAGACTTCTGAGGTCAGCATGAGAGAAGAACTCCTTTAAGAAAAAAATACACTTTCAAAATGAAGTCTTGATGGATTCCACAGTAGTTCACAACCTGTAGTTCATGGCCCCTTTGGGGGTTGGCATATCAGGTACCCTGTGTCAGGTCACAGCTAGCTTTAGCACAATGACTGTGCGAATCCTAACATTTAACTTTTAGTGTGCACTCTGAGAGGTGGAGAACATGGGAAAAAGGTAACCCAATCCCCAGACAATATACTTATTTCTCATAAGTAAAACTAGTGTTGCGTGTCATAGTTGAATGTACAGACTGGGTGCCTGAAACCCCTTTTCTGGCAGAGACCACCAAGGGAATGCTGTAAGCTCTGTAGGTTGGAGCATTTGCTATGACTTTCCTGAGGCTCTGAGCAGGAACATCGCCAGGGCCAGAATGTACATGGGTAAAGAGCCATGTCTGAACAACGTTGTTCTGGGATGTTACTGACTTTTGAAGTTCACGTCATTTTCCTCATCACAAATTATTTGTCTTTTGAAATATTTTGCTCTTAGAAAGGGTAATGTGTCACTGAGTGGTGATGGGGCATGTGTGGAAACCATCCACAGACTGCATTTAGCTCCGGGCCTTAGTTTATCAATCTCTAAACTAGAAACATCATTTTAATCCTGTTCTCCATTTCTTATATTTAGATCCATGACATATAACTCTATCAACATATAGTCTTAAGATGAGGATATCAATTGATTGTTTTCTTCATTCTAAGGAGAAAAATGGGAGAAACAGAAAGCATCAGTTATTTGAGATACTAGATTTCAGGGCACTTTTTTTTTTTTTTTTTTTTTTTTGGTTTTTCAAGACAGGGTTTCTCTGTATAGCCCTGGCTGTCCTGGAACTCACTCTGTAGACCAGGCTGGCCTCGAACTCAGAAATTCGCCTGCCTCTGCCTCCCGAGTGCTGGGATTAAAGGCGTGCTCCACCATGCCCAGCTTCAGGGCACTTTTTGACAGACCTAAAACTTAAGAATTTTGAAAACAAATTTTAAGTCTTGGCCAAAAAGTTACAACATGGCAGATATATTCCATTTGGTCTGTAAGTGCTTTAAATATTAAATTTTCTCATCTTTTCATTTTGAATTCTGAAACAGTCCATCTATTATTTTTCCTAGTGCAAAATCAGAACAAAACACCAGAGTCTGGTGCAGACATCTTTATTTTGAAAGCTGTGGGCCCAAAGCATCTTATGCTGTGATCTATTTTATCTTTTCTTAAAATGCTTCCTTTTCTGCCTCTAAATTTCAAAGCAAAAATCATTTTTCTTGAAAAAGGAGATGCTTAAAAAAAAACTGTTTCAAAATTTCTAAGTTTAAGGTTGCAGAAATGAATAATCATGCCATAGACTTTATCGCAGAAAACGCCTCTCTGTCTCATTTGACTTTCAAAAACAAAGTCTATAGCTGGCTGCCAGCATTCACAGAAGGAGGAGCTGAGGAGAGGAAAGGGGTGTGTTTAAAAAGAGCAGCAGCTGGAGGGATGGACTCAAACCACAGCTTCATGTTTCAAATGTAGACACAATGTTCAGACATCCTAAGTATATTAGCAGGAACTTTGAAAGTTTAAAATTGAACTAACATATAGCCTAGCATTGCCAATCCTGGGTAGCTATCCCCTGGAGCAATAGAAATATATGGAAATGTACGCAAAAAAAAAAAAAAAAAAAAAAAAATGTACAAAAAAAAAAAAAAAAAAAAAAAAAAGATGCATGCCAAAGATGATGGCCATCTAGTTCTTAAGCACTACCGAGAAACAACCCACATGTGCTCAGCTCCTCTCGACAGACACCAAAAGCCCCAAGCCCATGATGGCTCCTTTCACCATACTCCAAGTTCATCATATGGTGCTTCCCTTTGAAATGTTTGGTGGCTTCTTCTTGTTGCCAGGATACAGTCCCAACTGTTGAATAGAGCACACTATAGAATCTCACTTACAGATATTATCTCACGATGTCATGCATCCAGCTTGTTGGCTGCAGGGGCCCATAAGCCTTTTCATTCCATATGCCTTCAGATTCCACACCTCTGCTCTATATAGTCCTGTGCCTGAAACTTCTGTGTCTCCACCTTGGCCAGCTGGAAACTCAACGTTTTCAAGGTCAAATGAAATTGCCCTTCCTCGTTGACACCTTCCCTGGTAAATTCTATCATTCTGTACTCAGAAACCTGTCTTGCTATTGTGATTGTAGCTTTTGGTGTTTATCCTGTTTAAAAATTGCAGCTTATAGCAGTTTGCTCTCTACCTCCACCACCAACAAAACTGCTATACTTTTGAACTCAAAAGTGTAGTGTCTATGAGAATGGAAAAATGACCTATGGCCACTTAACACAAATCCTTAATCGAAAATAAGGAAAACAAATATTTAAAGGATATCCTTGAATAACATTTCTCCTCTTTCTCAAAACCAGCCTGATTTTTCCAGCTTATTTTCAATGCATTTCAATACAACATTGCCGTTGGCTTGCATATGGACCAGACAAGGAAGGACACTCACTTAAACACATGCAGGAAGGCCAACAGTGAAAGCAAGTCATATGTGAGGGGCAAGTGACAATGCAATAGGCAGCAGTCCTGAGACCTGTGTGGGGGAAACCGTGCGGGATCGGTTAGACTTGGGTGCTATGCTTTGCAGTTTTCTCTTACTCGAAACCAGAAAGTTTAAGTTCATTCTTTTTGGAATTACAAACCCTCAGTTTAAGAAGTTAACCCTAGAGTAAAAGGAGCTTAATTCAACTGGCTTTGAATTTCTTAACCAAATGCATTTGAGGGTCTCTACCACCGATGAGCAAAAGACTCTTTGTAGCATCCCTGGGAATCCAGAGAAAGTCTGCCACTTAAATAAAGAGGGGAATCACGGAGGCAGACTTATGTGTGGAATGAAATAAAGTGAAACCACTGGAGAAGTCAGTTCTACTTTGGAGAGGAGCGGGGTTGTTTCTTTGCTCAGAATTTTAATTGTCTAAGTCTCTTGCTTACATTGTTTTAAGGGGTGTTCTATGGCCTTTCTTTCTTTCTTTTTTTCTTTTTTCTTTTTTTTTTTTTTTTTTTAAGACTAGTTAAGTGCAGTAGTGAGAAGGGGGGGAAAGTGTAGAATAGGAGTTCAATCTGTAACTGACTGTGAACAATCAATTGAGATAACTCACTACCTTCGGACCAGCCCCTTTCTTTCATTTTTTAGTGTCAGAATAAATGGACATTCCGGAGTAGAACAGAGGAAGGGAGTGGAAATTGTTGAGTCTCAGGGACACCCATGGGTCCTGGGAAGTATGTGAATGTCTTCCTAGTGTGCTTGCAGCTGGAGACAGAGAACCACACCACAGTCAAGGGTGGAGCAGTCGACTATAACCTGGAACCGACACAGCTTTTTGAAAAACTGTTATTCTGCTGTGAAAGCTAAGTGCTTGATGTTGCACCTTCACCGTAACCACGTTTGAAACTGCTGACTGAGGTATCCTAGGCTGACAGAAGTTTTTTCTCCCAATGGGGGGGGGGGGGGGGATTTTTTTTTTTTTTTTTTTTTTTGCTGCTCATAAACAGATGTGAGTTTATTGAAAGCAAGAGAATTAGTTCAAACAATTAAATTGTAAAATAGGTTTCTAACTAATAGGGATACTAATCATTCTCTCCTAATTTGTGCATAGATTAGAATGAATTACTCTCATAGATACCTGACAAGCAGATAAAATGGATTTGACTACCCATTTGCTTATTTTTCAATTGTATTCTCCTATTCGTTTGTGAGGTGGAAAGAATCCAAAGTACCATGCTGCGTGTGCAGAAAGGACCCATCTGATGGCTGAGCTTGAGTTTGCATAAGACAATAAAATATAGTTATTTTCTTTGGTAGGATGCTTTTCATTTTACTTTGGACCTCAGTGTTCAGGGAAGATGGTCGCATAGGTTTTAAACAAATATTCCAGGGTAGACAGGTAACTAGTCTATCCTTAGGGTTCACTAGAAAGTGACAAAGCAAACAAAGGACTCAGTTGCACTGAATTATGTACTACCAGACAATTTGCAACTAGACCCTCTTCCGTGTTTGCCTTTACAAAACAGGAGGATTTCTATCTTCACTGTCTCTCTCTCTCTCTCTCTCAGCAGCACTGAGCACACTCTAGGTGCTCAATCCATGTTTGTATTATTATATTAAATTGAAACCTGCTCACCAGCATCATGCTGTGGGAAAGAACAAATATTGTTAAATGCCTTCCTTCCAAAAATCGCCATGAAAGTTCAAATGGAAACACTACATCAGAACCCCCCCAGAAAATCAACTTTGTCCAAGTATAACTAGTGGCCCTGTTTTGAACACTCTACCCTGTGAATTCTGGAATGTGTCCCTAGGACTATGGTCATGCTTGGTGAAGACAGACCACACAACAGTGACCTTGTCACACTTCTGCAGATAAGAAAGTGTGTGGCTCCATAAGATGGCTCACTTGTGCCATCTTAGCACATCAGAGGTTGAGGCAGGAGTATTGATATAAGTTTGAGGCCTTCCTGGGTTACATAGTAAATTAGAGATAGCCTAGGATAGAGAATTAGACTTCTGAGTCAGATATGGGAAGTAATGAAGCAAGGGCGATTTGGTACCCGATCTCTATGACAAGTGAAAAAAACTAAGAATGAAAGTCACTGGAGTAGCTTCCCTCAACTCCTCATGAAATCAGAATTTGTGTCCTTGGGTTAGTACAGGACCATGCTTATAAAATGCACATAATAAAACTATACTGGTTGATTTACATCATTTGGTAAAATACTTGGCTAAAGATAAACAGAAATTCTTTTGACATCTTAACTTACAGCAGTGTGCTTCAGTGTGGACTGCAAACTAGTTTTTTTCAATTAAATACTCTTCTTTCCAAGTAGAAAAAGGCTCTATAACTATAACAACCCATTACCATGTAACACACTGTGGTTTGAATACTATCTAATAGATATATGTTAATTCACTTAATCATAATAATATAATCATAATAATATAATTAACATAATACATAGACTGATCCATTTTGGAACTATTTTCAACTTCTATAATAAGTCAAGGTACAATATGCTTAAATAAGTACCCTAAAGCCACAAAGCTAATAGACACTAATGCCAGGATTTGACCTTAGACCTCAGCTCCTAAACTCATGTTAGCATTCATTAAGCTATATTCTAGAGCTATTTATCACATGTAAAATCTAATAAAGAATGCTACCAAAAATTGATTATAATTTCCTATTGTCCACTTGGCACATTTATTGTATCTATATCTGTTTGGCATGCACAAGGGCCATGCCTAAAGTTAGGGATACAAAAATGAATACATCCAAGATTCTATCGTACTAGCAAAATTAAGCTCAAATTACAATAAATGCTTCATAATTGATTTAAAGTTCAATAGGAGCACAAAAACATGGCCAACTAGTTTCTTGTTAAACAACACTGTATTTTACACAGTGAATGGTAATGTTTCTAACTCTGAAAGGAAATAAAGTATAGTGACTAGTGGTTTCATGATTATATTGTCATTGTGCTAAAAATTTCCACAGAGAAAAAAGATTGCATTTCTGTTCCCCTGAAGTGCTTCTATTTTTAAAAAGCCAACATTTTAGGAGTGCTAGAAACTAGTCAGAAACTTTGATTTCTCTTGATTTTTTTTTTTTTTGCTATATTTAAAACCTTTCAAAATTGTTATGGGATGTGTGTAATCACAGATATGCCACCTGATAGCAAATGCGAGTGTACTGACTAATCTCCATGATAGTGTGACATTGCTGATGTTCCTCTTGGAGGGTTTCCAGAAATTTCAGTGATCTATGTGCTATTTTAACAAGAATATTAAATTCCTTAAGTGAAGTGTTTATGTTTTCTCATTGCTATAAAAAATACTTGGCAAAAGGAAGACTTGTGTAGCACATAGTTTCAGAGAGGTCAGTCTATGTGAGCATGGAATGGACAGAGAAGCAAAGCCACTCATTGCATGATAGCCGAGGAGTGAAGAGAAGGACCATTGTTGCTTTTTCAAGCTCCCTTGGTTGTTCCTTTTAGGATGCCCGTCTATGAAATGGATCTATCACAGATTGGAGTCTATTCACTCATTTAATTCCTTCGCAGATTGGAGTCTATTCACTCATTTAATTCCTCCAAGATATAGCTAATGACATACCTCACCTACCTACTAGATGATTCTAAATTTGGTCAAGTTGACAATGGAAGCTAGGCATGGTATTTGCTGCTAACCTGTAATTCCAAAACATAGGAGATTGAAACAAAATAATTTTGATGAATTTGAGGTCAACTTTGGCTATGTGATGAATTTATCACCAGCCTGGGCTAGGTGGTGAGACCCTGTCTCAAAATAAAAAACAACAAAGTTGACAGGGAAGATTTACCATCATAGGGTAGAATTCAGCATCCCCATCACTTGTGAAATATTTATACCACTGACAGGAAAATGCAGATGCTGTGCCAAAACCAATAAATCTGTCCTGAATTCAGAAAAAAAAAATACTCTAATTTGGGGAATATACTGTACCATCTTACAGACATAATTTGCTGAAAGACTTTTTGACAAAAATCTGCAACCATCTTTCCAGACTTACAGAAACAATCTTACATATTGACTTAGCATTTTAGTCTTTAAGCTGGGTACCAGCAGGATCTGAAGCCCTTGGCAAGAGCACATTGCACCATAGAGGTTACAGAAAAGCCACAAAACCTATGGATCACACATAGGGCTAAAAGTGCAAATCATAGGTTATAACCTTTGATTAACCCCAAAACTAGAAACCAGTAGCAGCCTACTATTGGCTACAAAGCTCTGTCTGTGCTCAAAGCTACATTTCTCTAGGACTGGGATTTCTCTGTTTCTTCTCTATTGCCCCTCCCATACAAGGCTTCCACTGTCAACTTGACCAAATATTTCTAACACATCATCTCATTGTAAAATAGATTTAGTAGCACCTTGTTCATTTTGAAGGATATATAAGATATATGCATGCACAAGGCAGGGTTAACAAAAGCAGACATTCGCCCTCCTATTCAAAACTGCTCTCGAGAAAATGGGAGCAAACTTACCCCCTTGCCTTTCTCTCATCTGTACCCTTCTGTACTCTGCCAATGTTGCTTTATTTTGTTTTCAATTCATTTTCTGATTTAGTACACAAAGCCCCAGAATTCCTATGGCTTCTTCATACAGCACTTCTTTGTTTTAACATCATAGCAGGTAGAAGAATTCTTCATTTTCATGACTTCCTTAGGGAGTGGCTTTTTGTGCAAGTCTATAATCCCATACAGTTATAAGGTATAGGACAAGCCAGTGAAAAACGCCCATGATAGGGGAGTTGGGGAAGAGCAGACATTAAAAATTGGGTAATGAAGGGGAGGGCACAAGGGATGAGAGGTGTAAGGGTGGGGCTGGGAGGGGAGGAGAGAGGAGTGATGAGATCAGGCCATAAAGTAAATAAACAAACAATGGAGAGAAATAGAGTTATGGGGGTTAAGAAGACAAAGTATGTGATTTCTCCTACATGCATGCTTAGAGTTAAATTATATATATCTCATATATCATATATGTACATAAATGTATATATGTGTGTGCATATGCAAATATATAATATATATGCCTGAATATATATATATATATATATATATATATATATATATATATGACATGAAAGAAGAAAGAGGCTGGGAGAATGAAGCAGACTTGTAAACAGGAGAAGAGACAGAAGGCAATGAAAGGTACAAAAATGAGCAAAATACAATTTTTGTATTTGAACATCTATGTGAAAGTATAATGAAACCAACTTTTTTTATATCAACTAAAATTAATACAATTTTTAAGAAAGTAGGTAAAACGATCATTCTTGGAATTCCCCCACAGATGCATTTGGGTGCTTGTGAGTTACAGTGACTGCAGTAGAGACGGGCAGAGGTCAGAAAATGAGCTAAAGCTGGATCTCTGTGGTGACTTCCATGACTGCTGCCGGGTTCAGATCTAGTGCCTATAAACGATGACCTTGGTCCGCATCTTCACATCCTGTTTTGGTCTGCTCTCAAACAGAGCCACATCCTTCCACTATAGCTCATCTCTGATCTAAGCCAAAAGATTTTATTATCTGGTCACTTACTGGAAAAGTTGATTCCCTGCTGCAAAATAGTGATTTAGTGTGGTTTTAAATTTTAATGCTACATAAAATATATGACATAAGTGTCCTAACAGCAATGTTTTAAAACTCCTACTTGTTTTCCTATTTATCAGGATTGCATGTTGTAGACATTGTAAGTTTAATATGACTTTACACACTTGTACATTCTGTCCTTTAGTAACATTAACCCTTCCTGTCCCATTCTCCACCACATGTTCATCCTGGCCCCCTCCTCTTCACAAAGAAAGAATATGGATGTTGTGCTGATTCGTTTGTCAACTTCACAAAAGCCAGGGCTATCCAGGAGGAGGAAGCCCCAGTTGAGGGAATACCTCCATCCTATTGGCCTATAGGCAATCTCTGCTGTATTTTCCTGATAAATGATTGATATGGAGGTCAGCCCACTGTTGGTGATGCGACCATGGGGAAGGTGGCCCTGGGTGGTATAAGAAAGCAGTGGCACCCCTCCATGGCGACTGCGTCAGCTCCTGCCTCCAGGTTTCTGCTGGAGTTCCTGCTTCTGTTTCCCTCAGTGACAGACTGCGATCTAGATGTATAAGTCAGGCATACCCACTCCTCTTCATGTTGCTTTTAGTCATGGTACGTTTTTCTCAACGACAGAAAGAAAACAAGCATGTGTACAATTTTCATTCTAGAATTGTCTGAACTCACCACAGCCATGATGCTCCATTTCCACATGTGTCTGCAGCTGGTAGGTAGCATGTGGCTTATCCTTGTCATGACAAGGGGAGAAATGGCTGTGATATCAGGTATTGGCCAGCTCCATGTTCTGAATATAGGCAGATGACCTCTGGGTAACTCATGGGGGCATATAGAAGCTTACAGGCTACACAAGGCAAATCAGGGATCAAAAACCTGGTATCCAAAGCAAGAAGCCTAAAGCATGCCAAGGAAGATAGATGAAGGGAAATGGTACCCAGAAGACAAAGCTGCCCACAGCTGTAACAGAGTATGCATACTTAAAATTGCTTAGAATTAAATGTTGGTCTCTCCATCACTTAGACTTAGGGTAATCACTCTATTTACAATATATACTTTAAAGGAACATTAGTCTTGAAAGGCTAGAATTATGTTTAATTCATCTTATCTGATCAAGGTTCCCACCAGGGAGTAGAATATGCCAAAGATATGTTACTAGAAACTGAAATTTAGCAGCACACTGTCAATAAAAGGATAATGAATAACTGAATGAATAATTCATTAAAGAGATAATAATAAACTTCTGGGGGTTTTGGTGGCTAAAAAACATTTCAATCTCTCTATGCTGCTTGATAGTTATTAAAGACCCGGGTCTAGAAGTTAAAGGAATGAAGTCCCAATGACAAACATCAGACATCCTCTGTCAACTGAACATGTGACCCGTCATGCTCTTGGTAGTTTGTTTTGGGTGAAAGGAAGCAGAGATATGAGCTCTTCGTGCCTCTGAGCACAAGTTACTCACACATACTCATTCTGATAACAGAGACAGACAACTTTAATAAGCAAATATACACATTCTTTTCAGCCAGCTCTGGATCAGAACCATTTCTACACTCACAATATGGACTTAGTCGATACTGTCATGAATTTATATCATTAGGACCCTGATCTGCATACATTCCAAGGCAGTGTGCTTCTAATTTGGATATAAATTTAGCACCACCTAAGGCTTCAGTGAGGCTTCTAAAGACCTCTGTTCAGCCCTTCGTAAGCCCCAGGTCTCAAAGCATGGTTTCCTACGGTAGCTTCTGAGTTGTCTCTTCCCCACATATTAAAGGCAAACTTCAAATCGCTCATATCACAGGGAAGAAAAATTTGGGACCATAAAGAAAGAAAATAGTATTCTTAAATTTTACTAGGTTTCAGAACTACAGCTTTACCGATATGAGCCAGCCAAAATTCCTAGCAGTGACAGAAAGAATGGGGTTACTATTTGATATGTATTCATGCGCATATCATAAGCTACTCCTAATAAAATGTCCCCACTCTGAGCCCAGAGCCTGTATGTTACCCCACACAGCAAAAGATACTTTGTAGATGTGATTCAGTTAAGGCTCTTGAGATGGGAAGATTATCCAGGATTATCTGGGTGACCTAGTGTAATCCTGAGAGTCCTTATAAGAGGACAGCAGGAGGGTTGGGGGTCACAAAAGGAAATTTAGTAGCAGAAGCAGAAGGTAAAAGACTCAGAAAGGAACAGTAAGATGCTCTATTCCTGGTGAGGAACCAAGAAGTACAGGTGGCCTCTTTATTCTGGAAAATGACAGTACAGATTGTCCCCTAGAGCGGTGATATGAATGTAGCTCCCCTGATCCATTTTAGGAGATTTGACCCAGGACTGAAATAAAACACTGTGCTCTATTATGCCTCTAAGTTGGCAATCATTTATTACAGTAATAATAGTAAGCTAATGTGTATGCGTTAGGATAAATATCTAACTACTTACAGATTTGCTGAAGAGACTTAAAAGTCAGGTTGTTTACATTTTGTATTCACATTACTTATTCTCAGGTGTTGAACACAAAAGACTCTAAAAGCACAGGGTTCTCTTGGATACATCAAAAATGCCTGCTCAAGGATGGTCTAGTAGTCGGTCATCAATGGGAGGTGAGGCCCTTGGCCCTGTGAAGGCTCTATGCCCCAATGTAGGGGAATGCCAGGGCCAGGAAGTAGAAGTGGGTGGGTTGGTGAGCAAGGGAAGGGGGGAGAGGATAGGAGGAGGGGGTCTTCAGAGGGGAAACCAGGAAAGGGGATAACATTTGAAATGTAAATAAATAAAATATATAATAAAAATAATAAAAAATAAGATGTGGCAAAAAATTTAAATTAAATTTAAAAAGGCCATTGTTATTTGAGTAGATTTGATGACATGCAAGATAGAACTAAAATAGTCTACATATAGTTGATTCAAATTGTTTTGACTAATAAGGATGTGAAGTATGGCACTAAAAAACAAAAAACAAACAAACAAGAAGATCCCCCCCACACACACACACACTCAGAGAACAGTATTCAAGTGGATGCTGAACCCACAGTAGAGGGTATGGAATCTGAAGGGTTCTGAGTTCCAGTCTAGCAAGAGACGAGCACCAGTCCTATTTGTAGTTATGATACACTGGGCCATCTTAACAACCCAACAAGGTCATTTTACTGAGTAGTACATGGAAAAGGAGTTAAACGAAGTGACAGCATTATCTTTCCCTAATACGTTCACTGCAGGAACAGGTGTCTACTTCCCTACCCCACCCACTCCTTGATGCATAGAAAGCTTAGCAGTCAGATCCGGTGAGAATGTGTCCATCCTTTCACCATCTCCCTTCTTCCTTCCTGTTCTGCATTTAAATTCCTATATCTACTTCCTGTGCCCATGCTCTGATGAGTTCACTCTGCAACTCCCCTTACCATGCCTATCAGCTGGGTCACTGCAGACGTGGTTTTCCTTCTGTGAGCTCATATTTGATGTCTATACTCCCCACATCCTTATCCAAAAGTGACCAACTCCAAGCTCCAGACTCTACAAACAAATACAAAATGCCACACATAGCCAGGACAGGACTACCCAGGCCCCTCATTTTACACTCCTGCTTCACTAGTCAGTGCTGTGAATGGTCCTGATCTAAATAGCATAGGTAGGGTAAAAGAAAAATAAAATAAATCTTATACACTCTAGAAAATTTATTTTCAACTGGCATATAAACCATGAGGGTGTATATATGGGCGGGGTATTATTGTGTATTATTTTGATGTGTGTACATATGTCACAATGTCTAAATCAGGTTAAACTTATAAAACCTCTTCAGATTTTTGAACTGTCTAATCTATCCATTTCCATGTCCAGTCACCCTCTGTGCAGCACAAGACCAGACTCTGTTATCCTAACTGTAACTTGCTGACAATTGGCTAGCTTTCCCCATCCCTCCTGACCTTCCACTAAGATTCAGGAGAATGGCCATGTTTTGCCAAAGACTGAACTTCATTGTTCATTTTGTAAATTCACTTATAGCCCAAAGCACACCCTTTCTCTCTAGGTATAATTTGACAATTAAAGTTTCAGTATCAAATATTCATCTCCTAGGAAATGGCGGTTTTATATATATGTAGATACTGTCAGCCACTCAGTTCTTGATATAGGTAGTTTATGCAAAATTAAAAGACATACTAGGGTGGGAGGGACTCAGCTTTTAATGTTCAAAGGCGTCATCTACATCAAAAACAAAAAACAAACTTGCATCCATCCTTCCACCGGGAAGAGCTTTGATCATTTTAGAAAGTTATACAAATTCTAGGGACTCTAGAGAACTGCCGTCTTCCAAATTAAACTGAACACAGAAGTCGATGTGAAAAATGTGCTTTAAATCTTTGTTAAATGAATCGTAGGTGTAGTTGTTACCATCAGAAATTCTTACAGTGTTTGCGGGGGGGGGGTGGGAAGCTGAAAATTTCAAAAACTCTAAAAGACAAAAATTCAGCTGGGCCTTTAAAAATGTCACCCCAGGCTCCAGATTTCTCTGCAGCGGAGCGAAAGTCTTTTCCTTTAATTCAGGCTGAATGAAATCCCGCTGACCCACTTTTAGATTCACCAGAAGGAAGGTAGCTGCATTGCTGCTGTCCTTTTCTCTTTAATTTTTATATTACTAATCGGTTGTTATGGCACCAACTGCCCCCCGCCCAGCCTGAGTGGTTTATGGCCGCAATAGCTACTTTATTATCGCACAATCCCTACAGGTCAGGAAGGTTAGGCAGCCTGACTGGGCGGGGTCTCACTCAAGATGTGTACTGAGGATGGATCCAGGGTCCTGCAGAGCTGGGGCACTTAGAGGTTGCTCATGAGCATGCCCAGCAGACGCTGTCTGCGTTCTTTATAACATTCAAACCTCTATATGAGGCTACAATGTCCTTACAGTGGGGCAGCTGGCTTTCTTCAGAGGCAGTGAGCCATGACAAAACACGGCAATGCCACAGTGTTTTACGTGACTCAGCCTTGGCAGTCACCTCATTTCCAATCAGTTACAGAGAGGAATACAATTCAGCGTGTGAGGGAGCCATATAAGGGCGGTGGGCAACAAGATGCACAAACCACTGCTAAAGCTGTCAGACTAGAGCTGCATACCACACTGGAAGATTCTAAATATCCACATATATTCTTCCCTGACTGCTAGAACAAAGCACTAAAATGGGGCGGGGGAGGCTTAGCGCTTAGACAACAGGACCAGGACCCTTACCCCAACCCCACGAGTATTTCATGATTCTAAATGCTACAAATTCAAGATGAAACGCTGGCAACGTTAGTTTCTTCTGCAGCCTCTCTTTGGCTTGCTGTATTTCTTTTCTTCCTGCCTTCACCAGGTCGTTCTTGTGTTCCTGTCTGGGTCTTAACCTCCTCCCTATGAGAAAACCTGACACACTAGATTAGGGCTTCTCTTAATGTCCTTTTAGCTTTGTTCTTGTAAGACTTTATCTCCTATAGAGACACATTACAAGACACTAAAAGCGATGTCTTCAATGTGTGAGTTTTAAGGACGCACGCTTCAAGGCATAGCAGTCTATTTCCCCTCACAGTACATGTCTTCCATCCTGAGATCTGTAAATCAAAATATTCAGGCTCCTATTTAGATTCTACACATTTTCCCATAAATATTGGTCTAATTGGCCATAATAGTGCATAGTTGTAATCCTGGCACTTGGGAAGTGGAAGCAGAAAGTGGTCCAAGGCTAACCTCGGCTACATAACGAGTTTGAAGCCAGCCTGAGCTACATGACACCTTGCCTCAAAAAAACAAAACAAAAAAAAACAAAAAACAAAAAACAAAAACTAAAATAAAACAAATAAACCCTAATAGTAAATAAACAACTGCGTCAAAGCTATCTATATAGATAGCATAAGGTTTCAGTACAAGCTGTTTTTCTGTATGTGATCTTGCCCCTTGCGTGAAGCCCAATGTAATTCCACGCTGCCCGATCCCTACTCCACTCCAGCCTACATCTCAATTCTTAATGTTATAGTCTGGTCATCATGCAAGACCCTGGCCCGGACCCTTTTCTTTGCAGATAGTTTGAGGCACTACTACAAGATGGCCTCTTTCTCTGCCTCTGAACTCTCTTAACAATCACCTTTCATCAAAGACCTTCCTGTCCATCATTCTATCAGGACCTCCCAGCTCTGCCCACTCCTTCTTTGCACCTCCCCTGTGGTTTGTCATGGTACAGTATAAGCTAGTGTTTGAGTCCTAAATTATATTATGAGATCCATTACTTGTTCTTTGCAACACATACCATAATGCCACAGTGTATAGTACACAATCTAGCTATATATGTGAAATAAGATTGTGCAGCCTGATAGATGGAACAGAGAAATAGGAGCAACCGTGGAGTCTACACTCATGGGTATCCCCCATGAGAGCAAAACATAATCCTTATTCTAGTAAGACTGTACGTACGCAGGGCTGAGTTTACTACATGATTCACGACTTCCTTATGTACTGAAAGTGTATGCTTATTTTTAGCAGGAAAGCATATTGCCTGCCTGTGATATAAAATGGCCTCAAGTAGTGACTATAAAGAATAAATATCCCAGCAACTGTCTAGTGAATTAACAGACACACGTCCTAAAATTGTTCCAGTGATACACAGATGATCTGTCCCTAATCTCAATGAGTTGATTACTTTGTCCTTGGAAAAGTCTCTTGGCTGAGAATTGGACCAGCTGGCTTTTAGCGTCGGATGTACAACTGTCTCTACGTGTGGAGTGGTAAAACATCTAAATGTTTCAGGTATCAGCTTCCTTTCCCATAATCTGAGGTGCGATGGTTCAGTTTCCTCTGAGGTGCGATGGTTCAGTTTCCTCTGTTTCTTCAATTTACCTCTCTTTTCTACCCCTTTTCTAGATTTGTGGAATGAAATAAAAAGTGGTGTATACAGAATATAGTGTAATAACCATGTGCATTTAACAAGATGAGAAAGAATGCCTATGGCTGATTCCTATATCCTAGATTGCTTCCTTGATCTCCAGAGATTCTTCTGAGGATGAATTACATTCTCATACTCCACGTCAGATCTAGGTGATATATACATATAAATATACAGGATACACAAGTGTAGATTTAGATACAGATAGATATGTCTTCCAACCTGGAAGAAACTGTGCATGCTTCTGCTAAAAATGGACATCTGATAACATTGTTAGTGCATGCTGAGGCAGCTCTAGAGCTGCATGAGGACAGGGTTTGCTTTGTCTGTGACTCTGAGAGCTGTCCATCTGTATTACTGACCTACACAAACCCTTCTGGGGTGGGCTTGCAAAAGCTCTTAGATGAAAGGTTGTTTCCTTTGTCCAAATAAAGGGGTGGTAGTATAAAAGTAGGTCTTGGGAAGGTTCAATATGACCCAGGAAATTTTCCAGATCATATCTCTTAGAAATACTTCTGTCTGGGAATTTAATACTCTTCTATTACAAAGATATTTTATTTCAGAAACCTGGTTCTCTCTCTCTCTCTCTCTCTCTCTCTCTCTCTCTCTCTCTCTCTCTCTCTCTCTCTCCAAAATGGCTAAGATGAAAATATGTGGATAATAATAGAAAGTGCACATTTTAAATTTTTATTTACTAGATAGTCTGCAGCTATAAATATAGGTGTTTCTGTTGAGTTTTAATATTTCTCTTTTCAGTTTGGCAGCACTGTGATACAGAAATGAATTCACTCCCAAGCAAAAGACCGGAAACATCCAAATGATGACTGACAGATTTTTTTTTCCTTTATGTCCTACACAGGAGGAGCAGGCTATACCTATCAATCTGCCAAATGCTCATTGCAATACACCATTAGCTAAAATCTACCATACTGTGAAAAAGCAACCCCTTTGCTGCTCCCACCATGCATCTCGTTGTATTTCTATGGAACAATAAGCATCCATACCACTCATTCTGCTCCCGGCGGCAAGCTTGCTTTCAGTCTACCTCACACGTCACAAGCAATGCCCTGCAAAGATGAAGCCCATGTTTCCAGGGATCGAGTCTGCCTTCCCCCTCTGCATGCCTCATCATTCCCTTTCTGAGTCAAATCACAGCTTCCTCTCCCTCTTGCAGGGCCTGTCATGTCTTCCTGTTTTATTTTGTGGCTCACTTCTCAGGTCCCCACAGTAAAGAAAAATCAGTCAGTCAAACAAACATAAACAACTCCCCCCCCCTTTTTTTTTTCAGCCTACTGAAACTTTTTGTATTCTCCCCTATTAAATGTTGTCAATATCAAGGTGGATATGATATGTATTTACTTGCAGGAATTATTTATCTGTTAAAGAGACCTTATAAACCCAAAGTATTCCTAAGTGGTAGAACTTTATAAACAATGAGACAGTGTGAAAGTGGCCAAGAAAATGAAAGGGTGTTTTCACCACTAAGGATGCTTCACCAACATGGTGGAAGCTGTAAATTGCCTCACACAATCATTTTTCTTTCTGCAGAGGACTGGGAGTTTCCTCTCTTTCAAGTGCACTTCAGGAGTATTGATGTTATTTTTGAATAGCACCTTAAAGGTATACCAGCCCTTGTCCTAAGAAGAAATAATATTTTCATTGATAAAGCCTTCCACCAATTGAACCTGTGGCCAGCAAAACACAATGCAATGGGGTCCCAGAGATCTTGGGCTGAAGAGTTGAGTGTGACTACATTAAAGCACATACATCTCTTTAGAGATGCTGTTTTTGTTCTCTTCTCTTGAAAATAAAAGAATAACAGCAGCACAAAGGAAAAGAAAACTACCAAATATGGAGTATTTAACATTTCACACAGTGCTTTAATCCACTTTTTATTGACTGTACTTCTCACAGTAGAAGAACAGAACAGCTTTGCTAACATAATTATTGATGGGCTTTGCAACGTTTTCTACAGATAAACACTTGAAAACACATAGCTCTTCCAATTTTAACATTTAGGGCAGTTTTGAATGCTTGCAAATGCTGCGGATTTCACTGTAGTTTAGCATTCTACAGGAAAGTAGACAGCCACAATGTCCCATAAATTTGCAATTCAAACATTGCAAAGGAAAGGCTCAGTCAGGAAGGCAGCTGCTCTACAAGCATGAGGACCTGAGTGAAGAAAGATCTACTCTCTCCACACAGGAAGACCACCACGGTCAGTCGGTCCTGCACTCCTATAATCCCAGGAATGGAACAAATGGGTCCTTTGAGTTTGCTGCCAGTCAGCCTAGCCTAATTGATGGGCTCTAGATTCAGTGAGTAATCTTGTTTTAGAGAATAAAAGTGAGAGTACAGAGGAAGCACGTGACACCAAGCTCTTGGCCCCACATACGTGTCTGGATACACAGTTATAAAATGAATATTTTAAAAATGTTAGCCAATTTTTTTGAAACAAAACGAGATTACCTTATCAAAAGATCGTTGTCAACAGATCATCGGAAGCCCTTACCTACATTCCATCTTTCATGGTACCAGAAAACACTATGCAAAGCTGGCAAGAAAGGGAAGAAATGAAACAGGCCTGCCCAGATGTGCCATGCTTCATAGGAAACATGGCAAGATATGCAGGAAGGTGCAGCAAGTGCCTCTTGCATGGTGATGGTAAACAACCACTGTCTAGTTGATCTTAAGGCTCACTGAACAGTAAGGAAATAATGCACGCTCCTGGAAACCTCACCAGAATACTGGGACTGGTGAAGTCATGAACTCTACCATGTTCACTTTTCCAGAACATCACAACTGCTTACTATATTCTGAATCTCATCATTATACCCACAGAGAAGTGTAGCTTCTCAACAGCAAATGGAGGCCATCCCAGAAAACCACAACAGGACACAACAGACCCTGCGGAGCTCAGCCCCCAACTTACATCATGACTCTTGCTTCTATGGCCTCGGGAACATTAAAGAAAGGGGAGCAGAAAAACTGTAAGAGCCAGACTACCAGGGAGTCCTCTGTGATAGTGTTTCCTAGAAATGGCCACATAAACCAAGACAACATCGATGACCATGCTAACATGGAAGGGATAAATTCCTAAAGTCTCACCCCTAGACAAACAGTCAATTAATACGTGGTAAGAGAAGGAAAAGTAGCCTCTCCCAGGAATGAGCTTCCTATTTAATTATCCAGTGCTGTGGTCAGCTCTGAGACCATGGACACACAAGTACCAAAGATGGACTCAGCAGGTTGCATTTATACACTTGTATACACACACACACACACACACACACACACACAACAAAGAAAAATCGATTTTTATTTTATTATTTTATTTTTTGTTTATTTATTTTTTTGGTTTTTCAAGACAGGGTTTCTCTGTGTAGCCCTGGCTGTTCTGGAACTCACTCTGTAAACCAGGCTGGCCTCGAACTCAGAAATCCGCCTGCCTCTGCCTCCCAAGTGCTGGGATTAAAGGCGTGCGCCACCACTGCCCTGCCAGGAAAATCGATACTAACAAACATAAAATGTATGCTTTTAAACTACTTTATATAAGCATGATGTGATCTACTGAATTGGTAGTTTCAAAGATGGCTTTACCAACCAGTTGTGGTAATGCACTTCTTGAATCCCTAGTGATCTCTGTGAGTTCAAGGGCAGTCCGGATTATATAGTGAGTTCCAGAGCACGCAAAGTTATATACCATGTCTCAAAAACAGAGTAGCTTTGCCTATCTAGAATTTTGTCAAATTTAAAAAGGTATTTTATCATATAAAGTAAAAGTAATTAGAACAGACTGTGGGATTTATTTATAATGTTTTCTACATAATAATTTATTTGCTGGAAAAGTTTCGTTCTTTTGTCAAGGATTAAATGAAGAGACCTTTAAGCCATCTAAATATAACTCAGAAGGATAATTTCACATATCTTAGAATTCATTACAGAAATGTGAAAATTCATTTTCCCATATGAATCAGATGTTATATTTTATAAATTATTTTATAAATTTATATTATAAATATAGATCTTATATATATATATATATATATATATATAATAAATTTTAAAATAATTTCTACCTTATCATTAAATTAGTATCTAGACTTTGGGGGTAACTTTATTTTTGTTTTAATCTTCAAAATGACTTTCAGGGGAAGACTGAAGCTCCTTAAATGTTTCCTTTCATGACTTCTTTTAATCTGAGAACATTTTATGGGTACCAAGTTTATAAGAATATAAACAGGAATACAAATAAAATGGTGTTTTAATTTATAATCATTTAATTATCAAACTAGACAAAACAGACATATAAAAGGGACAGTATCAAATTTTTTCTAACTTTCTTTTCATTGTATATGAAAGAAGCAGGTAGTCGTTTGGAATTCAACCTGCAATGGGAATGTTCAGGCTAATTTTCCACTAAGGTGAAATACTTGAGGCACATTTTCTAGTGATTATATCTTCTCCCGAATAGAAAGAAAAAATGGTGGTGGCAGGTAATAATACCACTGATCATTTTAATTATTATTGACACTTCAGAAAATACACTCATGTTTTAACTGAATATAAAGCTATCTGCTGCTTTATAGGTAAAGAGTTCATGAAGCACTCTTACTGGTTACATAAGTAGTTTGATTCAACATTCACAACAGTTCTTATTAAACAAAACCAAGATATTCCCAAGAACTTGCAGAAAAGCTTGTATAATTAATGAAGGCCTAGCTTTATAATTGAAAAACCATTGTTTTCTGGATAGAATATACAAACACCCATGCATTTAAAGGTGAATTCTACATCTCATAAGAGCACCTTTCCCCAGGTGAAAGGCTGCTGCATAAATGTTACTGCCAAATGAATGGAATCTTGGTGAATTATGTGTTAATACTAACCTTTTCTGTAGTTTTTATTTTTAGCTAATCCACTTATTAGTGAGTACATACTGTGCATGTCTTTTTGGGTCTGAGTTACCTCACTTAGAATGATATTTTTTAGTTTCATCCATTTGCCTGCAAAACTCAGGATGTCCTCATTCTTAATAGCTGAGTTGTATTCCACTGTGTAAATGAGACACATTTTCTGTACCCATTAAAAAAGTACAGAATAACCAATATACAGTACACAGAACTCAAAAAAAGTCAACAAGCTACAGCGACAAAGTGAGGACACCTCAGTCCCACTTGGGATGAAGAAGAAAGCAAGCACAAGGGGAGGGGGAGGGAGGGATCTGGGAAGGAAATAGAGCAGGGAGGAGGGAACATGATCTGGTATTAGATGGGGGAAAAGAACTGAAGCCCTAAGGGTTAGCAGAAAGAATGGAAACAGGCAACCTAGGGAGGTGGGAGATTGGGGGACCCTTCAGCATGTACTAGAGACCTGGGAAGTGAGAGACTTTTAGGACTCAAAGTGAGGGAACCTCAATGAAATGCCCTACAGTGGGGAGAGGGAACTTGTAGAGTCCACCTCCAGCAGAAAGACAGGGCATAAAGTGAGAGAGGGGGTTGCCATCCCACAGTCAAAACTCTTGACCCATAATTGTTCCTGTCTGAAAGAACTGCAGGGATGGAAATGGAGAAAAGCCTGAGAAAAGAAGGTCCAGTGACAGACCCAAAGTGGGATCCAATTTAAGAGGAAGGATCAAGGCCTGACATTATTATTGAGGATATGGAGTACTCACAAAAAGGGACCTATCATGACTGCCCTCCGAAAGACTCAACAAGCAGCTGAAAGAGTCAGATGCAGATATTTGCACCCAATCAATGGACAGAAGCTGCTGACCCCTGTGGCTGAATTAGGGAAAAGCTGGAAGAAGCTGAGGAAGAGGGCAACCCTGTAGGAGGATCAGCAGTCTCAATTAACCTGGACCCCTGAGATCTCTCAGACACTGGATCACCAACCAGGCAGCATACACCAGCTGATATGAGGCCCCAAACACATATTGAACACAGAGGACTGCCGGGTCTGTGTTCAATCAGAGAAGATGCACCTAACCCTCAAGAGACTGGAGGCCCCAGGGAGTTTAGAGGTCTTGTGGGGTAGGGGGTGGGGACATCCTTGTGGAGACAGGGGACCGGGACAGGGAGAGGAATAAAATCTGGAGTGTAAAGTAAGTAAGAAAGTAAGTAAGTAAGTAAGTAAATAAATAAATAAATAATAAAAACTATTTTAACCCAACAAGTTGAAGCTTGGTATTTCTCCCAGTGTTCTCTCTAAGTGCTCTGATTCTTGCATCTCAGTGGAGGAGATGAATCCTAGAGAATTTTATTTTTAGATAATTCTTTAATGTGTGTATTATTTTATCATCTAATAAAGATGAGAGCAAATTTACCTTCTTATGAGATAGTATGTTTGTTCATTCTTATGTGAAGAATTAAATCTTTGCTGAGAATTTTGTACCACTGAATAGAGATCATCTGTAGTAATTTTTTATGTTACTGGTATTTGTTTCTTATCATTAACAATAGTAAGGTAACTGTTTTACATAAACACAAAATTCAAAAACATCAGAGTTATGTTTGGCATACCATTTAAGAAACTTTAAAATACACTTTGCTATTCATTGTCAAGCTAGTGTCAGCAACTCACACAGGAGTTTTAAACACTGAAGGTCACAACACAGGAACATGATCTATAGACCTGATACATGCTGGGGAATAATACCATAAAAATGCTTATGTTTTCATAACTTAGCCACTCTAATTATGAAAATAATTTAAGTTCAATAACTTAAGTTAAATCAATAACTTTATCTATACAGGATCACACTACAACTCATAACAGATACTCTGTCACTGCGCTGAGGTGTTCCATGTAGCACTCTTCATGTTGTGTGTTAAGAACCAAGGCCTCAGTGACGTCATGTGACGTCATGTGATAACTCAATCAGATGCTGCGTGAAGCAACTCAGATTCATAAGACATTTGATGACGAATGAGTTTTGGGTTACTATACCTTTAGATAGCTTTTTTCATGACCCCCCACACCAGTCATGACTCATCACCCACATTTTATGAATCTTGGTGGGGGTATTAGCTCCCAGTTCCTATAGGGTAGGACTTATGATCTATTCACTTTTCTATAACTGACAAACGGCTTACTAGAAGGAGCATTAGATAAACAGTTTGAATCAGTGAAAGAGTTAAAAATCATTCTAGCCACGACTGTTAGCCAACAGTCATGATTAATCTTTTTTCCAAGTACCTCATGACTTTACTCAACTAATTTTCTATCCAAGTCATAATTATCTCTGAGACAGATAGTTTATGAGAATGTCAACATTTTAATGTTTGCATTAAACACCCCAAAATTTAACAACAATGAATACATCTTCCCTCATTTGAAGCAAAGATGAGAGTTTAAGGTGGCAATTTATTCTCTTGAAGAGTTTTGCAGAATAAGTAAATAAATAAAAGTTAGCAGAATGAGATCCTATAAGTGGGGATAAATATTGACATTTCTGGGTCAAACTAAAGGGATGCATAATCTAACCATCTGAAGATCAGTCTGCTGAGAAAAAATTCATACAGTGGAATACTGGTCCTTTTGGGAGCAGAATTTTAATTGAACTCTTTTGTCTTCTAGCAGGCTACTAAATTTTCTATGCTGCAATTTATTATGATGTTGACCATCCTTTTCACCGCCTGTCAAATCACTGGCCCTTTTATGAACCTTGGGTTCTTTATAAATTATTTCTTTTTTTTACAAAGCTTTTAAGACAATCCCAGTTAACTTTCAATTTTCTCAACAAAAGCAAAACCAGGAAATTGCCTCCAAAGTATCGCTTCTTCATATGGATATAAGTTGACAATACATTGTCTATCTCAACCAAATTCAAGGGCTCGCAAGTAGACCCCGCAGCACCCCACTCCACAGCGCTCTTCTTTCACAGCTCTAAATGTGAAATCTCTAGTGTTTTGGACCATCAAATAGACAATGTTTCTCCCTGTTGAGCCACATAGGTACTTTCAATAGCTGTCCTTAACAATCTAGCCAAAACTTCAGTCACTTCGGCAAATAAAAATAACCCCAGATGGAAATTTTATTCAGCTGATCATTTTTTTTGTAGGAATTCTGGGATGTGACATATTGAAGCTTCATTATCTCACTGGTTGGAAATGTCAGGAACTCTAAGCTGCTTTGGTGAAAAAAAAATAGAAAGAGGCAGAGATAGAAGCATCCTGAAAGGTACACGCAGATTTGCCAAACATTTAAACACTTGAGAAAAAGATTAGCTTGGACTTTGTGTGAGCTAATATTATTTTTAAAGGTTCGAGGGGAAAAGTAAGTCCCATGATTGTACCCAGTGTGTTGGCTTTATCAGACACCCTGCGGTGCTATTCAGCGCTGTACACCATGACAGTGAGCACAGAAAGTTGGGATGACTCATGTGTTATTGCTTTTGGAAGGATATTTCAAGACAAAAGCATAACCCACACTGCCCATATGACAACTAGGGGAATCATTGTCTCTTAACAGCTCTGAATATTGTTAGTGTAGCAGGGAGAGATGGAGAGCAGCATTTTAGGTATGAGTTATGGCTTATCTTCAAAAGCACAAAGCAGAACTATGAGATATCCAGAGGGAATGTTGACACACACAGTTTAGATCACTAATACCACAGAAGAGAACTGGCAAATATCTCTAGGGCAATTCCAGGTCTAGAGGCTGGGTCTACTAAATGGCCAGCTGACTTGGGAAATACTGAGGCTCCCAGAGCCAAACAACCTGGATACACTCAGCAGTACTATGGAAACCTGTTCGTTGCCAGCTTAAATAAAGAAAAATGTCTATTAATTTAGGCTTGACTTTTGTCGACAGAAAGAAGTACCAACAAAAGATCATGAATTTTGAAACAGGAATGCTATGTTAGTTGGTTGTCTGAAAACTGATTCATGCGGTATTCAGTTCAGAACCTGTCAAGGAAAAGAAGCCCATTGCTACCATTGCTAGTATCACTAGCATCCCTGATATGAACAGTGTGTCGCTTTTATAATTGTTAATTCTGCTCCCGCTACTATGAACTCTATGATCTGAGCTGTACTGTATTTTACTTCCCATTATGAATGCCAAAGATATTGTAAAGATCACTTTAAAACGTAAGGCATTTGAATAGCAGGTAATTCTATCCCTGAAAATGCCCTGGAGTTCCTATTATGGACAGTGTTCTGCTAAGTGCTTAGGGTGAGGAAGAGGGAAGGGAGTCTAGTTAATAGGGAAAATGAAAGTGACCTGCTAGTGATTAAAGTAGTGTGGTCACTGCAAGAGTGTAATTTAGTCGTGTAGAGCATGCTCAGTTGCCTCTGAGATTTGTGTTCAGGGAAGGTGGATGGCACTAAAGAGAACTGTGGAAGATGAACAGGACTCAGTAGCTCAGGGTGGTGGACAGAACAGCCCAGGTTATTGGAACAGAATGAGAAGAGGTGTAGCCACCATTGCAGTGTCAGGGTGTCCATGTTGTTATGTCACCAGGAGATCAAAGACAGTTCTGGGAGAAGAACTTTTGAAGGGTTCTTTTGGCTAAACTGGAAAGTGTGGATGGTGAATGAAGAAAAGCACAGATTATTCTCCACCAGCCGTCAGGTACCTCATGGATATCCCTGAGGGAACAGAAACATAAATCCCAGCAAATGTTAAGATGACATAAGAGCCAGGAAGAACTTGCATGTGTGTTGGCTTCACCCAAGTGAGTAACAGAGGGCATGGGAAGAGTGGGGAAGAGGAACGTAAAGAGATGGAAGGTACAAGAGAGAGCCTTTGCCTGATGAGGAACCTCCTCAGGGAATGGCCATGAAGGATTTAAAAGCACAGAGCCTAAGTAACTAGAAGGGTTTTGACTGAAAAAGCTCGGGAGAAAATAAGAACTTGACAGCATATCAAAGCACACAGGGATTGGAGCACCTACTGCAAGAGACAACAGGTTGTCCAGTTCAGGGCAGTTTCCAGAACTGAAGAAGAGTTAAGTAAGACAAATTAGCCACAGCAGTGAAGACTCGCTTTTTCTTTTCTCCATGAGCCAGGACCTCAAATTACCAGTAGGCAAAGAAGATGTAAGCATGACTGAGGTTTTGAGCAATGTTTTAAGACATGAAATTACGTAATGGTACTTAGATGGAAGAGGCTTAGGAAAGCGATTGCTGGGGAATGTGAATTATTTGGTTTTCTGATATGCCTTAAGGTAATCTCATCAACAGTGGGTAGAAAAATTATTTCTGAAACACAAGTTCTGTCACTATCAAGAATGCTTCCTGTGTCCCTGGGAGGCAGAGGCTGGCAGATCTCTGTGAGTTCAAGGTCAGGCAGGTCTACAGAGCTAGTTTTAGGACAGTCAAGGCTACACAAAGAAACACTGTCTGGAAAAACAAAAACAAACAAACAAATAAACAAGAAACCAAAGTAATGTTTCCTGACCTGCCCTTGGTGGTTAGATTTTTATTTTTTAAGCTCCAAAGTATGTTTATTTAAGAAAACTCAATTAGAAAGAAAAGCACATTCATCAAATCCATGGACAACATTGGCCACATTTTGGATTAAAAATGTATTACATTTTAATTGTTTTTAATACATACAAAAATAATTAAATAAAATGTAATGGAATATTATGCAAGAACATTTTAATGCCTGTACATGTGTGTGTGTGTGTTTGTGTGTGTGTATGTGTGTGTGTGTGTGTGTGTGTGTATGTGTGTGTGTGTGTGTGTGTGTGTGTGCGACATGGTGTGGTAGGGGTGGGGTGTGCCATAGCATGTTTTGTGGGAGCTGGATGATGACTCTTGGAAATTGGTTGTCTCTTTCTACCAAGTGGGTCCCAGGATTTGAATTCAAGCTGTCAGTCTTAGTACTAAGAGCTTTTACCTACTAAAAAATCTTGCTGGCTCAAATTTTGGACTTTTGAATGGAGAAAAGTCAGTGAAGTGAGAGATTGGTCAAGAGATCATTGCATACAGAGTCAGCAGCAGTCCTTAAGGTGTGGCCCCTTCATGTACTTGGTACATGGATTTAAGATTGGAATTACATAGGAATAAAAAGAAAAGCACACAGTGACTTTAAGGAATAACAACAAGGCCTGAATTGCACCCCATGTAATAGCCGTTTATATAAATAACTGGTTGCACAGAATTTACTGACATTTGCCTACAACTACGTCAACCTACTTTCAGGGTATGATTAAAAATAGGATTTATTTTGCCGTCTCAAAATTGGCCTCTGTAAAATCCAACAGTTCTAATTTATCTCCTTAATAGAGAAGATTTAGCTGTGAGACACTTTAATTAATGCTTTCTCTGTACTCGGCAGCTAGTTACTACCATTTTAGCCTCCTTAGGTTTCATGTGCACCACGTAATTCTAGTGTACTAAAAAGCAAATATAGGTTACTGAAAGGTTACCTCTCGGAATATTTAATAAAAGCAAAAAATAGCCAAACAGAAACCCTATTTCAAATGCCAGACTGTTGAAAAGCCAAATTCAGGGAAGAGAGTCTGCTGGTCTCTGAGAACCTAAAATGACTTCAGTGAGAAATAGCAGCAGCTTGGGGATGAATAAGACAAATCCTGAGACAATCCACAGCAGCTGGCAGCTCAGAGCACACCGTGGTTATAGTCAAAGACGCTCTCAAGGGTCCAGCCTCTGTGTCCTAGAGAACTGGGAGGACAAAATTCGGGGAATCAGCAGGAAAAGGCAGAAAAAGTCAAAGCACAAGGTAACCGTTAACATCCAAAGTTGGGGGGAACATATTAAACATTAGGAAGGGAGACGCATGGTCATTTGATGACATTCATAACAATCAGATCTTGTTTTGTAAGATAAACCAGGCAATTATCTCAGAGTGAAGAAGGAGCCCCTACAGGTTTTTCGTTGACCCTGAAATGTCCCTGCAGGTCTGTCTCCAAGGGTTGTTCTCCAGCTGGTGGCACTCCTGGGAGAAAGAGGATCACAGCACCCCTCATCCCCCCCACTTTCCCTCCATCCCAATGTCTGCTTGTTTGTTACCAAGAAGTAAGTAACTACCCTGCAATGGCTCTGTCTTCACCACAGGTACCAGAGTTACAAAGTAACCAGTTGGTCATTACCTGAAACCTTTAAAGCCTGGAACAGAAACAAAGTTTTCCTCCATTTCACCCGTTAACTGGGGTACTTGACTGCAATGGTGGACTATGTGCTCATACAGAAGGCAGAATCCAGTCACTTTCTGCTGCCTAGACAATCGCTGGTATCTCCGAATTACTGTTCTACACTTATGAACTTGAACTATGCTTCAAAGCAGGAAAGCTCAGAAGTTTAAATATTTATCTGCTAGCAAATGATTCATTTTATTAGCTAAATGGAAGTCTTAGAGGAGAAAAATGGGAAGATATTTGCTGTGATACAAAACCAAGCAACCTTCCCTGGGCTGACAGTATAATCTCAAAGGTGGGTGGACCACTGTAACTCTGAGAATACCAAAACACCTGAGATGCAAAGGACCTTCTCGTTCCTCTAGTAACTGAATCTGTTCATGTTCTCCCACACCACCAATAACTGTGAGCAAAGTAAAGCCCCAGCAGTGGTTACTTGCCAAGCGCAGACCCATTTACACGCCTTTCATGTTTTCCATTGGGAAATTCTTCCCTCCACTAAGTGACTTAGTGATAAACCTAAGAGTTCAGGCTCTGATGGAAATCAAATTACCCCGCCAACTGAGTGACCCAGAAATGAGTATCCAAGCAACGCTGGCGAAAAGGACCTGAGGGTGTTGTCTTCTGGGGCCTTTGGGTGGAGTTAGATGTCTTTTATTCTTTGGACAGTCTAGTATCTAAGTACAACTGCTAGACACACAAAATGAACTAGTGACCTTAGGTCGTGTGCTAACCAACCTGTGACCCTCTGATGTCACCTCATCTGCTCATCCCTTTGCATTCTAATTAGCTGAGCATTTGTTGCTTTACACTGTTGTTTGCCGGAATCCAGTCTTAACTGATTTAAAGGTGCAGTGAGGTAATATCCAGCCTGCTTTCCAGCCAATCATGACTTGGTTATATACTGTCATCTTGACTTTCCCATTCAGCCTGAACACTCACAGAGAGCCTTGTCGTGTCAGTCACATGTTACACCCAGTTACTGCTACACACTTAAAGAGCCTGCTGTGGCAGCCAGCCTCCCAAGGATTGACATTTTGGAAGGACTCTCAAGATTTTAAGCACACACTTGGTGGGTTTTGAAAGCAGAAGCTTTGAAAGAAGGCCTAAGTCAAAAAATACAAAGAAAAAAAAAAAAAAAACACTTGAGGATGTACAGATATTCATGCAAGGATGGATGAAGCAGGGGCTCACGGGTACCCTGCCCCCTTCTACTGAATAGCTATTTGTAGTCAATGGTTTCTGGGAGGGAGGGAGTCATTTTTTCTTTGGGAATGAGTCCACTGGTAGGGTGCCCATGCCACAGTGGATGACCCAACCACCCGCCCACATACAGGTAGCACAGATTTGATTCCAGGTTATACCTGGGAAGAGGATAGGTTGGGGTGGGCCAGGGAAAGTTTGAGGGGCACACTGGATATAATCAGAATACAATATCTACATGTATGAAAAGAATTCCCAAAGAATAAATTTAAAATATTCTGTTAAAAGGTTTTCCCATAGGAAAGTAGACATAATTCAGAACAGCTCATCTCTAATGGGTTTTAAGTCATCTATGATTTGCTGCCCTACAGAAGGTGCTAAAAGCAGTACCTCATGTGGAATGAATTCTCTGACTGAAAAGCTCTCAGCTGTAGCTTGCTTCCTAGGCTGAGCGCTCCCAGGCTACCTCACCGGGAACACTTTCTGCACACTCAGAAAGAGCAATTCCTAAAGGTACAACCACTTAAAACTTTCTCTTATAAGTGCCCACCCAAAATTTGAATAGGATCGAAGTAAGCTAGCAAGGATACTGGTAAACTCAGAAGAGAAGTTACGACTCTCGTAAGAAGTACAAAACCAATTGTAAAACACTAACTCGCCAGCACTATTCCAATCATTCCAAATTATCAATTACTTTGGAGTACAAATGTGATTGTAGATGTATTCCCCTAGAATCTGTAAAAGTGATAAACAATGAGAGTATAAACAGACATGTGTTTTACTACAGCTGATAGTTTGAAGGTCCCCCATGTGAAATTATAATATAATCCAACAACATGATGCTACTAAAGAAAACTAACTATAAAGCCTTAAAAGAAAGACATCACACATATCCACCCCCAATAAATATTTTATTACTATATATTCATACAGTCCTTTCATTGATTTTAAAGACTTTTACATAAACTTTTATTTTCTTTAAACATAGACTTTTTCTTTTGGTTTAAAAATTTAGCTTAACTAGAATGAAAAAAAAATCATGATTAATATGCTTCCATGAGTTGATGCAAACATCATCTCATTAAAAACATTACACATAACTGGAATTGGATTTTTTGGGGGGGGGTGGTGGTGGAATGGGGTGAGGTGGGGGAGGCTGCCATGAGACAGGGACAACTGCAGAACAGAACCCAATGCAGATAGGGACCTAGAAGGAAACCGGAGTCGCTTGCTTTTGAAAACAATGGAGCAATGCCATCAAGTGGCTGAAGAAAGAATTCCTCAACCGAGGAGGGGATTTCTTGGACACTGCCATCTGGTGGCTACAGTGGGGGATTATTTTTAGACTCCAGTGTTAACAATCAAGTATTTGTTTCATGTGGTCAATAATTTAAGGCCCGAAAGGTCCTCATTGCCACTAACAGAGTAAAAATTATTAGCTTTTATAATAAAGCTTAAAGTGGTGGCATAATCATAGTCAGTTCTAGCAATGCACAATCAGTCACATTCCATAGGAAAAAACAGCTTGGAATTCAGTTTATCTAGCTTAAGAAATAATTTGGTCAATTTCTTATGTAAAAAGATCAGAATAAAAACATATTTAACCTTATACTATATATTTTACATGAAATCACCAAATATTTACTTTTTCTTTCCACATCTATCAGCAATCTAATGGGTTTTTTTTATTTTGTTTTTGGTTTTTGGGTTTTGTTGTTGTTGTTATTTTTAACCCAAATCAGAGCCGATCAATCCTGTGATAGATTAGTTCATTTGTTTCTACTCTCAAAAATCTTTCTGAAGCTATTTGTTGAACTGGGCAATTGTCTGACCATAATGAACAGAACAGACTTAGTCCGTGTCATTGAGTTCTTGGCCTGGATGTCCAAATGTAGAAGAGCAGTTATGTCCTGGGTAAATGTATATCAACAGACAGGGCCTTGTCCTTGTCAATGACCTCCCTATCCCCCCCCCCCACACACATTCCCATGGGACTGAAGCATTAAATGTCCACCTTAGCTTTCTCTCCCAGATGTTTATGGCCCGATGACTGCTCCCACACCGAGACCACTCCTACAGATTAGCTAAACTTGTCTCTCTGTTAGTGGTGTGCAATAACTGTGCCTCCTGTTCAATGGTGAACTGTCTGCAGTAAACCCAGTGAACTTCCAAGGTGCTGAGGCTTACCCAGCAGAATACACAGATCCCAGCCTTTGTTTGCATGTGTCTCTTCATTCCTTCATCACCCCGATTAGCTCATGGAGCCATGTTGGCTGGAGCAGATGCATTTCTATCACCTTACACAAAAACCAACTCCAAATGGATGGACGGCCTGAATATGAAACCTAAACTGTGAAAACTGATGGAAGGAAAACATGGGCAGTACTCCATATGGTATAGGCAGGACCCCAATGGGTATAGGCAGTGCCCCACATGGTGCCTCACATGGTATGAGTAGGAAAGGACTTTCTGAACAGGACTCCACTTGCACATGAATTGAGGCCAACAATTGACAAGTGAGACATCATCAAACTAAAAAGCTTCTGCACAGCTAAAGAAACAATTGGATAGAGAGAAAGCCCACAGAATGAGAGAAAATCTTTGCCAGCTATACATTTAACAGAAAGTTAATAAGGAAGTTAATAATATGTAAAGAATTCAAAAAACAAAGAGTCCAACAACAAGAGAATGACGCATTCATAAAATGGGCGTAGGACCTGAGAAGAGTTATCAAAATAAGATAACAAAATAGCAAACAAAACAAAATGTACATACGCGCGTGCGCACACACACACACACACACACACACACACACACACACAAAACCACCTCAAAACACATTCATTGTCCCTTGTAAATAGGGAAATGCAAATCACAACACTATTGAGATTCTATTGTATCTTTGCAGAAGGGCCAAGATCGGCAGAACCACTGACTGCAAACTCCTGAGGGGTATGGACAAAGGGAGCCTTCTTTCACTGCTGGTGGGATCACAAAGTGGTGCAAGCACTGTGGAAGCCAGTGTGGTGAATCCTCAAAAAGCTAAAAATGAAACTACTGATCTAGCTATGCTTCTCTTTGGCATATGCCCCAAGGACCTGACACTCTGCAGCAGATACTTGCTGAGCCATGCTCTCTGCTGCCCTCTAGAACTGGGAAATATGCAGAATTTCACTGTCCATCAGCCAGCAAACGGCTAATGAAAATGTAGTCAATGTATAGTACAGAATACTAGTTAGCTGTAGAGAAAGATGAAATTATGAAATTTGCAGGTAGATTGACAGAGTTAGGAAAGATCCTATCGACTGAGGTAGTCCAGACCCAGGACAAATGCCACATGTTCTAGATCATCTGCAGTTTCCAGCCCTAAATAGAACATAACCAGGAATGTCTGCAGAAACCATACATACAAAACAGAAAATAATTAATGGATCCAACAGAAGCTGATATTCTAGTAAAGGTGATTGATGCACCTGCTCACTCACCAAAAATGTACGTGCAGAAGATACACTGTTCTTATGTGGTGTCAAAGCTACATCTGTGAACAGAGCTGAACTAGTAAGAATTCCCACGCTTGAGAATGCTCTGAAAAGGAAATGAGATCACAGTAGGGACTGCTTTAAGGGACATGATATTTAAGCTTTAATATGAAGCAAGAGAAATAGCTAGTGGATTAGAAAGGCAAGAACCAGAAACCAATGGAGAGAAGGCTGTGTAAGTAAAACTACTGACATGGGGAGCAAAGACAAGGAACTGGGGTCACAGAAAGAAGCAATGAGTGAGAATGAAATGAATGTTATCCAGGTCTGCTTCTTCCTCCTGGGAGCCAGGCCCATTGTGTACTGGGCTGGACTGGAGGAAGAACAGCCTAGCCAGGTGTGGGTGGGTGCATGCAGGATCTTGGTAAGAGGTAAGTGCACATGCAGAAAACACACACCCTAGGACACCTGAGAACTGGTTTATAGGGAGTGTGGGGGGAAAAGCAAGTATTTGTGCCTCTGGGGAGGTGGTCAGGATCTCTAGGGCAAGGTTTGTGTACCATTGCCAGGACAGGGGGGTTGGAAGAGGCATCCTCTGTGTACTCAGAGACTGGGGAGGGGACCTTATTAGGAGTGAAGGCTGGCAACTATCTGGATAATTACCTCTTACTAGGGTTGATGGTGGGGCAGCCAACTTCATGGCGTCAGGCTGGGAATGCGGAGGGAGCCAACTGCTGCTGTCCTCATCTGAAGTATCCATATCCAGGGATAAAGCTGTCCTTCACCCTTCCTTCTTACTCCTGGGCCACACAGGAGCAAGCCACTGCATCATCTTATAAGGAGAGGACAGGAGCAAAGGGAACCCCACTGAAAGTATAATGTCGCAGAGTTAACACTTGAGTTCTCTCCGAAACAATCTACAGAAGAGCTGGTTGGCAGTTGTTTAGATAGAGGTTCCCAGGGCTCACTGGTGATGACATTAGCTGAAATACCCAACAAAGGCGAGAGAGAACCTGTAGAGGCCATACCCGGTTGAGGGATGGGGCCACCCACCCATCTGAAAAATATTAACCCAGAATTGCTCCTGTCTAAAGGAGATGTAGGCACAAAGAATAGAGCAGAGACAGAAGGAAAGGCCATCCAGAGACTGCCCTGCCTGGAAATCCATCCCATCTGCAGACACCAAACCCAGACACTCTTACTGATGCCAAGAAGCGCTTGCTGACAGGAGTCTGGTATGGCTGTCCCCTGAGAGGCTCTGCCAGAGCCTGACCAATACAGATGCAGATGCTTGCAGCCAACCATCAGACTGAGCATGGGGACCCCAATGGAGGAGTTAGGGGAAGGACTGAAGGAGCTGAAGGGCTTCGCAGCCCCATAGGAACAAGAACAAATTCAACCAACCAGAAGCGCCCCCCCCCATAGAAGCAGGGGGGAGGGGATGTTTATGAAGGGGAAACCAGGAAGAGGGATAACATTTGAAATGTAAATAAATAAAATAACCAATAAAAAAGAAAAACTAAGAGAGAGAGGGGGGAGGAAAGAGGGTCTTAAATGCGTTCAGAGGATGTTTCCTCTTGCTGCTCTTCTCAGAGGGAAAAAATAATCCACATTCTGCAGGGCAAATGACTTTTTATAACTTTTATCTGACACGCCGGCTTCTATCGCTTTCCTTCGTTTCTACTATACTATTAACCTAATGTTAAATCTGGTTTCTTCCTATTTTGAAAATGGTGATGATTTACTACATACAGTTAATTCCCCAATACTCAACATAAGTTCCCACTTCAATTCTAATAAATAAATAAAGCTATGGAATTCACCTTCCAAGAACAACTTCTCATAAAAACGGTACACAACTTTTACAAGGATGAATTTCAGTAACCTGGATTCACAATCTCTCTGTATCTATAGACCAGGAGGAGCCGAAAGACCCAGAGAATAGACAGATCTGACATGGGGAAAAAGATTTTGGGGAATAATGCAGAATCCGTTACTGGGCTTCTAAGAGTGCTTCATTCTGAATTTGATTGTACATCCTTCAGGCTGCCAGAGCATCACGGAGTGTGACCTTTACAGAATTACAATCACATCCCATAGCGTAATGACTTAATTCATGCAACTGCTTTCTTTATCAAGATTGAGCTTAGGGAACGGTTTCTTACACATTCCTGTCTCTCTAATAGCCAGTTCACTATAACATTCTCAATGGAGGTCTGATAAAGAAAAGTATTTATCAGCTGTAGTTTTCCAGGGTGGCAGTGCATGCATGTTGTACTAGAAGTAAGGAGGCACAGGAGAGGCCTTCGAGTGCTAGGCCAGCCCAGACTGCAAAAAAAAAATCTAAGTAAAAACCAACCAACCAACCAACCAACCAGCCAGCCAAATAAACAAGCAACAGGCCTGCTGGCATTGATGTCAGTTTTTGCTTTAGATTATGAAATGGCATTGACTGGCAAGATGGTGCAGCTTTTGCCACCAAGCCTGACAGCCCGATCTCATTCGCTGAGATTCATACGGTAGAAGGAAAGAATTGGATCCCTGAAGCTGTCCTCCCTCCAACTTCCTCATGCCTGCCATGATGAGACCTGCCTCACAGATAAATAGAAAGATTAGAGAGGAAGGCAGACAGATAGACAGATCAATGTAAAAGACTTTAAAGGAAACCAGAAACCGGGAGGTGGTGGCCCATGCCTTTAATCCCAGCACCCGGGAGGCAGAGACAAGTGGATTTCTGAGTTCAAGGCCAGCCTGGTCTACAGAGTGAGTTCCAGGACAGCCAGGGCTACACAGAGAAACCCTGTCTCAAAAAACAAAAAAACAAACAAACAAAAAAAGTCAGTAATTCTCAACCAGTAGTAACTGTTTCTGTCCTGCAGATATAGTGCAGGGCAATAAATAGAGATTTTGTGTGTGTGTATGTGTGTGTGTGTGTATGTGTGTGTGTGTGTGTGTGTGTGTGTCAGTATATCACTGTCATCTAGTTGTTAGGGGCTAAAAAATACCTTTTTTTGTGACACATAAGAACCACTCAAACATCACTTGATAACCAAAACAATGTTCACTATGCCAGGGTCAGGCATATGGTCTATTTGCTCTTTTCAAATATTTCAAATGGAACCGTTGCACTCAAATTTGTCTTGTAGAACTACTGTAGTACAGCTACTCTGGGAAACATTGTTGAAGAGACTTTTGAAACAAAATGGGACCACCCATCTAACACTGTATATACTGAAAGAAAGTGAACATCTGCCTCTGTATTTGTAAGGCTCTGGCAGGGCCTCTCAGGAGACAGCCATATCAGGCTCCTGTCAGCATGCACTTCTTGGCATCCACAACAGTGTCGGGGTTTGGTAACTGTATATGGGATAAATCCCCAAGTGGGACAGTCTCTGGGTGGCCTTTCTTTCGGTCTCTGCTCTACACTTTATCTCCATATTTGCTCCTGTGAGCATTTTGTTCTCCTTCTAAGAAGGACCAAAGCACCCACACTTTGGTCTTTCCTTCTTATTGAGCTTCATGTGGACTGTGAATTATATCCTGGTTATTTGGAGCTTTGGGGCTAACATCCACTTATCAGTGAGTGCATACCATGTGTGTTCTTTTGTGACAGGGTTACCTCGCTCAGGATGATATTTTCTAGTTCTATCCATTTGCCTAAGAATTTCATGAATTCATTACTTTTAATAGCTGAGTAGTACTCCATTATGCAAATGTACCACATTTTCTGTATCCATTCCTCTGTTGAGGGACATCTGGGTACTTTCTAACTCCTGGCTATTATAAATAAGACTGCTATGAACATAGTAGAGCAAGTGTCCTTATTACATGCTGGAGCATCTTCTGGGCATATGCCCAGGAGTGGTATAGTTGGATCATCAGGTAGTACTATGTCCAATTTTTGAAAGAACCACCAAAGTGATTTCCAGAATGATTGTACCAGCTTGCAATCCCACCAAGATGTTTGCAGCCAACCATTGGACTGAGTGTGGGATCAGAAGAGGAGTTAGAGAAAGGATTGAAGGAATTGAAGGGGTTTGCAACCCCATAGGAAGTTGCAACAATATCAACCGACCAGCCCCTCTCCCCCAGAACTCCCAGGGACTAAGCCGTCAACAAAGCAGTATACATGGCTCCAGCTGCATATGTAGCAGAGGATGGCCTTGACATGCATCAATGGGAGGAGAGGCCCTTGGTCCTATGAAGGCTCAATAGATGCCCCAGTGTAGGGGAATCAAGAGTGGGGAGGTGGGAGTAGGTGGGTGGGTGGAGGAACACCCTCATAGAAGCAGGTGGATGTGCTAGGGAGGGAGGATGTGATAGGGTGTTTTGGGGAAGGAGGGAAACAAGGAAAGGGGATAACATTTGAAATGTAAATAAAGAAAATATCCAATAAAAAATAAGACCAGAATAAAAAAACAAAACAAAACAAAACCAAGAAAACCCCACAAAACAAAAACAAAAATCAAATTTTTAATTTTAAATGTTGGAACTAAATAGTGAAGCAAATGAACTTAAAAATCTACCAGAGCATTCAACAGCAATAAGTTATTTTAAGTTGTTATCTTACAACAGCAAAAATAAAACTCAATGAAGAAAATTTAAGGCATATAGGAGATAATATTACCTGGATAAACAGGTATACTTCTGAGTTCCAGGGGTTAAGAGGAAAAAAAGGATAAAAATTTTATTTGGAAAAAATAATAGCTGAATTGCTTTTCTAAATAAAACAGAAAACAAGCATCTGATAAAAGACAAAACTTCAAACTAAAAACACTAAAATACACAAAACTATATTATAAAAGTAAAAGAGAAAATATTACAGAAATAAACAAAAGCTGAAGTTCTTCACTGCTAGGTCTGCCTTACAAGAAATATTAAAAGTACCAGGCAAAAAAAAAAAAAAATCCCAAGAAAGAAAGTGAAGTAGTTTGTCAAAGAGACAACTGCAGGCCCAAGGCTGCAGCATTCTTCACAGTGGTCAAGATAAGGAAACAACCTATGTGCACATCAGCTGAGGGAAGGAACTGGGGAAATACACACCACCATGGAATGTGATTTAACCTTTAAACAGAGAAAATTTATCATTTGAGACATCTCAGATGAAACTGGAGGACCTCATGTTAAGTGAAACAAGCCAGTCATAGAATGCCACGACCTTTCCTGTACACATGGAATTAGAAACACTGACCTCAGAGTAGCCCAGAGTAGAAGGTGGCTGTTAGAGGTCAGGGTCCAGGGGTCAGAAATCATTCAGGAAGGGTCAGAGGTCAGGGGTCAGGGGGATTATGTAAGAGTGAAACTCTGAGAAAAGCATGCATTTCACTTAAAGTAATAAGGCAGAAGTTACATTGGATAAGGGGCTGAGTACATTAGTAATGACGTTCTGAATACTTGAGATGTTTAGTCTCCAATTATGGGAAAGATATCGCTTGTACTAAGAAATAAAAAAAAAATGAGAGATTTTAAGCATTCACACTGAAGAAGCTGAGGTGATGTATATGTTAATTTGTTTGAGGCATGGTTAATATTACACTTTCCATTTAATAAGTTAAAATGTAATTATTCAAAAGGAAACTAATTTGGCCTTGTCTAAAGTATAACCTAGCAAAACTACCTTTAAAGAGTGCATGTAATTTGTGAAGCATGTTAGCACTCTGTCTAGCACATATGTAGTTTGTGAAAGCTTTGTATGTACATGATAAGGTCCCTCAACAAAAATGAAACAACAAGATGAGAGGACGCTCCCTTCCCACCTGCTCTGAATGAGAATGGTTGAAGAGTCCCAAATACCAACAGGAAGACCCCCACACACACACACACACACCAGTGTCACAGTTAACTTTCATTGCAGAAAAGCTAGCTAGAGTTTTAGAGCCTACCAGCCTTAGCAGATTTGAGTAAGCCAAAGGTGTGGGGTCCAAGGCGCTGTGTTTGTCTCAGTTCGCTGCTGCACAAGATGTAAGCCATCAAGCAGACTCCTGCACAGAGGCCCCCTGCACACTCGGCCATCGGATCCCCCGTGTCTAATTGTCTAGCCTACTTGAACTTCCAAAAGGGGCAAAGAGTGTTTTTGATCCATTTGTGATTTTCAAGCCTCCCCTCATGTATTTCTTAAATGTCTGTTTTATTGTCCTTCTAAATAAGGCTAAAAATGCTGCAACTTACAAAATGTCAATCTCTGGTCCCAGTGAACCTGAACAAGTATATTACCTTGTGATCTGTTCATTATTTTAGGTGTAAGATTGTCTTTATTTGACCATTTTAACTAAATACACTATAAGATCATAAGTCTGAAAAAAATCCTGTGAACTTCCTTTCTCCTGGAGTGAAGCCAGTCTTGCCTCTTGCTTCTTATAGACAGCTGCTACCATAATTATCTTGTTTTCAAAAGTGAATTATCTACAGACAACCAAGACTGAGTGGTTAAATCAGAAGGAAAAAAAAATCCCAATTTACTGTATTCCTTCTGATCTCCTTCCAAGACTTCAGTCACAACATATGCCACTCTGAAGGCTGCTCTCTTCCTCCTCTCAGAGACATGGTGACTATGAAAGTAAGATAGATAGAGAGAGAGAGAGAGAGAGAGAGAGAGAGAGAGAGAGAGAGAGAGAGAGAGAGAGATAGACAGAAGTAAATAGCCCATTAAAAATGCCCAGGATCTGGCTTGAGCATGTGGCATCAGTGGGCAGTGGGGTCAGGATTCAGATGCAGATGATATTTTTATTTCCATGGTTGAAGTCCCACAGTGTTTATGAACTGACTGCAGTTCTGACTTCCTACACGGAGGGTCCTTTCATCTGTTTCCTAGCACGAGAGCACTCCATTCCTTTCCAGACTCAACACCAGCTATACGGCAAGTGCTGGGCCCTCAACAGTGAACAACGCTGACAAGTAAGGATTCCTCTACTTAGAGCACTCTGATAAAGGCTTGCAACAACTTATAAGGGTAAGAGGACGCATTTACTTCTTCTGAGTTTTCAGTCCCTTATTGGCTGGTTTCACTACTTTGGCCCAAAACTACCAGGACACATCCCGGTAGCAGGAGCATGCAGCATTTACAGTAGCCATAGAACAGAGAGACCAGAGGAAGACATTAAAGATGACACACACTTTTCTCAGTCATGCACCCAGTGTCCTCCTCCTACTTGCTTGCTCTCATAGCCTCCTATTGCTGTCATCTTATTATGAAGCTATCAATGGGTTGATCCATTTGTGAGGCCAAAGCTCTCATGAGGCAGCCACTGTCACCAACTGGGTCTACCAACTAGGGATTGAGTTTTTAACACAAGAATCACTTAAGGAAGACCCATACCCAAACTATAAGACCTAGTCTAATATGCAAGGTGAGCTGCACACCAATGGTTTTATACAGGATAAATACTGGAAGTGTTCAAAGTGAAGGTAGTAGTCTGAGTGGTATGTATAGGAAAGTCTTACTGAGGAAGTGTTATTCCGAGACCCAGTTGGGGAAGGAGGAGTTCTCCACATAGATAGGGGAGAAAGAACCACAAGTGTTGAGAGACACACTGTGTCAGACATCTCTCAGGCAGGTAAAGAGCTTGCGCTGTCTCACATATGTATTTGAGTCTTAACTCTATGGAGACAAGAGTGAACTGGTAATTGACAAAATGAAAAGTAAACAATATCAGTAATCTATGTAATCTTCAAAAAAAACGATACAAAGTTGGTCAATAAGAAGCAGGGAAGGATATGCACTGTAATGTCACTTGGACATTCATAATGCATAAGTCTTAAAATTTGTGGAACATTTGTAGTTAAGTACCATGGCAATGCAGCATATCCAAAGGTCCAGTCATCAGTATTGTGTTAAATGATCAGTATGTAACACCCTGGGAAATGTTTATAAACATAAGCAGAGTGGAATATTAGAAGATCAGATTTAATGTCACCCTTCTAAATGGGTGTCACAGTTGAACTGACTTTTAATGACATCTCCACCCCTAACCTGAGAGGCTTCTCTTGCAATTGGTGATGACTAACACAGAGACCAGGATGGTCAAGAGTGACACAAATGAGAGCATAGAATGCTGAGTCCCACACGAGACATCATGGACACAATTTTACAGCTATATTTTCTGGGATTAATCCATGAGATTATTTCAGGAGAGAGAAGACAAAATGTATAGGCAAAGGCTTCATTTTGTTTAAAATATATTTCTAAGACCAGGAGAAGAAAATTCCTAAGAGAGTCTGCAGCAATATCTTTGCTCTTCCAATTCTGTGAACAATCGTTTTTGTGGCATTTGTGGGAGATCTCAGCACTGTTGCCTGTGCAGGATGTCTTCCTGAGGCACAGGAATTCTGACTCACATACCTTCATATCTTCTATAGCACTTCAAAGTCCGTACGCACAAAATCAATCCAAGAATCAGCCACTGGAGATCTCATACATGAAAATTTTGTTTCATCCTAAGTAATTCTTATGTGATGTTCCAGCCCACAAGAACAGAAATGAAACATGGAAAAAGGAAAAGGGATAAAAACTGTAGAAGAAAATGTTATGGAAGTGATGTGGTAGAATAACATGATGAAAACGTCTCTTGAGAACGTTTCACTACACATGATTTCTACTTTTTGATTGGGGATGGTTGGTGGGAGTATTTCTGTGCATTAAATGATCCAAAGGAAGGTTCCTAAACAGCATAAAAAAATGTCATAGTCACTCTTCCAAGAGGTCATGCATCAGTCCTCGCTGACCTCTGTATGAGGTGGGAGCCCCCATTTTCCTCCTGGTGGGTAAGAAAACTTGGACAGGGAACCAAGGTCATCTTTGAGCATTGTTAAAGAAAGAATACAGATAAGCATAGCTGAACACTGCACATTGAGCCATCCCACCATTTTGCCTTCTGTACTCACCTCACACATCCTAACACATCTCATTTTTCTACTTTTGCGTCCCAAAGCTCAGCATTTCTATCAAAGGATATCATTTTAGAATTTGCCCGATGCCCATATTTTAAAAACATCATCATAAAAGTTCTTGTTGCATGTGGGTGTAGTCATTTTCCACTAATACTACATAAAGAATGTTTAAGTCCTACCAAAGGTGTTTTAACACAGAAATGTGATTATTAAGCCACTCTTCCTATACTGCTTCTAAAATATGTTTAAAATTTTTAAATATTAAAAATAACAATTATTTTTAAATAGGTGCATGGGTGTGTTAGAGAGAGGGAAGGAGGGAGGGAGGGAGGGAGGGAGAGAGAGAGAGAGAGAGAGAGAGAGAGGCAGATGTCTACAGAGGCCAGAAGAGGGAGGCCAGAAATGGAAGTTGGAATCTCTCAAATGGAGGTACAAGCATTTGTGAGCCACCTGACATGAGCTCTGGGATCTGAACTTGGGCCCTCTGGAAGAACAATAATGGCCCTTAAAAGCTGTGTTATCTCTCCAGCTACAATTCTCTGTGTTATTTTAACCTTTAAGAATTCTTTAAGTACAATACTGCATGCCCTATAGACTCCAGATAGATGGTCAGAGGAGGAGGCCTGTTTCTGACAGCAGCTTAAATTCCCTAAGGAGCTCACCCGGGTTTGTCTCTTTCATGTCCTTTAGAAGAAGAAACCACTTGGATGAGAGGGAGGACAATAAGAACAATTTGTAATATTTTCAGAAGTGATCCCTTCTGATCTGAGTGGACATGTGCTAATAGCTGTTGCCTTGTGGTCTCACCACAGTAACCAAGGTTCAAGGCATCTGATGTCCGGTGTACTAACTGTTTCTAGGGCTTCCTTACCCCAGCGTTGGTTTGAAGTTTCTCTTCAATTGCTTTGCCTTCTCCACCATAGGCAGCTGATACCTATCCATGGGTCTGTTGTAGGAGCAGAGCATCATGGGAGAATCCTTTTCATAGGAAAAGGCACCAGCATCTGTGCTGATGTTTCTCTAACATCCAACATTCGGCTGCATCCTTCCACTGCCACTCATTTCCCCTCATCTTCCGGGCCAGTGACTGCATTTTCTATCTTTCCCTCTTGCATTTTAAACCCAAGGGATCTGTTTAACTGACACTGGCACTTCTATTCTTTAATTAACAAACACTACATTCCAAGCTCCCTTTGAGCACTTGTAGCTTATTCTGAGTGTCAACTAGTTTGCTACACTGTTTCCTGTCTAAAGGAAGAGAATGGACACCTGTCACCAGATCCCACGCCATAAGCAGGTGAGTCTACACAGAAGCACAAACAAAAGTAGCTTTACTTTGATACCTTATTGTCTGTGGTAAAAATGTGATCCAGCCTCTTAAGTTTTTGATTGTGTAACACAGTTTTGTGGACTAAAGGCCCTGTGCCATACAGCAGGGACACAGTCTTCTTTGTTTTGCTTAATTATAGCTTCATGCCAATTGTGGATAACTGCACTTCCCATGACCCCCAGTCTGTGGCAGTCACTATCCTATGTGCTGGGTACATATATACAAGGTATCTCATACATAAATCATAAATATTTCATACACACAACACCATGCAGTACTATGACTGGATTGCTTTAACATAGTATGCAGTATTTCTACTAATAGATTGAATTTTAATCCTTTGAAATGCTGTATCTTTCTATGGGAAAAAGAAATCTCCTTGGAGTCATCTTCTCCCCTCCCCCCCCCACTCTTAGAATCTTTCTACTTCTTCTTATGAATAGTTCCCTGGCCTATGGGTGGGTAGGGGGTGGGGAGTTGAAGACATCCAATTCAAGACTGAATGTTCCAAGATTTCTCACTCTGCATATTGTCCAGTTGTGAGATGACATACATGCAATCTTGTACAGACCATGGCAGCATACACAGGGCCTCCTGCACAGATCCAACCAGATAGGGTCCCATTGCTGAGAGAGGAACTAGACACGAGCACCGATCCTTAACCAAAAAAGACATCTCCAATGGATAACCACTTGCAAAGAAAATCCTGATTTTCTCTAATAGTCTCACTGGGTGTATAAACCACACATAAGGGCAGTCCCCATGACCAGCATTAGATGGGAAACATGAAACCAACTCAGGAGTACTTTTAGTAGATGTTTTTTGTCTCATATTGTTTTATTTGAGTGTTAAAAAAATCTTACTTGTAACCTTTTGCCTGTATATTGTGTTTTTACTTCTGTGTGTGTGTGCATATGATTCTTCTGTTTTTTTTTTCTGATTATTATTGTTGTTGTTTGTTTTCCTGTTGATTTCTAAAGATCAAAAGAAAGAAGATGAGAGACTGGTTTAGTGCAGAGGATTCAGGAGGAGATGAGACAAGGGGAATCGTGATCAGAATGTATTGTATGGAAAAATTATTTTCAATAGTACTGTTTAAAGAAAAAAGTTATGGAGATTTTTAAAGTTCATTTTAGTTCCATATGATTCAAAGTGTAAAAAATGAACAAGGTTTAACTGTTATTTCATATGATAAACTCAAGCAGAGTGTCAGAGAGGCTATTTCTTCTGCCTGGAATACTGTATTTACTTTCTCCTGGCTTTTACTTGTGTCCTGCCCCCCTTGGTTCCTTATCCCATTCTCCAAGTCTCCACATATATTTTGTCACCTCTTTAAAAAGACTCCTAAGACCTTAGCTAATGCCCATCTTCTCTGTCATTTATTCTTCTAACACCCTACATTACTTAGCATGTATCAAAACTGTAGCACATAAATCACATGTGTGATCCTATTTGTGGCCTATACAGATAGATGCACCAATGAGGGCAAGACATATTTTGGATTTATCTGTCACTGTGGTTCCATCCAGCAAATGGCTGTCCCTAGTAGCACACATCAGATAGTTGTTGAATGAATAAATTAGTGAATTAAAATGTGTGGGTATGTTATTAATTTGATATGTACACTGATCACGCCTTCCTGTCTCTACCAGGCCATGGGGAGATTTGGCATGGGGAAACTTCTCAATCAGGCCAGATCCATCACCTCTGCTGCTCCCTTCCCCCGGGACTTGAAAGTCCCTAAGCCATATCTCATTTTAAATGAAGACACGATAAAAAAAAAATCCAGAAATATAAATGGTCATTTGTTTAACCTTATGTCTAAACCGGACGGGATGAAGCTGAGCTTTTGAGTATTGTTTTGTTAATATTCTCAGGGGTGATAAATAATGACAAACATCCATCATCACATGAATGGAACAAAGCTCAAACCTCTGAGCCTGCTGTTGTGGCTTCTAGGGTGCCCAAGAAAGACAGAGAATTCCTGGCATCTCTGTCTCAGACTCTTGCGAGCAGCCACCCTGAAGTCAGCCCTGGTCTTTGAAGCTGTTACTAGGTCTGATGATCAGATGACCAGGGCTAACAGGCTTAGAAACTGAAATACTTCATGTGGATAATGTAAAAATGTCATTGGTCCATGTGATAACTTGTATTGAGCCTAGGATATGTGTGAGCCACGGAAGTGACTGATCGATCAAGCAATACTGGTATACAAAATGGATACTAAACCTCTGTCTTTCTCATTGTATATGAGATCACACAGCATGGATCACAGGGTAAAAGCCAAGGGTCTGAATCACACTCATTCTGCCTAGTATTAGTATTCTATGGGTCCAGTCTAGCTTTTGCTCAGAACTATACTTCTGTCAAATTTGGTTGTGCATTATATGTCTCTTTCTCTACTTAAAAATTTTTTGGCAGTGTGACTCCCCTTAGAATATATCTCAGACCTTTATAAAATCTTATAGCCCAATCCTAGAACCCTAGAGGCATCTCATCTAACTCTCACACTTATTGCAGCAAATGATGGGTTCAGTCCTCCATGGCACCTAGCTTCCCTGGTCTTGAAGTCCTAGAAAGCAGAAAACACCATTTCTCTTAACTGGAATGTCCTCTGCCATGAGGTGTTCACTTAACCCTTAGTTTCCTTCTAAGTCTACCCTAAACTCAACTCTACTATGCTAGTAACAAGCAAGGTTGCTCCTAAGGATTCTCTCTTCCTGTGTGTGACAATCCCCTTTATCTACCACAAGTGCCAGTAGAACATAGTAAGAATGTGACCTCCAAAGGTAAACCATGAGATTCCTGCACCTCTGTCAATGCTTTTCTGGGTCTCTTGTTTGAGGAGGAATCTGCCACCTTCACATGAAGACTCTTCCTGGCTCTAACAGAATGATCCATGAGGGAATGATTGGTGCCTCTATGCTAACCGTCACTAGAAGTAAGCCTTCTTGGAAGTAGATCCTCTAGCCCTGTGAATTACTTACACACTAGTAACTTCCTCAGACTCTGAGACAGCTACACAGCCAAGTTGTTCCTAAGTTATTGTATGGCAAACAAACAAACACAGCAAACAAAACAACCCGTATAGAATTGTTTGTTTGTTTGTTTTATCTGCTGGGTTGAGGAACAATTCTTACATATCAAGAGTAACTACCCTATCTTTTCATGCTGGTCTCTCCTGGTACCTAATTGAAAGAGACCCGACCATCCTATAGTTTATGAAACCATCCATTTTATTTTCCTTCTCACACACATGCATAGCCTGTTACTTGCTTTTATGAGGTTGGTTATTTCCTGTCTTTCTCAAGTGAAGTTTAAAATCCTTGAGGACAACAATTTTGCCTGCCTCTTTCATCAAGGCATCTGCTCAGAACTGGATCATCTAGACCTGATAATCAATGAAGGTCCATTTAAAGAATAAGGTAGCGCTTATTTTTAGCGGAATTTATATTTCACTTGCTTTTTCATGATGCATAGGAAGTCTATGAGTTAAGTTCCTATCTCCAGCTCTTTGCTGTTTCGCCTAGATCAGATTCCACACAAGATACAGGAGACATCTGTGCCCAGCCAGGCAGGGAAACCAAACCTTTTAACTACATTCTAAGCAAAGCTTTATACTCCAGACTGAATACAGGATGAAGATGCCTTTGAGTGATTAGCATTGTTTACAAAGTTTTCGGGGAGAGAATGAAGTCTAGTAGAGATGCACAGGGTATAGCAAAGATGACATTTAAAAAACAAGAAGACCTGGAATAAAGTGACAGGGGATCAGAGCCAAGGAGATCAAGATAACCCCCATAAAATGAAGACGCGGAGAGGTACAAATTGACTCTCACGGGATGAAAATGTAATTCAAAACATGAAAGATACAGTTTTCTGATTTTGAAATCACCCCAGAAATTTGTACTTGAGCTGTGCAGAAGTGTTTTAAATAGCTATTCAGAGAAAATGGCTCCGTATCTAGCAATGATATTTTAGTAAAACATATGTCTCACCATTCAGCCCAGAAACATGCCTTCTGACTCCACACACATACAGTAGGCATAGGATGTATGTACAATTTCATGACCCAAACTGGAGGCGGGTCCACAGTGTGCATATGTCCTCTGTTCACAGCTTATACTTTTGTGTGCTTTCTTTTGAGTTAGTGGGGTGGAGGGGGACTGAGTTCATCTCTAGGCTTCCTTCCAGAAGGCCTTCTCAGCTTCTCTCACTTGGGACTTGGCATTTTTTAATAAATGCACAGATACAAAGTAATTTTTTTTCCCCGAGACAGGGTTTCTCTGTGTAGCCCTGGCTGTCCTGGAATTTGCAAAGTATCTTTTAATCACCATTCCCAAAAATGAAGAATTAAATATATGTCTACCCTCCCTCACCCACCTGATCCACTCCTGTATGATGTGATCGTCCAGTTGTGTTGCCTGGAAAAATACTAGTATCAGGACAAATCATTCTGGATGCTGAGATTGGATGAGTGCATTTGTTTAGGTTGAGTTTTACTCTGTAGCCTGGGCTAGCCCAGGCTGACTTCTAAGTCAGAATTGTCATGCTTCGGATAGCCCAGTGACAGGTCACAGCTATAGGTCACTATATTTGACTTCCTGTCAACATTTTTAAAGGAAAGAAAATTCAAATCTCTTAACTTTATAGTGAGGTTATGTTCTATGAAAGTAAATATCTCAGGGAGCCACAGGCTTGTGTGAACATGTCAACCACACAGTTTTCAGCAGCTTAATAACATAAGCCTTAATAGGCAAATGTAGTTTTCCCTTTCCTCGCTCTAGTGTTCAAAATTCACACTGACAACACTTCCCTACATTTAAAATTGTTAAGTCTGTTTCCATTCTAAGGTGTTACTACTGCATTCAGAGCATCGCATATGGAAAGTGTCTCATCTTTTTGAACTTCCTGTTTGAGGAATTTTTTTTTCACTATGATCACAATTTAGCAGTTCACTCATAGAGGTATAGTGCCTCTGGTGACAGAAGAGATATGCGTTCTTCCCATGGGTCTTGCTAAGCAGGGAACACAGAGCCTCTACTGGAGCAAAGGAGCATCAAACTACAAATAAAACAAATGCTAACTAACTAACTAGCTAACTAGCTCACTAACTTAAGCCTAAATGTAATCGATCTACAGAGTGCTCCCAGTAGAAGCAGCAAACACACCTCTGTGGAATTCTTCATGGGAGGAGCCACTTTCAGGCTGAGCAGTTTGGACATAGAAAGATGAGTCAGTTTTCACCTGGTCAACAACTACAGAAGCTGTCCCTTGACTCAAGAGACAGGATAAAGGGTTCTGATGTTGTAGTGAGAAACAATAAAGGCGTAGTTACTGTGACGCTCTGGGGCTCCAAGCCAGCGAGTCTGAATTAGTTTTTCAGAACTGTTCAGTACCACTCTTTGCCCACTTGCTAGGCCAGCTGGACACTGAAGGGTAATTGGAGTAACAGAGGGAATACTGTTTCACACACAGTGTGAGAGTTTTGCCTGAAAAGCCTCTTGGCAAATGAACCCTGTCAGGGATTTTGAACCAGACCGAGAGGGCATCCTCTTCAAACAGTGTCTGGCATAGAAAGCCTGGATGTATTTTTTTTTTCTTTTTCTTTTTCTTTTATTCTATCTTCAGCAACAAAGACATCAAGAAAACAGATATAGCATATAGAGAAACTGACACTGTTTTACAGGTGAATATAGGTCCATATAACCAATTCTAAACATTAAACATTATTATTATTATTATTATTATTATTATAGAAAAAAAGATAGACTTTAAGCTGGAGGGATTGCTTAGTTCAAAAGTAACATCCTTGAACTTAATCCCCAGGTAAAAATGTGTGTTTGTAATCCCATAATGGGAAAATGGGGAGAGGAGACAGGGTGACCGATAGAGCCCACTACCAGCAAGTCTAGTCTATTTGATGAATTTACAGAGCAGTGAGAGACCTACCTCAAACAAAAGGTGGATGGAGATTAAGGCATGATACTGGAAGTGGTCCTCTGACCTCCACAGGCGTGTGCACTCCATACACTGATAAACACAAGGCTCTCACACACATTTAAATGTAAAATGTAAGTACTAACATAAAGGGAGCAAAATGTCTATGTCTCATCGTATCACACAAAACTCAAATAAGCCAGTGTATACTATCACTGCACTACAGAAATACCAGGTATAGATAAACATACTTATGTATCAGCTCATTTATAAATATTGTCATTTATTATTATTTCATTTGGTATGTTGTGGAGGGGCATAGGAAACACAAAGATGAGAGTCTCCATAATGAAAAGATTGAAGTCAGCAGTATATACTAGACCAGGATCATATAGATATGCACTAGACCAGACTCAAAATCTATATGCATGGTTCACACTATAGAAATATATTGCTTAGAGATCATATCAGTTATTTCTGTACTTAGTGCAACTATTTTATGTGAGCATATATTTATAACTTGTAATCACTCTGTATGTAAAATAGAATTCAAATGTATTATTCCAGTTAGAACCAGGAACCAGCCTCTCACAATGCTTAGAGAGTGGTGTGCTGTGAATATCAATTCTCCAGTGTAGCTCCCAGTACCTGATTCCTCATGCTTAGAGAAACAAAATCAACATTGGACTTGTTCTGTTTTCCTTCTTCACTGGACACATGCCCAGCTTCACTGATGCAGTTCTTCAACAGTGGTTACAACTGCATGAGAGAAAAGCTCCGATGACGGCACCGTGGTGCTGATGAGAAACAATGCTGATGTTAGAAGAGAGAGGAACTGGCTCTATTCTCTGCTCTTCTATCAGGGGGTCTGTCTTCTATTCTCCTTCATCCCTTGGGAGATAGACCTGGCATTAGCAGACTCATTATCTATCAGGAAGTCATAGTTATGGCCAACTATATAGCTATACTTTCCCAATGGCACTGTCATTAAAAGGGGCTTGGTGAGATTTGAAAAACACCTTAAGCTTACTGTTAACCTGTTTCCTGGGGTGCTAATGAAGGACTCTACGGCCCATGATGATATGAGACTCTTGGGGGATAATCTGCATCTCAAAAGATGATGGTAAATTTCTAACCCTTCTTGATTCTTGTACCTGGAACAAAGTTAAGGTGAGGCAGCCCTGCATCATCTACCAGGTATCCCAGATTGTATTCTCTAAATAACTTTGATCTTCTCAATGGCTATGTCACAATATCTCAGTGAAGTCCTACATGTTCTTCTCCCAAATCCAGTTCTCAGCTCTTCAAAGGCTATGATGCTTCCTGTTTCCACAATGCTATTCCTGAATGCCCATATGTCCCATAATTACAATGGATAAAATTCAGTGTTGATACTTCCTCATCTGTTACCAATGACTTTGTATACATATTTACTTGTCTGTGAAGTCACTCAGGTTCACTCTTGGTTGTTAGTTCAGCTCTCCAGGCAGCTGCTGGGACATAGCCAACGTCTTTTGGTCACTGGTGTGTGCTGCACAGAAGCATTCCCTGAGTTGTTATATCTTAGGTTTAACTTTTCATGTCTCCAGGTAGATTTGAGCATGTCTGCTACACACAGAGCTCTTTGTGCTTGTCCTCACTCAGAAAGCTTCAATTGTGCTCTGGAACTGAGAGGCTTGGTGGACATTATTCTGAGGAATAACTTCATGAGGAGTGGCACCGTTGTGTATCACCGCAGATCTCTTCCTTTTCCACCATGTACGCACACCTTACAAGGTGCCAGGGAGCACGTACGTCAGGGCCCACACGCACTCAGAAACACCATCTCTTCCTCCAAGATAGCCTACAAAACTATTTCATCAGTCAGTCACTTGGCTGCTTTCAAACACATAGAACTTCCGCCAAGATCCCTAGTGAAAGCTGTCCTCTGAGAGCGCAAAATTCTAACGTCAGCACTGTTTCAGAATGAGGAGCACAGGAACTACAAGCTTAGGCAGATTGCCTTATTTCTCCACCATGGAAACCATTCTTGTGAGCAGTTTTCTTGCTTTCTGAAGAAACATCACCTTTAGCATGGCATCCTTTGTCTTACTTCCTGTGATTCACCTCAGTTCTTAAGAGCTTTGACCACCTTCCTTTGAGTTTACATAGACAGGCACAGATGGCCGGCCATTCCTATCACTTCCATTTAAAAAGACATAAAGGATGGAAAAGAAAGAAAAATCTTTACTGTTATACAATTCTGCTTTGTCTTAGTTCCTTTGTTGTTTGGACTTGATGATTCAAAAAGGTAAGATGTAGACAAAAAGAATATTACAAGGCAGGGGATAGTAAAGTTTATACAACTAAACTGAGCGTTAAGGACTACAAAATGGCCACACAAACGGTTCAAGGGCAGAACTTCATCCACGTAGAAAATACACAGCGTGCAATGTGATGTAAGCTCAGGACTCTGCCAGTGGCGTTGACATCAACAAAAATCTACCCTAGACTCAGAAAAGATAAACCGTTTCCTTGGAAGAAACACTTCATCACCTTGTAATACATACACAGTGGGAAGTTCAGCATCACCCTCCACTGGGACTCTCGAGTGGGGCTAATTCAAAGGCAGGATTTTTTTTTTTTTCAAAAAGGAAGAGAAACAATAAAGAACAAAGACAAACGAAAAGAGACTGACTTATAAATGGTGGGTTAGCAACACAATGCAGTCTGGTCCATTGTCCTCTGATATTCCCACTGTTTCCACCTAAGCTGGTACAGGAAGTTACACTGTGTGCATCTCATGGAACCGAAAACAAAAAACCAAGTTTCTCACCTTGAGCCACGAGAAGCTCCTGCTAGATTAATTCAGTTCACATAGAAAGAAAACAAATGAAGGGCCTATTATAAAAAGACCATCTTCCCACGTGTTGGAATCAAAGAAATCCTAGAGTAGAAGTGGAGAAGGCAGCCACTCCTGTAGAAATAGGACATTCCAAAGGAGAGCCACATATTGGGGTCCCATAGAAGGAAAGGCATCTAGCCAAGTCACAGGGTTCAAGAGGTTTTCTAGAGGGGACGGAAGGAAGTACAAAAGTGTTAGACAGGGAAGGCTGTGAGTTCCATAATGTCGGTCAGAACCAAGCAGGAGATTGATAATCAGAGGAAGCCAGGCTGTAGTAGAAGAACACACCTTTAACATCAAAAGCAAGAAGGCACAGCTTGTTTTCAAACAGCCCAATTATAAACATCACCATCTATTAGGCATATGAAAAACACACGAAACGAACCTGTAGTGATAAACTGTTTAGGCTTTTCATCCGAGGCACGCACTGTTTTAGTTGAGCCATAATGCAACTGCTGTTTTTCATCATGTTTGATGAAAAGAAATAATATCAGTGTTCAGTCAGGAGAAAATGAAGGACACATTTGACCAGAATTAATTTGGGGATGCATGATCTCATATAACCATATCCAGGTGTAACATGTATAGATATTTTACCTTAGATTGACAAAAGTCAAACTATGTATCAGATAAAAGACATGAAGAATCATTACAAATGAATCAATAGTCATCAATGGTAAGTAGAAATGATCTGTTGCAATTGTGACCAAAGAAATGCATTCTAGTTTATTTCTTAAATTTCTTCTTCACCGCACTCATGCACGCACACACGAACACGTAACAGTTCACTACTTTCCTTACTTAAAAATATTGACTAATACCCTAGTATGAAATTACAAATGAATGACTTGGTTTCTTTAAAAAGGTTGGTCATCACTCTAAATATTCCTTGGACCCAGCTATTACGTCTGAAATGCATATCCACACACAGGAGGACAACCTCTTTCAGGGAAGGGACAGGCGCATACTATGAAGCAAAGACTCCAGAAAGGGAGACTTGAACAACAGAGCAAAGGTGGCTGATTATAGAGTTTCTTCCAGGCAAGAGGGGGTGTAGTTATATATATATGTGTCCATCTGGCTTTTTGGGGGTGGGTGAAACAAAGCATTTTTAAAAATTAAATTTAGATAAGAAAACATTTTCATCAAAATAATAAGTTTGCAATCTCCCCCAAGCACATGTGTCATTGTTAAGCTAGGAGCTACACCATAAAAGGAAGGCGGTGTGACAAGGGGCACCAGGCTGGACTCCATAATAATAGAGAAGGAACAGGAGGCTATCCAGGCAGGCTGGAGGCTAGAAGTGGCCTCTGCATGACCTGGTGAGGGAAAGGTGTCAGGGTTAAAAAGAACTCGGTTTTACCGCGAGGCCAGGAAGAGAAGAAGGGCTTTGGAGATCCCCACAAGTCAAGACGGACAGCTGAGAAGCACAGAGCAGCAGGAAGGTGGATAATCAAAAAGAAAGCTGAGCTGGCCTTAAAGCTCCAGCCACACCGATTCCCAGCAGGGAAAGAGAAGAAGAACCCTCAGCCAAAGGCGAGCCAGAGATCCCTGGTGGGCAAGACTGACTGTCCTACTGATGGGAGGCCACGGCTTTCACAAAACTGAAGTCTGCTTGCGGACCTTGCTGAGGGTGACTTTTCTGACGTGACATTTCAGAAGTAGAGATGAGAGCCCCCAGTTCAGAGGGCTGTGGCTAAGTACCATCTAGGAAAGAAATCTATCGTTTTTAAGGCTTATTTTATTTTATGCATATGAGTGTTTTGCTGCATGTGCCCTTCCTACAGTAAATGCCTGAGGACAGAAGAGGGCAAGAGAACCTCTAGAACTGGTGTTTAGATCATTCTAACCTACCATATGGATGCTGGGAACCAAACCCAGGTCCTCCACAAGAACAGCCAGTACTCTTAAATGCTGATTCATGTCTGAAGCCCCCAAAAGAAAACCATTTAAAGTTGAGTAATGCTGTGCTTTGAGAATAAGTCAGGGACTGAATTCAACTCATCATAACTTCAGAGTTATTCAGTCCTGAGAGAGCAGTGTGACGAGCAGGAGGGCCAGGATTGACAAGATAGGAAGTGTAGGAAGGCCTGCTACAAAGTTATCCATACTCTCAGTACCAGGGAGCAGACATCATCAAAGGTTTTGTGACAAAGTTTTCCCAATCTAATTGGAAACCACCAAAACAACTAATGCAGCGACATCTACCTGTGATAGTCCTTACAAAGCCCATCCTCACACCAGGGTTTAGTTCTTCCACATTAGCTAGTGGCAAGCTTCACCAGTCTCCAGGCGAGGGCTCCTTTCTTTCCCCGTACCCCTATGGTTGGGCCTGTCTCTCTGTCCTGTCTCTGATGCATACAGTGAAGTGAAGCATCTTGGATAGGATAAAGTGAGAAAAATTTTAGGGAAGAAAATGCTCTTGGTGCAAGATAGCAAGGGGACGAAGGGTCGTTTAACTAAGCAAAAAGCTTGTGCAATGCTTTTTGAGAAAGAGTCTCCCCTTTTGGCAGCATCTCCCCTCCTGAATGCATGTAAAATTTTCTCTCAAATACTGCCAAGAATCGTTCAGTGGCCTCCTGGATCCCCCTTTATGATGGCCCACTCCTCCAACTGAGCACGCATAAAGATCAACTGGAGCCTAGTGCAGAATGCCTGTCTCCTCTGCGTCCACAGGCATTCTCTTGCCTGCTCATGGCATCTGCTCCTCTACTTGCCTGGCTCCTACCTTGAGCTTTCTCCTCATTCTGTGTCTTGGGTCCAAGTTCTCACCCATCACCCAACTCACCCATCCAAGAGTTCCCACCCCACCCACTCCCACTAACTACCATTTTACTCTGTATCTACAAGTCACTCTACTTTAGAATATTTCACATATAAGTGGAACCGAAAAGTATTGTCCACTCTGCCCTTCCTGGTGTCGATTGCTTTCAATGATAGTTCACTTAGCACTTCTAAGTGTTTGAGGTACTCTTGCTGTAGATAGATGACTCTGGGTATGTGTGCTGCAGCAACAGTTATTGGTGTATTTATTTACCTGGGTTTGCTGTATATTATTCTGAAGACAAATGTTAGAACAGCAACATTTGCTGCTGCTTACCCTCTTTACTGGAGCAGTGTGACTTCTGGCCCGTGCTGCAAGTATGTGTACGCGTTGAATCCCACAATTGCCTCTGTATGCTCTTAGTCTGGGCCTTTCCTCTTCACATCCCACTTGGTGTCAATAGCAGGTATTTTCTGAGCCCTAACTTCAACACCACACTGTCATACTAAATTGGCTCATGTTCAGTCCTAAAGGAGGACTCTCTGCCCCGCCCCCTCTGGAATATACCACGCTGGTGCCTACTGGCTTTTTCTAATGGTGGTGTTGTTCATCCTTTTCCTCCTTATCATCTACCCAATCCATTAAAGACCATGTTCAGAATTGGGGATTTACCACTAAATCTCCATGTCTTTAGGGCTGAAGAGATGACACAGTGAGCAAGGCACTGTCTGTGAAAGTGTGAGATCTCAAGTTAATTCCTGGGACCCATATAATGATGAAAAAAGAGAACCAGCTTCACAGAGCTGTCTCTTGATATTTACCTTCATGCTGTGCCATGAACATCCACTTATAAATCATGTATACACACACACACATACACAAAACACTCACATATGTGCAGTTATAAAAAATAAATTAAAATTTTAAAACATACAAGAATAAGCAAACATCTCTCAAAAATAGTTTTAACTGTCAATGACTTCACCTCACCTATATTAAAAAAAAGAAGAACTAGTTGCCTGGATTATAAAACAAGACCCCCCTACTTAATGTTTCCAAGAAATAAATTTAGCTGGCAAAGAATAATACTGAGAGTCACAGGATGGAAGTGCATGCAAATGAATGGGCAAACCAAGAATGTGCAGCTATTCTGACGTCTAATAAAGTAGATCTGAAAACAAAATTATTCAGAAAAAAATCACGAATCTCCCCCAAACTGTTCCATCAAATACAAAGCAAAGGAACAGAGCCAAACTCACCTAACACCCAAAGTAGATAAGGACACAACAAATCTATAAACCAGGATTTCTGATGAATGTCAACATGAAAATGTTAGTAAAACACTTGCAAAATAAGTCCAAGAACACATTAATGATATTGCACACCATGATCAAGATGGTTCAATTACAGGAATGCAAGGATAATTGAACATATGCAAATCAATACATGAAATACAACACATAAATAATCATAAGGATAAAAGTCATATAGTCATTTCAGTAGGTGCACAAAAGGTCTGACAAAGTCCAGCAGCTCATCATAATAAAAGCTGATGAAGTTGAGAATAGAAAGAATTTAATCTCACAGAGCAAAAAATTATATGGGACAAACCTAAAGACATGACCATTCTATGTGAGGATAATTCCTTGTGCTCTGTGTTTCCACACATCATCTGTCAATAAAAAGCTGATTGGCCAATGAGCTGAGGCAGGATTCAAAGGCGGGACATCTGGTAGAGAGATTGGAATTCTGGGACAGAGTCAGGTGCTTCACCTGGAACACTGAGGAAGATGGTAGCATGAAATTGAGGAGAGGGAACCAACCATGTGGCTGGACTTAGAATAGAATATTCAGGATGATTGAGTTATAAGCTAGCAGGAATGAGTCAAAGCTTTGGCCTAGGCATTTATTCACGAATAATTGAGTCTCAGAGTTATTTTGGGAAACACAAAGTCCAGTAGAAAAGCTTGCAGCTACAATTCTAAATATGAAAAAGACTTATAAGACCCATCTCTAAAATTGACATATGACAGGAAACTACTTTCTATCAGTCAATATAACACTCAGGGTTGTAACTAGAACAGTAGAACAAGAGAAAGAACCAAAAAAGCAATACAGGAGAGTCAAATTATTGTATTTGCAAATGGCATAACCCTATAATTAAAAGAACCAAAGCCACTATCAGAAAATATTTGGAACTGATAAATACTTTCACCAAACTAAGAGGACACACACACACACACACACACACACACACAATCACAAATAGCCAAAGTAACACTAAGAAAAAAGATCAACGCTGGGGATGTCACAAAACCTGATCGATCACAAACTATACCACAGAGCCATGGCAACAACATCAGCATGGCACTGTATGGGGACGACATAGAGGAGCAAAACAGAATAGAGAACCCCAAAACAAACCCACACAGCTCCAGCCAACTTTCTGTTTGTTTATTTTTGTTTATGTTTTTGTTTTCGAGACAGGGTTTCTCTGTATAGCCCTGGCTGTCCTGGAACTCACTCTGTAGACCAGGCTGGCCTTGAACTCAGAAATCTGCCTGCCTTTGCCTCCCAAGTGCTGGGATTAAAGGTGTGCGCCACAGCCATCCGGCTCCAGCCAACTTTCTGAACTAAACTGTTAAGTCAATAAGTGAGGTAATAAACTAGATGAGGTAATTCTCAACAGAATACCTATAAATGGCCAAAAAAGCATTCAACATACAAAGCCATTTGCAGAGTCAAATTGCTTTGAGATTCCACCCCGTGCTAGTCAGTTTGATTACTACTAAGATAACACATAGCAGCCAGATTGTGGGGAGACAGAATCTATGACAAGCAGCTGATAGGAATGGGAAGGGGGACAGTCACTGTGGAGATAATAATGGAGCTTCCTAAAAATACAACCAGCATATGACTCTGCTTTTCCATGCCTAGGTATATGGTTGAGGTTTCCAAGTCCTCTAAGGGAAACTGTTCATCCATGGCTGCATTAGAAATGAAATGGAATCGGCCTGGATGACTACTGACATAGGGCGCAATGGAATTTTACCACACCATGAAGAAGAATGAAATCATGCAGGAAAATGGATGGAATTGGGGGACATGCTGTCAAATAAAATAAGTCAGACATGGATATTTCATATACATATGATATATATGTAGAACATGTAAATAGAAAGGGGGCCATGAGAGGGAGAAAGAGTCTGAAGCAGGGAAGTAAGAGGGGGGTGGGACATGTGTGACTTTAAAACAGAAGGGAAGAGCTGTGTGGGAAGAGGATCTGCAGTGGGGACATAAAGTAGAAAAAAAGTCTGTGGAGTGGTAAATGTATAATAAAGTATATGTATAAAAATATCACAATGGAAAAAGTCACAATGACAGCTCATGCTGGTTTTATTGTTCACTTATAAGTGGATATTAACAACTAAGTAAATGATAACCAAGCTACAGTCTATAGATCCAGAGAGGTTAGGTAAAGAGGAGGGCTGGGGCGGGGCACATAGAACTTATTGGGAAGAGGACAATGAATAAATTTTGAAAGGGTGGTCTGGTTAGAGGGTCTGTGAAGATGTGAGTTGAGAGATCAGGTCAGGGGAGAGTGTACAGGGAGAGACAGCTCAAACTGGGGAGTATTTGAGGCTGAGTATGGAAAACTAGTGCAGTGGAAACCTGGACCCTACTGAGGAATCCTAGCAATGGGAAGAGTGACTATCTCTTGTAGCCAGTGATGGGAATGGGTTGCCTTAGCTCACATAGTTGACTGAGGAGATCCCTAAACAAACCAGGTTGATACCAGGATCGAAGGTCACTGTCTGGAAACTGAAAGTGGCTCCCTATTGCCAAGGACAATGTCCACTCAGGTCACCGAACATGGAGAGCGCTTGGAGCCCTCACTGCTCTCTGCAGGCAACCTGAACACCAACCCAGCCATAAAACCCTCCACCTACAATCTGTCTTGTCTGAAAGGTGTGCTTGTAATACTAGTAGGAACGGCCAAACAATGTTTGGTTTAGCTTGAGGCCCCCACACACGAGGGAGCCCATGCCCTACACTAGCTGGCCAGGAACAGGAGACTGGGTAGTCCAGAGGTCTAGGGTCAAGCCACACACACACACACACACACACACACACACACACACACACACAATTCCTAATGATATTCTGCTATACTCATAGATCCGTGCCTTGACCAGTTGTGACCAGAGCTGCTCCCCCTGCAGCAGACAGGAGAGAGTGCAGAGACCCACAGATGGACATCTTGCAGAGAGAAAAATCTAACTTGGAGTTTTCCATCAGATCATTCCCCTTAGAGATCAGGGAACCCTGTGGTAGAGGGGTAGGAAAGACTGTAGGAGTCAGAGAGGTTGGAGGACACCAGGAGAACATGGCACACCAAATCATCTAAGCAGGGCTCATACAAACTCACAGAGACAGGCAGGGCGAGCCTGGGGTTTACATGTGTCCATAGCAGGTCCTCTGAATGTTATGGCTGGTAGTTTGATGTTCTGTGGGAGCAGTTGCATCTCTGACTCTTGCCTGCCCTTGAGACTCTCCTCCTCCTGATGGGTTGTCTTACTGTACTTGCTTTGTTGTCATTGGCTGCCATCTCTCGGAGTCCTGCTCTTTTTCTGAACAGAAATTGGAGGGCGAAGCAGAATTGGAGGAGAAAGGATATGGTGGGAGTTGGGAGGGATGGGAGGGGGACGGAATTGTGTTTGGGATGTACTATTTGAGAGAAGAATCCATTTTCAAGTAAAACATTACTAATAAAAACAGAAGTGTCACAGTGAAACTCATGTGGGTTCTGAGGATGGAACTCAGGTCCCCAGACTTGGCAGCAAGTGCCTTCAGCACGGAGCCATCTTGCCAGCCTGTCTTCTTCTGATTCTTCTCCTTTTACCTATAATTTCTTCATAAAATCATCACTTATTTCCATCCATGTCTGTATTGTGGCAAAATCTGTGCAATATACAATTCCCCATCAGAGCGGTTTCAGCAGCCAAGCACACTTACTCTGCTGTTCAGCCTTCTGAAGATCTTCACTTTCACAAGACTAGAACTTTAAACCTATAACTCCCCCTTCCTTCTCCCCAGCCTTTAAAGAACATGCACTACCATAAGGGTAAAAAACATGCATACAAGTGTGATATAATGATCTGTTAGTCAGACCCTGAAGACTCTCAATAGCAGACAGAGGAGTGGCTATAGACTCATACTTTAAGCCAAAACAAACAATACCGATCAAACCAAAATTAATGTATTTCTCTATAAGGACATTAATTCATGTTAGTAGTCCAACAGTTCTCATTATTTATGCAGTTCAGTGGAAGTTTATCTATAAAGTGTGCCATGTTGGTCGGAAGAAAGTATGTTTAGTTCAAGCAGTAGTTCGGTCCAGTGGTGGGGAGCCTGGTCCAGATACCTCATGAATCCATCCGCTCATCTCTCAGAACTGCTTCTATTACAAATCGTCATAGCTCAGGCTTCTGCCGAGGGGTGAGAGTTCTCCTCACACAGAAGACAGAACCAAGCATACCAAGGATGCTGTCTAACAGATGATCTGCTGAGACAGGGTGTGTCTTTACACCATCATTTAGATGCTTATCTACTAGAGAAACACTGTGGTTTATGTAACACAGTTTTTATTTACACACACTTGTACATGCAGACACACACACACACACACAGACACATGGACACACAGACACAGAGAGAGAGACAGAGACAGACAGAGAGAGCTCTTACTGACCAACATCAATGAGTTACACCATTAATTCAGAAGAAAGTGGTAAATTGGTGATTTACTTTATTTCAAAAACTTAATTTCCAATCTATCTATTAACAATTTTGTACTTCAAGATTGAACCAACCTGTTTGCTCAATAGATGACGCAGTCTACCTTTCTGGTCTTCAGGCTTAGATTCTAACACAAATGTCTCTAATTATGAGTCTCATCTTTTTTTTTTTTTTTTTTTACAGTTAACACCCACATTTCTAAATGGAACTGAAGATGCTCTTCCTAAAAAGCTGCACTCATGAAAGTGCTGGTTAATTTTGCTATTAAGAAATTGTGCATTAAAAGACTGGCAAGATGGCTCAGAGGTTAAAGGCAACTGCAGGTTCGATCCTCGAGACCCACAGAGTGGAAGGACCAGACCAAAGTGCACACAGAATTCACAGCCACATACGTACATATATGAGCACACACAATAAATAATAAAATGCAGTAAGAACTTTTAAGTATTCTATAGGTTAAACAGTGCCCACAGCTAAGTAATCAAGGGGATATTTCCCTCTGGGAAATGATGCAAAAAAACAGACTAACTTCTAATTAGGAAAAAAGAATTGAAAAATCACATGAACTTTGTATTTACATATAGTGCATATTAAAATTTTGTTCAAAATATCTTTCACTGCCAAAAATTTGAAATGTCCAATTTTTTTATTATTGTTTCCTTAATGCCAATTTATTTTAAATCACTCATAGATTTTCCAAGATTCACGAAGTGTAGGACATAGGGAGGAACTCAGTAACGGGTCCACACATTGTGTACTGGTAAAATGGACGTAAATAGGTACTTTGCATTTTTTGTTTAAAATACCAGCTTCCCTTCTTTATCAGTTCTGGGTAGACAAGACATCTGTAAGAAAGAATTCCAGACTTGCATTCTTAGAACTAGCCACCAGAGGGCGTGAGAAGCATTCCATAAAGATATGCTGCCGGATTATTTATTTATTTATTTATTTATTTTCTTTTCCTTTCTGTATACTCGGGAGTAAAGACAGTATTGCTCTCAGCTGAAAAGCTGCCACTGGGAGACAGATGCAGGAGAAATGTCTTGCACTGCTCTGCGGTCACCAATCCATTTACTTGGCAAACTCAAAAGTGAAGCAAGGTCCAGCTTGTCCCTGTTTAACAATGTCGAATGAAAGGCCATTTCATCTCGGGGCTGTTAAGTCCAAATCGAATAATACCTAAGCTGCTTGGGCCAAGCCATCTCAAGTGCTCCAGCACCAGGTAGGGCTTTCTTCTTCGCTGATGCTAAGCACCAATTCCCAGTTCTCTCCCCAGCATAGAACTTGATCCTGCTGAGTCCCCTAGCCCACCTTCCCAGCTGGAGTTTCCAAATCAAGATTCAGTGAGAACTCTCACCTAGCTGGCTTGACAATCACTCTGCAGGTGCAAATGAACCCATTTGCTTCGTGAATTTCAGTCAGTGCCTTACATGTTTGCAAAAGGAAAATAATGCCACAGCAAAAATTATAGGTCTACCTGTGACTTTTCTCCTAATCCTGTTTCTGCTAATGTCACACCAGAGATTTACCCCTAGGTACCTCTGACCAAGGAGATCAAGTCCAAACACCTATTCCTGAGCAAGTCTGGCGATGTGGCAGATGCTAATGCACTTCCATTGGCCTGTGGTGGACGGAAGAGAGGTCTGGGAGCCGCTGCAACTGTGTAAGGTGTCACTAGACTGTCCGAGGGTACCATTTTTTTATATATATATAGTTTTCTAATCAACTTGTTGCTAGTAAGCAATAGTACAAATTAAGCATTTGCTTAATTCACATTAAGCAAACAGAGGGTGGGCATGTAATTTATTCAAAGCTCCTGCAATCTGTTTGTTGCAAGCAGCCAGGATCTTGCTGTGATCTGCCCTTCATGTGCAAAGCTCAGTTTGCACAGTCCATCTCCCTTCCTGAGGGGAAATCTCTGCCCAGAGCCTCTAGACTATTAGCACACATTTTCTTCCCCACATTCCTAACTGACAGAGCTTACTTGACTAAGAAAGCTGTATTTTCCAGGATAAGCCCAAGCAAAAGCCACAACCTTCAGAGGGGAGAGAGGAGCTGCAACGGAAACCTCTGTGAAGAGTTCCGCCCAGAGCCTCCTGGAGGGCGTTTACTGAGAGCATGCAGTAGATCATCCATTCACTGCCCACTTCTCACACTTGATCTAGTCCCGTTCTTCGCCCCCCTCTGGGGACCACAGCTACACAGTCTGCTTCCTGCTTTCCAGATTGCCAACATCTCTCAGCTTGACATCCCCAGGGCTTGCTCTTACCACACCCACAGGTTTTTCCTATGTTTAATTCAAAACTCAAATGTCACCTCTTTCAGCTTCCCCAGACACCACTTTCAGTCCTTATGCATGTATTCAATCTCTCTTCCCATCCATCTCTAGGGCGAGGCAAATTTCTTAATCTTGGGGCTCTTAGGTCCTGCCCTAATGTGCACCCAGAGCCCAGAAACTTTTCTTTTTCAAGTAGTCTTTTATTAGGTGCTTGGTAAATAACTGATTTATGACTTGCTGAATGAGATTATTCTAAAGAAAACTTACTTACATTAAATAATTAGCAGAAGCAAACCACAATACAGTTCTCATCCTTTAGAGATTAACTATCTAAATGAGGAATGTGGGAGTAATAAGTGGGAATGCTGTATTATACAAGTGTCAAAAACAGACAGCAGGATGGTGGCCTGGAAGGCTCAGAACCCACGCTTCCCCTTCTATGCTTAGGGACACACCAGTGAGCCATCATGGCCGCCTGTCTAGACTCTGCATCATTATGCTATCGGTACACAAAATCCATATTATTTTGGAACAGGAAAAGGAGGAAAGTATTAACCCAAAGGACAAAGAATGTCTGTGGCATTGGAATATACAAGATGCTATATGAACATTTAGCAACGTCAGAAGAGAAGAAGCTTGTGGCTGGGGGAGAGAGAAGGGCGTTTGAAAGGCAACTGCTGGACTTCAGTGCTCACCAAAGGTCCCAACAGAACCTTACACAGAAAATATAACCTTCCTGCCTATGACTGTCTTGCACTGGCTATAGACTACATGTCAGCTGAACAACTTTCTTTGTCTCTCACAGCACCAGCAGGAGCCCAGGACATTCGTGTTTCCCAGTCGTCCACTGCTCAGCTGCTCAACGTTGCAACACAGTCCACACAATGCCACACACACAGACACACCCTGGGAACGAACTGCTATGCAAAAGAGCAATTCAGAGAGTCTATAATGAGTTTCCTAGACATTTATGAATACTTCTGGATACAGGCAAGTACCCATGGCTATGAGCTCACCTTCCTAGAAGATAACAGCTCTACATGGTCTCATTTCTGGTGGATTTCATTCTAAAGACTTTGAAAGTCGGTCATTTTGTTGAATATAGGTACTTCTTAGCATCTGTTAATCCCTTAATAAAAAAATTTCCACTCTTTCTCAGTTTCTGATACTGTATTCAAATTAAGACATCAAAGCAAAAGAAGTACCTTGAGGAGAGATGAAGGCAAGGTACTCTGAGCCTCAGAATGTGGTACGTAATGAGTTTTATTTTCTGGATGTAAGTTGAAGACTAAGTATCAACAAAATTGAAACTCACCAAGACTATTTACATTTATAGGTAAGTTCATACATATGTGTGCATGCAGGCACACACAGACAGAAGACAGGCCCTATAAGAGAAGAGTTTTCACACACACACACACACACACACACACACACACACACACACACACACACTCATGGAGAGCTAAACAAGAGAGCTAAACATGGTGATTTTTTTTTTCTCTATTTCATTATGGGCTGGGCTGGTGGGGAAATGAAGAGATTTCCTCGGACACAGTACGGTGAATACAGAAGATGAGAAGACCAGGGGCCCCACACAGTAGGGTGAATACAGACGAGAAGGATGCATGCAGAAGACCAGAGGCCACAAACCAGAATTTATTCTCTAGGCAGAAGCCCACTCAAACAGACCCAGACTCTGCTGTTTTTTTTAAAGGCTGTGTGAGCAAAAACGTAGGAGTGAACAAAAGCTTACAGCTCCATATCCAGCCCTCCACAGACAAAGCTGGGATCCTCAGAGCTTAACTAGAAAAATTCCTGCAGGGGGAAGCAATAGGTTGTCTGTGTTTTCCTGGTCTTGATTCTAGGCAGGAATGGGAGAAAATGTATGTTTTCTGCTTGTTTTTTGTTTGTTTGTTTGGGGGTTGTTGTTGTTGTTTTGATTTTGTTTTTGTTTTGTTTTGTTTTGTTTTTGAGACTTCCTGAAGCTAAGCTCAATTGTGTATTATTTGTGCTTTGAGGGAGCACAAATAATATAACCTGGTTTTAAAACTAGAATCGGTGCTTGTGAAATCAGCAAAGCCATGAGGACCAGCAGAAAATATGTACTGGAGAACCAGTTCTGTAAAACTGCCAGGTTTAAACCCACCGTTGCATTTAAAGAGCACGAGAGGATATCAAGAGTGTGGCAAGACAATAAAAGATTAACTTACAGAGCTGTGTGTGTGTGTGTGTGTGTGTGTGTGTGTGTGTGTGTGTGTGTGTAGAAAAGGCAGTAATACTGATGGAGATAAAGCAGAAGGAAGACCAGAAGCCCTGTGCATGAATTTACCAGGTTTGATACACCTGAAGAAGTGTGTGCCCTCCATGAGAGAGGAGAGGAAATGTCCCTTAGGGCAGACTGAGGTGAAGGGGAAGCAAAGTGGAAGAGAAGCTAAGAGGGGGGCACAGGTTGAAAAGATGCACGCAGATATATTCAAAGTCCGCAGAAGACACAGAAGACAAAATGGGACTCAGGCAATTTTGAAAAACATAATGATTTACATCTCTTAGAAGCATGTAGCACAGTGTCAGACACCATACAAGTTAAAGGTGAGCTGTGAGAAAAGAGTTACTCACACAGAAATACATTTCAGTGAAATTTCACAGCTTCAAAAGCAAAGAAAGATATTTTAGATGGCCATTTAAACAGTTCATAAACGAGGGTGAACTATGTTGAGCGTTGTTTTACCTGTAATAGCTGAGACTCACATTTGGAACAACCACATCGCTCTGAATGCCCGAGAGAATGAAGATGGAGAAAAGTCACCTCAGATTACCATATCTAGAGCGTTTCCAATGGAGAGACTATCAAGACTTTTCCAAAGTAATCTTTGTCATAGAAAAGCCATAAGATGTCATAAGATGACCAGCCTGTGAGTTCAGTAGGTAAAGGTGCTTGCTGAATAAGTCTTATGTCAGACCCCAGATTCATCCTTGGAACCCATAGAAGGAAACCAAATCAACTCCCAAATGCACACATCACACATTGTGGTGGTTTGAATAGGTTTGGTCCCTCATGTGTTTGCTTGGCCCACAGGGAGTAGCACTATTAGGAAGTATGACATTGTCAGAATAGGCGTGGCCTTATTGGAGGAACTGTGTCACTGTGGGGGCAGGTTTTGATGTCTCCTATTCTCAAGCTCAACCCAGTGTGGAATCTAGTCTCCTTCAACTGGCTTCAGATCAAAATGCAAAAACTTTGGCTCCTCCAGCACCACGTCTGCGTGTGTGATGTCATGCTTTCCGCCATGAGGATAATGACCTAAACCTCTGAAAATGTAAGCCAGCTCCAACTAAATGTTTTCCTTTGTAAGAGTTGCCTTGGTTATGGTGTCTCTTCACAGCAATAAAACTCTAAGACATACATATTACACACATGCACACAGATACACACACACACACACAAATACATTTCTAAAAAGATCCAAGAAATGGTCATTGAATTTGAAATATATGGGTGATTCCCTAGCAAAACAATATAACATATAAATTAAGAATTAAAGTAATCAAAATTGAGCCAAATTTTGGGAAAACAGTGGAAATCAGGAATCACTGAAGCTGAACTATTCCAAAACCCTCATACTGTTTGGGAAATAAAATATTGAGTAGACTTTGCCAAATTAAATATGCATACGATCTAAAGAAATAACTCTAGTATGACTGAATCTTAAAGTTACAGAGGATAAGTATAAAATCATGAAACAGAAAAACAGAAAATATATAACATGATAGAAATAAAAACATATATCAGTAATAATCAATATAAATGAACTAAAGTTTATAAAAACATAGAGCAACAGACTTGGCTCTAAAACCATAAAATACAAAGAGGCACTATTTACAAAAACAATGATTCAAAAGAAAAAAATCGCATTATACAAAATGTATGGGAGGTTATTGCTTTGGATAATAAGACCCAATAGACGACATACGGAAGTACCAGGCAATCAGAGTGAAGCCTTAGATTAAGAGAAACCCCTCACACAACAGCTTTTCCCAGATCAGGAAATCTATAGCAACTAATGGCCTCTATGAGCCTTCTGAGCAGCCATTAAGAAGTCCTTTCTCAGGCCGGGCGTGGTGGTGCACGCCTTTAGTCCCAGTACTCAGGAGGCAGAGGCAGGCGGATTTCTGAGTTCGAGGCCAGCCTGGTCTACAGTGTGAGTTCCAGGACAGCCTAGGCTACACAGAGGAAAAACCCTGTCTCGAAAAACAAAACAAAACAAAACAAAACAAAAAAACAAACAAACAAAAGAAGTCCTTTCTCCATTAACCATTAAAACAAATTGAGTTTAATTAAGGTAATGCTAACTAGTCCACTCTCAGAATTATCCCATTTCTTTGGTCAAGCCACCCACAAAAGCCACTGCATTCCTTGCCCTAAAGAGTTCCTTCTGTTGTGTCTACAGGACACTGTTTAGTTTATCACTTGCTAGAAAAAAGCCAGTCAGATCTTTAAGTGTACTGGAACTGTGTTAGTTAATAGTAGTAAAAGATAGATGAGATAAATATTACTTTCATCAAGATAAGGTAACGTAGGTAAGGTAGCCCATCAAAATATATTCTAAAGTAAATATCAGATGCAAAAGAATATCACTATCGATAAACTAACTGGAAATATATGATAATTTCAAACTTTTATGCTCTAATAACAGAACTATTAAAATATTCAAAGAAAAATTAATAAAATAGAGTAGAAATAATGGCAAATCGGACATTGGAGTGTATAATAGGTCTTATCAAGTATTCAAAAATAAGTTACTGGGAAATAAAAAAGACCTGAACCACATAATTAGAAGCGTGATCTAGTGGACAAAGTATCTAAGACCAATCACTGAAGAAGAGGCATGACCTCCCATTCACTCGGGACATCTGGAAGTCTCACTACTACAGGTAGGGTAGTCAGACAAAGTCGACCACAGCCTAATAATCTACATCACATAGTGTTTTCTTACTCTACCACATGTGAAAAACAAGTGATGATCCTGATAAGGAAAGGGAGGAAGGCAGACTCAGTAAGATAGGAAGCAGATGACTAACCACCATATGCAAAATCAAAATGTGATAGAATTAAGAAAGAAATAGAAAGCCTGGCTGGCGGTAGCATGTGCTAATAACCTGAGCACTGGGAAGCTGAGGCAGAAGGCTTTGAAGCTGAAGGGCAGCCTGGCACACATAACAACCAGTAGGTCCAAACTCATGAAGAGAGCTGAAACAGACAGTATGCAATGCACACTTATATACAAGACCAACACAGAGCACCAAGTCAGTATCAAGGAGCCCCTTTCTGTGAAGGTTGGCAGCAAAAGTCAATATAATTAATTAAAAGCAGAAATAGATAATAAAAAATAGAAGATGATAATATAAATAGAAATAATTAACAAAGTAAAAAAATGATGTCTAATAAAGTAATTGAGCAATCTCTAAAAAATGCTGCTTGCTTTAAAAGCAGAGGGAGAAACAGAATGAAAGTAGAAAATGCCAATACAGGGGGGTTTCATAAATAACAACACACAGCCAAATGGAAGTCAAGGATGGAAGCCTCTCAAATAAATAGACTGTTAATACTGACACTTAAGAAAAGATAAAAATTGAGTACCACTAACAGCATGTTAAGGTAAGCAAACTGACATGGGGTTCTACCCCTGAACAACGAGCTACAGACAGCTGATGACTGCAGAGATGGGGAGAATTAGCCCTTCCCAGGGATGAGTTCTGTAATTGGTTATGCAATACAGAGAGGTAGTGCTAAAACCATATACACACAAACAACAAAACATTCTCAGCAGGTTGTATATATGTATTTGTGTATGCGCATACATTTATACACATATACTTCTATGTATATGATCTGCACACACACACACGTGTGTGTGTGTGTGTGTGTGTGTGTGTGTGTGTGTGTGTGTGTGTAATGTTAATAACCAGGGAAGAAGTGGACAGCAATTGGATAATTGATGTTGACATGGAAGTATTTGGGGAGAGGGAACATGAGAGGAGCTGGATGGAAGGAACTTGGGAGGGGCTTTAGTGAGGAAAGTAACTTAATTTTATTTTAATTAAAATGAAAATAAGAACAGATAAAAATTAAGTGAGTTGTTTAAAATCTTTCAAGAAAATCCCCACGTCTAGAGTAGCATTCTATAAGCAAGTTCTGAGAAACATGTTAGGAATCAACAGCCTTAAAAAATATCATCAGGTTCAGGGATCAGAGAGGAAGCTTTCCAAAGCGTGTGCTATGTCTAAGTTCTGCAGGAACATCAAACTGATACTAGGAAAGAACAAGTGCTGAGGAGTCCTAACCATAAAATAACCAATTATTTAGGAATATGCATGATATATAATTAAATTTAAATTAATTATATACTTTCAGTTAGAATACCAAATACAGCAATGCCTCCAAAGTAAATACATTTGACAACACTACATTTTCTCAGTAATGTAAAGTTGGTTTAATCTTAGAAATCAAAAGTGTTACTCGTTACATTTTACAATTCAAAGGGAAAAAATCTATACATATTTCAATTTGCTAATTAAAATGTTCTATGAAAGTCATCATTTTATAATATGGTTTGAAAAACCAGGAATCAAAGACAAGTTTAAATCTTATAAATATAATAGGGAAACCTCAACTGGCAAACATCTTACTCAGTAAAATATATTTAAATCATTCCCTTTGAAATCACTCACACACACACACACACACACACTCACACATACACACACACACACACACACACTTATATAATACCTTTGATGTTTGAGTCAGTTTACTAAGCAAAAAGATAAAATGCATTGGATAAGTCTTAAAATAAATACAATTCATATTTCATGGATAGCTTTCTTATGTGCATAAAATTTAAACATTTCCAAGTTACTGAAAGTTTTAAAAGTGCACAGCCTTCTGAGAGAAGAGATTTGACATGTATTTTGAAGTTACATCCTTTACAAATTTAAACAGAGAACATCTAGGAAAAACTCTAATACATGAAAATCTATGCAGCAAGAAAAACGTCCCTTCTGGGAAACTAGGGGAGAAAGGAGAAACACTGTTCACAGAAAAGATCCAACGCTGCGGATATCAGCCCTCTTCCGAAACTCACCATCGCTTTCAGTACAATTCCTGTAAAACTTCATAGGATGATTTCAAATACCCTCGTGTAGAAGTAAAGAATTAATGTGACCAAAGTAATTGCCCTACAAGTCATTAACATTACAGTAATTTTAAAAGTGTGGTAGTGCCCTGTGATTTGGCATACTCAAATAAAATGAGAGAATCTACAGACATATGTCTATACAAACACTGTATATGTCAGAATTAATATGATACATCTTAAGGGAATGGGTGGGTTTTTAAAACAGAGTCCCTGGGATAACTGAAATTTATATAGGAAATAATACACATGGCTGCAACCAGACTTTGCTACTTTGTGGGTTCTTCTTTCTCCACCCTTCCCAACCTCTTTTCTACCCTTTCAACCCCCTAACCCTAGATAGGAGAGAAAAAAAAAAAGATAGAAAGGAAAAGGGGTGATGTCATTGTTAGACTACTTCCTGATGATTGGAGACACTGAGTTCCTTGGGGTGAATCGGATCTTTGCCATCAAGATATCTAATTTCTTCTTCTTTCTTCTGTGACCAAAACCAACCGACAACTATCAACCACTAAACACACCCTCCTGCCTCTCAAGGGCCCTAGCATTCATGTACCCTCTGAAAAGTCTCCAGAATTCCAAATGTTACATAATCATAGAAACTAGCTGCAGTTGGCAGATTCACTCCCCTGCTGGAGTACGAGGCAAATCATAGTCAGCTGCTGTGGACAATCAGAAGTAGCCCCATATCCCACATCTGGATTAAAACAAAAACATATTCCCATAATATTCCAGTGATTTTCAAAGAAGTCAAATTGCCAGAATTGTCACTACACATGGCAATTTATTCTAAGGTTTCAATGAGAAGAGTAAGGCTAACCAGGAGCAATGGCAATGGCCTTTAATGTTTAGGCAAATGGGACCTTACTGGCTACCAACTTTAAAAGAGAAAATTCGTTCCTGGCACTGGCCTTCTTACTTGTTATCCTGTTGTATCTAATCTGGGCTTAAAGGCTTTTAACACCATTAAGAGATTCTCATACATTTTCTTTTTCATGATGATACACATGGAGATCTATAATTTGTCAAAGTGTCAAGAATAAGAGGCTAGATGGAGTGTCTCTATGATATCCTCTTCTTCCAAGGCAGATATTATTGTAGAGGTGTAGGAAGAAAGATTGTAAGAGCCCAAGGCACAAATAACTACAAGGCATCAGTGCTGTTCAGGCACAGCAGGGCAGTTGCACTTGTGAACTCACATAAGCTTTAGGCGCATGTATAAGACCTGGACAAGATCAAGCTGGATAAAACCCCAGGATGAGAGTGAGGTAGGTGTGAAGCCCCACCCCTCATCAGTGGGAGGAGAGGCCCTTGGTCCTGTGAAGGCTCTATGCCTCAGTATAGGGGAATGCCAGGGCCAGAAAGACAAAGTGGGTGGGTTGGTGAGCAGGGGGAGAGGGGAAGGGATAGGGAGTTTTAGGAGGGGAACCTAGGAAAGAGGATAACATTTGCAATGTAAATAAAGAAAATATCTAATAAAAAATGAATAAACTGAAAAAAAAAGAGAAAGAATAAAAAAGGAGCTGCTCTCAGTTGCTAGTTGCTGGGAGAGGGAGAGCCTACTTTACTGGTATGGACCATCATGTTCAAGTGAAGGACCACACATCCAAGAGTAGATGGGCCACACAAGTTGGACTTGATAGGTGTAAGGAAACAGAAAAGATAAACAAAAGAAAAGAGAAAGAAAGGGTAGAGAGGAAGGAGAAAGAGAGAAAGAGAGAAAGGGAAGTAAAGGAGAGAAAGAACACCAAGCTGTGGAGAGTGTCTAGTAAAGGTATGAGATGTGGGGGTGGGAAAGTTCAAGACGAGGATGAGTGTGATCAAAATACCATACATGGTATTCTCAAAGAACTAATTTTAAAAATCACAAAAAGTGTTGCATGTATCAGTTTTAAAACATTTTACCAGTAAATGCAACTATATTCAAAATGGAAACTTCTAGTTTTCCAGTGGATCCATTCACCTTAAGTCCAGAAATGAGAAGAAAATATTTGCCAGACTTGTGGTACTCAAAATACATATAGACTGAATAGGAAGAAATTCTGTACTTCAAGAGGTCAAAACCTAGCCACCTGTAAAAAAAAAAAAAAAAAAAAAAAAAAAAAAAAAAAAAAGAAAAAAGAAAAGAAAAAGAAAAAAAAAAAAAAAAAAAAAAAAAAAAAGAACTAATATTTCCCAGAAGAGCCTAGAATTGAGCCTAGAATTGGAATCAACAAACAAAGGACCTTGGTCTCCTTAGTAAGGAAGGTAATGTGGATAGAAATCTCAAAGAGGCATCATTTCACACCTGCCAGAAAAGCAAGACTTTAAAAGGCTGACAATCTTCCTGACACGTGCAAGGAGATTTAAAGCCCCATGCATTTTCATGTACCACTGGAGAGGAATATAATTTGATATCACTTTTAGAAAACAAGTTGCTGTCACAGAATAGAACTGAATAGGAAAATGTTTTACTGCCAACCAATGTCAATTGTTAAGTGTAAACCGTAGAAAAAACTCTTCCACGCATTCAGGGAAACACAGGGAGGTGTCTGTAACAGCGTCATTCACAAGAGCAAAATCCACTGAGCAGCTCACATACTCTTTCTTCAGCTAGATGGAGAAGTGGATAGTGATTTGCTCACACAATTTCATTCCGATGAGAGCCTGCCAGACTTGGTTATATTCATTGGCATGAATGAGGCCCAAACACATAAACAAAACAAAAACAAAAACAAAAATCAGGGGACAATGTGGTCAATCAACCTGGCAAATGTGGGGAGTAGACGGAATGTCAAAGCTATTTTCATGTTCTATTTTTAATTGATGTTGAAAATGAGATGCCCACTTCATTGTTATTCTCTAAACACACATTAATTGCACATGCCTTTGTGCACATAATACATCTCAGAACACGGGTTTCTGCTACACCCAGTTGAATCAAACAATATGGGACCCAGAATTTGAATCTCGGTAATTTCACTATTCAGATAACATAAAGGTGACCATGGCAGGAGAGGCAGCTGATTACTCAGTCAAATAGAGGGTAGGAAATACTTCTAATGTTTGTAAAGAAAAGAATTAAATTAAGCTGGGGAGGTGAAGAAGACAGAGTAAAGCTATAGAAGGAGAGCACACAGTTGAGTCTGGGTGGACAAGAAAGAGGAGATGAGCTGCCAGAAAGGACTTGTTTCAAAGGAGAGAGTGAATGAGTTCTTCAAGGGGAGCAGAAGTCCATCCCCTCATAGGTTTGAAGTCTGTGTGGTTGCATTCTTTAAAATGGATGATAGAGGCTGAGGAGACGGCTCAGTCAAGTACTTGCTGCACAAGCCTGAGGAGCTAAGTTCAGATCCCTAGCTCCCAGGTAAAACAGCAATAGACATCATGGAAGTGTATGCACCACGTTGTGGAAGACAAGAGAGGGGCTAAACTGGTGAGCCTCAGGTCCAGGGAAGACCTCCACATACATACACAGGCAATAATTTTAATTTATTTTAACCACCTATGAGGCTGTGTTTGGTTATCTAAAAGTAAACAAGGGTAAAAGCTTGCTCTTTTCTTCCACAGAGGTCTCATGATGGGCATGGGGGAACCCTTCAGACCAAAGGGCCTGATGTTGAGAGCTTTTGGTGCCACTTCCAGGAATTTGGCACTTGTCACTGGGCTCAGACAAGGAAATAGGCTCCGATAAGAATATTAGAAACAATGACCATGGGGCTTTGTCTACTATTTTGCTGAATTACTTCCTTATGCGAATTCCTTGCTTACTACTTTACTTAATTATTACCTCGTGTGATCTTCTTGCTTATTACTTCGCTCGATGACTCTCTTGTGTGAGCTGCTTGCTTACTACTTCATTTGATTACTTTGCCTTTGATCTAAGAACTGACCATGTTTCTTAGATGTACCTGGAATGATATAAAAGCAGGCTGGAGAAAGATGAAGCTGCTTCTGTTGTCTAATTGTCTTTTTCCTTTCGATCTTTCCTCCCCTCCTTCCCTTGAGACCCTGTTGACCGACTAACCTGGCTTGGTCAACCTGAGATCCTGGCTTTGCTTCTTTGCCTCCTCCAGAATTTAGGAGATTCCTCTAAGTTGGCTTTCCTGACCCCTTGAGTCATTAGAACAGGAAAATGATTGTGGAAGTAGTATACATCTTTAAGGAATATTAAGCACAGGTACGTAGCAGCTCTTGTGCTAGGTGCTAATCCTGGTTGCTTTATATGTAGTTTCACTATTAGTCTTTTTAAAGCCGGTGAGATGGGTGCTATCTAGCCCTTCCACAGCCTCCAATCTAGCCACTAAACAAACACTGTCTATTATGAAACAGAAACAACAGCTGTTCTTCTAGAAGCCCGTGAACAAGAGTAGCAACCCCCCCCCCACCTCTTACAGATCTATTAGAAGGAATGACAAGTTGACAGCTAAATTAATAAGAGGCCGCACTTATCTAGGATGCTAGAGGGTGTGTGAGAGGGTATCATTTGCTAAAAGTCCAGAACAAAGCAAAGGAAGAGGAAAGCAGCCTTTGGTAGAGAGAGCTGTAGGCTATGGAGCAAGCTCTGCACATTTGACCCAGTTGCCTGACAGCCCACTAGTGAAGAGGCCAGGATAAGGAAAGGTGGTGGAGACTATTCGTCCACTTTCTATGTTTCCATGGCTTCACTGGTGCACATGGATTTCAGTCGTTTTCACCATCTCTTCTCTCTCTTATCCCCTGCCTTTCTCACCCAAACCTGCTTCCAAACAAGTCACTCTCCGACTCTCATCCTGAGTTAATTAGGGTGCCTTGTATGAGCGTGAGGTGTGGGGAATCATTGATGGAGGTGTGGGCAATGTATCCGTGGCTATGATGGACCCATGACATGTTGGCAGGGCCCTCTTGTGCAGTTCTTACATAACCACAGCTGCCCAGAGTTCATGGGTGCAAAAGCTATGCCGTGCTCGGAACTGTGTTTCTGCTGGACACCTCCCCATCCACTGACCTTCTGCAACACTTCCTGACCCTTGAAGGTAACATAGATCTCTCATGTAGGGCTAGGCACTGGTGGAGACATCCTCTAATGTACTGAAGACCTGCCCACAATACCTGGTACGTTTTAAATTAGCATTCTAATTGATAATGTTAAAAAGAACTATGGGAAATCAAATACCATTCAAAGATTACTGCAGAATACAAGGGAAGAGATGAGGAGGGCACCCCTTGGGGCAACCATGGCAAAAAATATCTTAAGGGAGTTTGCTTGGTCCACATTTCAGATGTAGACAATAGAGGATTTAGCAACTGGGTTTCCAAGCTCTTATTACAACACTTACAATGGTGACAAACAGCATTGTCAAGAAGAGACTTAATGATATAAAATTCGAATAACACATGAAAAAACCATGGGATAAGACAATTTCTGTTCCATTCTCAAAATCTTCAGGAAGAGTCAGCAGCTGCCTTGAGCAATCACAGTCGTTGAATACCACTGGAAAGACATAAGTAAAAGGTGCTGAGCCCTTCATCCTAGGATGGACTTGTCAGGGTAAGGCTCACTTATTTAATAATAGAAAACAAAATGCCAAGTTTCTTACAGTATACTAAGCTTCATCATGGGGGGCTGGGGGGAAAGCAGAGGTTGTAACCAGGCAACCTGACTCCCATTCCTCACTGTCTGTCAGGTCACACCCCTGCCCATTGCCCCGTTTCCTTAGCTCACCTGGAATGTCACTGTCTCTCATGTCTGATAAAAGATGAATGGAAAGGCTTAGCACACCTGAGCTGATCTTCAGATCATCAAGACTCTCACATTCCTTTTTGGAAATACACAAAGCATTAAACTGTGCACAGTCAGAACCCAGGGGTGACTGCAGAGTCTGAGGAACAGACAGTCTGTCTTAAGTCAGTTTGAGTGCCTTCAGAAACAAAGCATAGTTCTTTCAGTGAACTGAGTCAAGTAACCCAAATGTTATTGTTGAAGGTGGTGGTGATCAAGATGTTTTGAGTCTGGATCTCACTGTGAATCTCAGTCCTTGAATACTATCGCCCTGCCCCCACCTCTTGAATGCTGAGATTGCAGGGGTATGCCTAGACTAGATGTCTCAGCCTAAGTATCGTTCTTACTACAGAAAAGCTAGACCTTTTACTGAAATAATGCACATTAGGAATGTCTAAAGGGAGTGCAGGATACTTTATATCCTTTTGTCATAGAAGTTTGTAGGGTCTATTTCTTCTTTACTCTCACACTATAATGAGAATATCCCATCGAGCCACTCAAATCAATCCCACACATCTTCAGCATGCAGATAAGGAAACACGGTAAGATAAGTAAGTGACTTGTTTAAGCTCCAGGGATAGAATTGAGTCTGTGGTCCTAATCATTGTAAGAACCAACTTTCCATACTATGAAATAAGAAAGGACTTTAGTAATAATGTGGTAAGGACTGGAGAGGTGACCCATCAGTTGAGAGCACTATCTGCTCGTCCAGAGGATCCAAGTTCAATCACACAGCATTCACAGGGTGGCTTACAACACCTGAACCTCCAGTCCCAGGGGATCCAACATGCTTTTCTGGCCTTTGCAGACACAAACAACATGCATGGGGTTCCCAGACGAAGACACTCATAAAAATAATAAAATAAGAAATAACAATCTGGTCATCAATATTCTTATAGTGTTGAGGATATAAAATATGGTGGTTTGAAATTAATTCAGTAATATGCATTTTAGAATTCTACACATACATCATCAATAATGAACTTTATTATATAGCCAATAGGGAACCTTATTAATCCCATGTACTACAATGGACGTTTGAATCCTGTTTGTCAGGTCTACTTCTCTCAACAATAAGAATTTAGATCCAGACAGGTGCTCCACTGTACCTTGGACGTGACCCAGGAGCACACTGCAGGTAGCAACACATGAAAGACCTTCCTGAGTGACCTCTATAATCTCTCCGTTGCTTTTTCCTGCTCAGCATAGGCCTCCTTCGGAGAACCTGCGTCAGTAAGCAAATGTGCTTTCACCTGCAGAATAAATATGAGAATCTTTGTGGAACCCTTTTTCTTCAGGGGAAAAAAAAGAAAGAATCAAAAAGAATGTGGAATAAGAATGAATCCAGCCAATCAGAGCTAGCTCTCCTTTCCTAGCACAAACAAGTAATTCAATGGTGGCTTCTTCCTTATTTTTACAAAGGTGATATCAGAAAGATCTTTTCCCAGAAAAAAAAAAAAAAAAAAAAACCTGCATAGCTGGATTTGACTTGCTAATAGTCTTTTGGAATTCTGAATATCTTTTCAAATGAAGCCAAGAGATTTCTAGTACTGTACTGACTGATGGAAACCAGTGGTTTTCCTGAGAAACAGAGAAGCAGCTGGTGAGATGGGGAGTGAGAGGTGGGATTTTGAAGTTTTCTTTGTCCTAACAACCAAACTACATGAGACAAGCCAAAAGATCCAGCTGTGTCATCCTGGGGATAGCTTCAAAGGAGTCTAAGTCAAAAGGCTGCAGTCCATATTTACCTCAGCACTATTCATTACTATTTCAAGAAATATTAACATAGATGCCCATCAGCAGGTAAATAGGTACAGAAAGTGTGGCACAGTTACATAATGGAACTTGATTAAGTCATAAGACAAAGGAAATTGTGTCATTTGTAAGAAAATGAGTAGAAATGAAGATACTATCCAATGATGTAACTCAAACCAAGAAAGACATGTATCATGTGTTTCATTATCTGTGAAATTTGGGTATAGAAATATATATGTCATGCAAGTAAAAGGGGGGTAACTGTGGGGAGGAGAAGCAGCACAAGAAAGAAAATGAGTGTGGATATGAGCCAAGTATATGATATACGTATTTTGATATATATATCAAGAGTCGTGGTGAAACCCATGATTTTATAAATGACTACACACTAAAACAAACAAACAAAACAAAACAAACAAAACTTCCAGGACTCTGCACTGTTGAAGATCTCAAATCCTAAGTCCACTGAGTTTTAATTGAGATCATGTTATTCTTAAGATGAAAGAAACTCACGTGCCTTATCTAATTGCCTATAGTTGAGGCACTGTGTGTCTGGCATGATGTGGACTCATTTTCTCCGTCTAACAAGCTGAGTGATCAGGATAGACAAGCCAATACTTCCTATCTGAACAGTATAGCTCCTTCATCTTAGAGGATTTGACTCAGGAAAAGCCATAATCAGCTTCTGCCCTGGGCCTGTGCTTTCTTCTGTAGTCTATAAAATAACAAATTTCTCTGGTAGCCTCCGAAGCCCCCTTGCTTTATTCTGGACGAAATGCAGTGTTCTTTTTAAATATGTCATGAGAGGGATAGAACACACTCAAACTTAGTATCCATTCCAAATCATTAATCCGTATGAATTGAAAGAAAACATTTAAGTTTTAAAAAGTCACATTACTGACCCCTAGATGGATAAGGCCAGGCACTGTCTATGTTCCCTTAGTCAGGCTGGATACCACCAACCTCCCGTTTATTTCCCTCCATTTTTAAAGCCAATGTATGTTTCGTCACAGCCACTATAGAAGCCTGTCTTTTTAAGGCACGGCAACAAAAGGAACACACTCAGCCTCATGCAGAAGCTAGATTACCTGGAGCCAGTACACAGTGCTCAACAGTCAGAGATTGCTGTGTTCTTTACACCAAACATTTGAAGCATGTTCCTGCATGCTCCTCACAATGCTGACCGTTTGGCAAGGTCTACAGACTGAAGGTCTAATGAACAAAAACTCATGGAAAGACTAATATAACCAGGTGCATCATCTGAAAAGGAAGTCTGGGCAGGCATCTGGAATAATGGGGGTGTCATGGTTTGGGCTTCCTAGGGGGAAATTTGGGCAATAAATGTCGATGAAGTTCTTGAAAACAGTGTGTTTGATTAGATTATTATATAGTAGAAGAATTTTACTTTTGAAGTCATTCAAATACGCCATCGAAGCATAAGTAGGGGTGAGGGGTGTGAGGGAGAGTGTGGGCATGGTTATTTAGTTGTTCTTTCATAGAATTGCCTGCACAAAGAGCTTTTGTTATACAGTGCAGCTTAATAGGTGGACTAGAGGGTCAGAACAAATGAAAGTCACAAAGGAATGGGATGTGATAAATGTCCCATATGACGTAATATGTTTACTGTGAAAGAAATTAGATTAATGGGGTAGATCTAACTATCTTATCCCTATTTAAAAATGGCTAGGGAAATGGCTCAGCAAGTCTAAAACCTTTGCCATGCAAACCACACAACTGGAGGCTCACCCAAACCCACAGGAATGGTATTGTGAGTGGGTGTCTGTAACTGTTGCTGGCTGGAGGCAGAGACAGGGGCTAGACACACTTGAGACACTTAGCTCTGCCTTAAGCAAGAAATGGGAGGAGGAAGGGCTGTAGGAGCCAGAGTGGTCAAGGATACAAGAAAACCTATAGATTCGACTAACCGGAGCCTACTGGGGCTCACAGAGACTGAACTGCCAACCAGGGAGCAGGCATGGGACTGACCTAGGTCCTCTGCACACATGCAGCCATTTTTCGTCTTGATCTTCTTCGTGCGGGACTCCTGACAGTGGGAGCAGGGGTGTCTCTGACTCTGTTGCCTGCCTCTGGGACCTCCTTTCCCCCTGCTGGGCTGCCTCATCTAACCTCAATAGGGGAAGATGCACCTAATCTTACTGCAACTTGATATGCCAAGGCTGGTTGGTATCCATGGGAGGCCTCCTTTTTTCTGAAGAGAGAGGGAGGAGGAGTGGATGGGGGTGCAAGGAATGATGAGTGGAGGAAGAGAAGAACTAGGAAGACAGGAGGGAGGGGAGACTGTAGTCAGGTTTTTGGAAAGTAAAAAAAAACATTAACAAATTAAAACAGATCTGCCTGCCTCTGCCTCTTGAGTGTGGAGATTAAAAACAAATGCCATCACCACCCAGCTCATTTTGTGGTCCTTAAATATTCAAAGAACCTTATAATATGGAAATATTAACCATAAAATAGGCAAAGAAGCAGTGACTTTAACATTAGTTTTATACATGCTTAAGTTTATTCTTTCTGATGGCCAGAATATCTTTGACGTTCATGTAGCTGTGAGTGGGGTTAGGTAGCTTTGTCATGGAAATGTATGACTGAGGTGTCTGCCTATTAATGAGCTAGTAAATTATTTAATTGGGTCATTCTCCCCATTCAGCTTTGCATTTCTTAGCTTACAGTAGATCTCTCGGTGAGTGCTTCCCAAGAACAGTCTTTTGTTAAAATCTAGTCAAGCACTTAACCATGGCTTTTCACATCCAAATCCTTTCAGTTCAGCACCTTGCTTCCTGAGAGGCAAACACAGGCTTTCACAGATGTGTTTTAAGGTTATTACCGGTTTAAAGTTTAAATACACTTTAAACTGCTTTCTCACATTCCCCAATTGAGGATCCTTAAGTCTTTATAATACAGCTCCTTCATTGAAAAGAAATTGGCCACCATTTTCAGAGTATATCAAGTCCTAGATGGTCCACTTAACAGGTCCTTTTGATTACCAAGAGGAAATAAAGAAGCCAAAGTCAATGACGGATCTTGACAAGGTATGATTTAACTTATAGAACAATAACTGCTACAGCCATTGGCCATGTTCTCAGGACCACACTGGATCTTTAACTAAGTCTTCAGTGGAACTTTGAGATTCAATGGAATGTAAGGGATGGCAGCATGATGTTAATATAATCAACATGAATGTGTATCAAAACATACCCAACAGCTAATACATGTATTTTAGATTTTGTGCTACCAAACTGAATCTGTTTTACAGTGTGTATTCTATCCGCAGCCTGTGAAGATGCGTCCAGAACTTCCTGTGGACAGATCCTTTTTAAATATAAAAGGCAATACAGAAAAACAGAATGCAAGCCCAGAGGAAGTAGGTCTTCTGATATCAGTGGTCCAGTATTTTAAGTTTAATGGTGACCCTGATTAGATGCAAGGAGTCATGCCTCCTTCATCTTTGATATCTGCAACAATGCAGAACTCTGCACAAAAGTACCTGTGGGATGATTGAGGACCTCAAGGACACTATGAGTGAAGTTGTACTTTATAGAAAGAGGGAGCACAGAAATCCAATCTTTTTATTTATAGAGCAGTTATCAGGAGTGAACCCTAATGCACTGAATGGTGGCCCTAGCAGGTACTGGCTCTGGCTGAGACCAAGTGTGTTCTCAATGGTGCCCACAATCACATGCTTATCTCTAGACTCAAACACACATACTGAGTCAGTACACAAGAGACTCAACTCAATTTTCAGCTTTTATGTTTTATGCTAAATACTATGTTATAAAACATATGGCCTTACCTAATCTGTAAGTTTCTTAAATCACCTCCAATCACCTTATTCAATTGTCACTGCTGAATCTCTGGTGGTAAATACAAAGCTGAGTTTTGTATTTGTCAGTAGGTTACAAGAAAAAAAAAAAAACACAACTTAATTCTCACATGATTATATACCTGTTCCATCACTGTAAAGTGCTCTCCTGTAAGAATTGCCCACTTAAATGAACTAAATAAAACACCACAAACATGAGCATCTGCTCAAGAGTCTGACTTCCGTAGATGCCTTATAAATATCAATTCCACTTATTTTTTTTTTTATAGAAACATCGATTTATCCTCAAGGGATTTTCTTGATATTTAGAAAATCTGATCAGTTTTTCCCCTATGAATTGTGCAGTGAGTGAAGTAGCTTTTCTACATATCCCCCCTCTTTATTCTGAGCACTGAGAGAGATAATTGGCATAGCTTTGGGAATAATGGAACAAACTCTAAATGTCTACATAAAACAAAAACATGTACAATTTAATGTCACAAATCAACTCCTACACTGTACATTTCAAATTACTTTCTGGATAACTGTAGTTTTAAAATTCTGTGCAGTTGGAAAATCATCTGCAGTTATTTTTATCACAGACTATCATTAATGGTACTCTCTGATATGCACTGGGTCATAAAATTCATCAATACATATTAGTAAATATTTTATGTAGCCTCATTACCTCCTGTTTTATGATGAGATCGAAAATCCCATAGACTACTTGATTATGGAGTGTTATTTACTTAATTGGTACAAAAGTCTGATACCACCAGAATACTTAAGGGAATAATTCTGCACCAAACCAATAAGTGAGCACATGAGCATATTTGGATTCTGAAACAATGCGTTGTATAACCTCATTCCCACAATTTTTCATTACCCTTGGTTTATCCTCTGACGTTGATGTATTCATTGGTTTAAAAGAAAGGCATAATCATATTTTATTTCAATTCCAAAATGGCCTCAGGATTCCTCAATTCTGCCCTCAGAGACAACTCCTGTAGTAACAAAGGCCTCTACTGGTAAGAGTTGGGCTTAGTCGAGTGGGTGGATGTCGAAGGTCCAATAGATGAAGGTAGGAAAAGTCAGCGTACATCAGACTGATACTAAGAGAAGACTATGAGTAAATGATTTTAAGTTGGAAAACACAATGAGGGAGGGGAGGAAGAGAACGAAGTGGAAATAAAGACAAGAGGGAGCAGCAACAGGTATTTGAGTCTTTTGAAGGCTACAATATAAACAAGAAATTTGAATACAAAAGGCAAGGATTCCTAAGGAAACATCGTTCTTGTGTCACCAAGAGACCAGCAATGAGGCAAAGGACCAAGCAGAAACTGGACAGACTACAGCTTGATAAGAGGCCAAAAGGCTGAGGCTCTTCTCCAGCTCACACATGGAGATCTGGATGGGAAGTGAAGTGGCTGCTGGGAAATGGAACCATGGAGCATCTCACACTTCATGTCAGTCACTTGTGACCACCATGCACAGGTCATGGAGCATCTCACACTCCATGTCAGTCACTTGTGACCACTGTGCGCAGGTTGAAGTCATCTAGACTCCTACCTACAACAACTCAAGGAGGAGCCCTGAGGACATCCTACATGCCATCCTACCTCCTTAGTGTGTATATGCTTTCTTTACATCCCCCCAGGAAATTACTCTAGAGCCACTGACTAAGAAAAAGCCCAGATTGCTCATAGAGGATAACAGACTGCTTAGAAAGATGTGTTTATTTTCTCTTACCAACAGCTGAAATGGAACTCAGGACCAAGTTGAATTTAATAATAAAAAGTAGTTACCTTTCTGAATGTCTGCCACACAAGTATAAGAACTTGAATCCAAATCCCAGAACACAAATCCAGCTGGATGCATATCTATAACCCAATGTTTCTATGGTAAGTGGGAAGCAGAAACAAGAAAAATGCCCAGAAGCTCACAGGCCAGACAGCCTGACATACACAACAGGGAACAACCATAAAGAGACTGTGTCTCAGGATGGAGGGAGAGGACAACACTGGAGATTGTCCTCTAATCTGTACATCTCCAGTGTGCCAGGTATGTCCATATTCACACACATGATCACACACACACACACACACACACACACACACACATACACATACACAACACTGGTGATGCAGCTATATACAGTTATATATAGCTATATTACTTCCATGTTACATTAACATATTAAGGTAAGAGCTTGTCAGAACCAGTTTTGACTTTGGTTTATTTTCCATACAAAAGAACTTTTCTCTTCAAAACGACATTCAGCTTTGAAAGTCTGCAGGATTCCACTATGGCTACCTATCTCATCCCACGGCAGACAGAGCTTACACAATGATCTTGTGCAATGGGATGAGAAGGTTGTGTTGTAAGGAATAGGGTATGTTCTGAATAAGTTTTGTCTAAAAGAGAATTGACCACGGCGTTACGGGATGAAGGTTTACAAACTTCAAAGTGCTTCAATCCTGCATTTATTGTGAAGATTATCCTCAAATTAAGCTCCAGTTTAAATTAAACCCAAATGAATTCTTCCGAAGAGTCCAAGTCTCACACAGTTCTGTATAGACAAACATGGTCCTGTGTATAAATATAAAATATAGTACTAAAAACAAGTTCGGTAATTATATCTACAGAGAATATATATTCTAAAGCGAGGATCTGGTAGGAAATACTGTCCCTGGAGGTGCATTTCAATATTTCAGAACACAAGTCACATCTTTTGTGTCATGTATTGAAGGAGCCAAGTTAATGCTACTGACAACCAGTTTTATTTAGTTTGGTTGTATGGCTTCAGTGAAGAATCCCTCCAACTTCTCTGTTTTACCAGTCTTCTTTTCCAACCTAGGAATTCAGGGCTTCTTAGATTCCCTCACCAACACTGAAAATAGTTCCCACGTATTACACAAGAAGCTCCCAAAATGAAGACATGGCCTTCCTCGTGGCAAATGTCCCTTACATTCTCCTGAGAGGCAGGGATTGTTCTCTTACTTTGTAGATCGGAAAGATGAGGCTGTGAATGATCCAGTGACTTATCTACAGTTCTGGCTAGTCCAAGGTCTAAGCTGTGAGTGCGAATATAAACCATGCTCTATGTGTAACACCAGCTGAGTGCATCTATCATAAGTACTTGGACATTTGTTTCTATCTAAAATTATTGTCCACACCTGTTTTTACATTTTGGTTACAACCAATAAGCCTCAGATGCAGAGGGCTTGAACATGATAATTAGAAATCTTAGCCAAAAAAGAAAACCCTCTCCAGGAATAACACTCCTTGGAAACTGGCTGATTTTTATCATACCAGGGGGCTAACATGGGAAACCACCTCTGCATATCTGACTTAGTTCTGTTGCTACTGCTGGCATTTTCCTCTAATCTATAGGACTGGTAAATAAAATTGACCATTTCATGAAAAGGGAATTTCATGAAAATCGTTACATGGAGCTCTCTGAAGATCATTGATGTAGTTAAAAATAACCAAGCTGATCAATTTTGATTCTAATTTTGTTTAGATTGTCAGGTAGTAAAATGGGCCTCGAGGAACTTGAAGCATGATTTCAAAAATAAGCAAAGTCTGTTAGAAAGTTCACAGTGAATTTAAGGATGCGATCTTAACCTGATAACTAAGTCACTAAAAGCAGAGCTTAGGAAAGGGGTCACCTCTACTAAGGGAGGCAGTGGTGCCTGTAGCCCACTTCAGCATCACTGAAAGCAATGACCCTGAAGGAATGGTGACTAAAATAACAGCATGACCATCACAGAACATGTTAAAGATGCAGTGGCCCCCTCCCAGGACCTGCTCAATTATAGATCCTAGAGCTTAGGGCCAGCACTCTACATTCCTCTAAGCCCTCTAAGTGGGCATCTTGCAACTTTGAGAGTCAGTGGGGACTCACAAATGAGAGTGTTGGGGGTGGGGCTAAAACACAGCAATGCCAGACTCTATCCTGGGAACATCAAGGTACAACGAATCAGGTGATATCAAGCATCCACCCTACACACACAAGAAGTTGCCTCGGAGACTCTATTGCCTCAGCCAGGGTTGAGGCAAACTGACCTGTTCTAACAATGTTCTAAGGAGTACTAACACACATACAGTATCCTCCCTGGAGGCTTGGGGGTAACACACACATAAAACAATTTGGCTGAGCTGAGCACACTAATGCTTTCCCTCTCCAAGTAACTCTGACCTCCAGAGAGTTCAATTACTGCATCTACTCCATCCTGACAAATGGAGCTGCGCTGGCTAACATCATAATAACAAGGAAGTCATAAACAGCTTCCAGGATGAGCTTTGCCGATCCGACTGTCTTAGAAAACATCACCAGACACACAAAGACCTAAGAAAAAGACAGATGCCCAGTTTTCAACCAGACAACCCAAACACAAGCAAGGGCCTCGTAACTCATGAGTCTCCACCATCCTGCTAGCATGTCAGGCAATTAGCAAGTGCAAAAATCTCCACCCATTCATTGATTGTTACCAAGAAATAGTCTCACATTTAGTGATACACATGTAGAAAGTCATGTTGTTCCTAAAACTGTCAGCTTATAAAACTCAAAAGGCAGCACCAGCCTATGGGACAGTTCCCTTCCCCACAGGGAGTGAGATAGCTCTAGGGTTCCAGGGGACACCTGAAAGAACAGAGCACCACTTCCTGTCTTTAATGTCTTTTCTAACCTGACTAAACACTTATGCAAAAGCAGTTCCCATTTTTGCAGTTGAAAGTGACAGCAAAATTAGCATGCATGTGTGCTTCTTTTCCCATAATGTTATCCTTCCCACAGATCTTATCAACCTTGGCATTTGATCTTCTTTTCATTAATTATTAAGTGGAGAACATTCACTTTTTTTTTTTTTAAAGGATGCATATGTTGGCTTCTCATCTCTTCTCTTCTCTTCTCTTCTCTTCTCTTCTCTTCTCTTCTCTTCTCTTCTCTTCTCTTCTCAAACCAATTGGCCAGAATTACCATCCTGATATTTGGGGGCCATTATTGAATAAAGTAAGGGTTACTTGAGCACAAACTCATTATTACTGCTATGGTCAATCTGATAATCAGGTGTCTATTAAGTAACTGATGGCACCTAGCATAGACAAGTACATGGATGAAGAGGATGAACTGCATCCCAGGAAGGATGGAATAGGATGTGAAAAGATGCAGTAACTCTTTAGAATAGCAGGCAGAAGCTTACTGAACTCTGGAAGTTTTCCAATTCATACTTTCTGACCACAGTTGATCATGAGTATGCTTCTTATTTCACTGGGAGAAGGATAGCGGCAAAGACATATGAAGAGTATCATTCCCTGGGGCCTCTGAGACCGGATGTAGAACCAGGTGAGTAGAAACCCGAGAATGAAGCCCCCAAGGCCTGGAGATCTGGGCATGAGGATTCCAGCAGCAGTACCCAGGAGCTCATCAAAAAGGGAGCTTCCTAGGATTACCTACCCCCATCTTCTGCTCTGCAGCCCTTTGGAGTGGACTTTGTAAATCTCCCAGTCCCCTCCTCCCCTGCCTGTGGGGGTTGGGAGCCTTGTGATGAACAGTACATAGTCTGGCCACATCCAAGAATATTTTTTTTTCACCAGATTCTCCCTAAGAACCAAGCAGAAGGAACGAACACATAATACAATGAGTGAGCACTTTGAACTATGGAATTAACAGACCCAGTCAAGATTTCCCCATGAGGAGAGCTGACTGTGTTCATCAAGATGAAAGTTTATCCCAGGCCATGACTCAACTAATCTGTTTGTCTTGTAGTGTTCCTCTAATGGACACCTGCAGATCTGTGGACCTTGACTTGTCCCTAGTAAGAGACAATTCGGGTATTGCTTTTCATGATCAATCTCTTTGGCCAGTACTTAACTCTATCTGGGCCTTATATTTGATACTAGATAGTCTTTATAACATCTGTGCTGTTTATTTCACATCCAAACAAGTGAATATTTTTCAAAGTGTGCAAACAAGGCAACCGATCATGGGGTTCCAACAAATGCATCTTATGCAAAAGAATCCATGCTGCACCAACCACTTTTAGTCTGAAAGCAGAAAATGCCCATAGGCAAGCTGTTAAGTTTTTTTAAAAACTGAGTTAATTGTCAGTATTTAATAAATATTTGCTTTTATATGCAAATGTGAAGCTTGACTTTCATCTGAAATACTAGAACACTGGGTAAGTATTGTGTCTCCCAGGAGAGGACCACACAGAAAGATGACGATCATGGCCACCCACGCAACCCATAGCTCTTCGTTTCCTTCAGTGTTATACTAGGGTTTGTGCTGCCACATAGTAAACTGGAAAGCAAGACATGTTTATATTAAAATTAGGCAGATAAAGACTCACATTGACTTGAACATCAAGAAACAGAGAACAGTTTTTAATGGAAGTGCAAATTCTTCCTGGGGCAGGATAAAAAGGTGCCCAGGGACCCCAATGGAAGAGCTAGGAGAAGGACTGAAGGAACTCAAGGGGATCACAGCCCCATAGAAAGAACAGTATTGACTGGCTGGACCACCAGAGCACCCAGGGACTGGACCAGCCATCAAGGAGTGTACATAGAGGGATCCATAGCTCCAGATACATGTGTAGCACGGGATGGCCTTGTCTGGCATTAATGGGAAGGGAGGCCCTTGGTCCTGTGGAGGCTTGGTGCCCCAGCATTGGGGGATGCTGGAGCGGTGGGGTGGGAGTGGGTGAGTGGGTGGAGGGGCACCCTTATGGGGGCAGAGGAAGGATGGGATCAGGGGTTTGTGGAGGGGTAACTGGGAAGGGGGAATATCATTTGAAGTGTAAAGGAATAAAATGATTAACTAAAAAAGAAAAAGAAAAAGGTGGTAAAGATTAAGGAGACATGAGGCGAAATAGAAGTCACTCGCTGAAGTATGACAGGGAGTCAGAAATTTCAACTGAGCAAATAGTGTTTGTTTTCCTAAAGACACCCCAAGTAGGATGCTAAAACCACCAAGGCCAGTATGCTTGTAACCCTAAGTCTGAGCATATGAGCACTGTTCACAATCCCACCATCAGCACCCCACAGAAACACCTTACAATGGAATATATAGAAAGAAATTCTTCAAGATTAGAGACAAGTGCATCAGGTCATTGTATTTCATTTTTAAACTCTAAGTTCTGTGCTTTGGTTCATATTTAAACCCTGCTGTAAATGACACCTGGAGCAGTGTTAATTTAAAAGCTCCAGAATCATGCAAATAGCCATTGTAGACATCTAAGATGCAATTCTCTTGAGAAACCAGTACCTGTGTCTTAAATATATACTAGAGTTTCTTTAAAAAGCCTCCCTCTCCTCCCCTCCCCTCCCNNCCCTCCTCTCCTCTCCTCTCCTCTCCTCTCCTCTCCTCTCCTCTCCTCTCCTCTCTGAGTATGTGCAGGTGTGTGTCGGCCTCACTCAGTACTCATGCTCAAGCACGTACCCTTGTTTATCATAATAACTTAATTTGGATTCGCTCTTACTCATCCTAGAGTTCTCTTCTGCAGCAGTCAGGGATTCAGCCTTGGCTTTGTTTGAGTGGAGTTCCCTTAGGAGGAGGGAAGCCCACAGGCTTTGGGAAGCTGTGTTGGGCTGTGTCCTCCAGCCTACATGTTCGGCATGTAAGCCAAACATCTGTTCTGAAAGAAAATCACTGAAGGTTACAAAAACATCCTGACGAGCTTTAGCCACAGCCCTCTCTGTCAGGCCCCCATGGACGCTTGTGCATGCCACCACGGTTTCTGAAGTAAACTATGACCTCAGATTCAATCAAGACACATGTGTTCTCAAAAATGAACTGTACATCAGTGCTACTAGGAGAAATGTAAACACATTGATGCTTGGGTCTCTACCTCAGAGGATTTATTTTAGCCTTGCTGTGTCATGGCCCAGATTTTTTTTTTTTTTTTTTCAGCATCCACAGCTGGTGCTGATGGCATAGGCAGGGGCTGAGGATAATTTACCTGAAAGAAATGGAAGATGGATGTTCTCCTGGCAGTTTTAGACTTTTTAGTGACCCTGCATAATCTCTCCCTCTCCCAATATGTTGCTTTATAGGATCAGGTGATGAGGATTTAGCTTTCAATTCTAGCTGCAAGGAGGAAAATGAAAGTGGAGTCCTACACACACACACACACACACACACACACACACACACTTCTCCATCCTACAATTCAAACTGACAGCGAGACCCTCCTGTAGACTCTGCCTGTGAGTCTCATGCACACACATACTGTTTTATTTGTGTGGTATCTCAAGCAGAAATTGAGGGGGCTACATGACCTTGCCACTTAGTAACTATCACCACAGCTAATGTGGTTGATTACAGGTTAGCAAATGAGGAGGCAGCGTTTAAGCTACCAAGATCCTACATAATACTGTGGCTAAATTCTGTACTGAACAGAAAATCCCTAAAGACCCGATTTTTTTTTTTTTTTTTTTTTTTTTTTTTTTTTTTTTTTTTTTGTAGTACAACTGAACCAGGCCTTCCTTATCACATGGATCTTTGAGGCTGGGACTGAATGACTGGAATCTTCTACAAAGCATCCATTTATGGCCAGGATCTCCAGAGAAATGCTCTCTAGAGTGAGGGAAAGTCTTGCAGTCTTTCTTCTGTTCACTTTTATCCTACTGTCTCCTGTTTTTTGGTAAGTTGTACATGCAGAGAGTACAGAAAAAGTTTCCCTCCACTGGTGAGCTTAATTTGGCAGTTTTTAAAAAAATCTTAAACATCAAATAAATTTGAAAAAAAATTATGAATTATCCTATACTAATATCCACAATTTAGCATCTCTTTTCAAATCAAAATTTCACAAATCTCTGCCTGTTCAAGGCTGTTTCCATATCTGTTCTTATGTGTCATGGTTAGTCTGCAAATTCTCTTTTGACATTCCTATGGAGCATGACTTCATGTATTGTGGGGCAGTGGATCATGCGAGGTAACTGGGTAAGGTTGAGTCCCCAGCAAGCAGGCACCCACCTGAGATGGTCCCCTGCTCTCCATCAGATTCCTGGTCTGGAACACGGGCCACAGTTATCACAGATTCGATTGTTCCCAATTCTTTGCTGTAGTACGTGCTGTGCTGAGCATTTCATCGCTGAGACTAATTATATTTATTTCTACTGACATTACTTCTTTATATGCTTATGGAATGGAGACTCTGGTGTCCAGTTCAGAGCACCTTCACCAGGGTGGGCGACACATAGGTCAACATCACATCCCAGGAAGCCTCGGGCTGCTGGTTTGTCAGCCTCCTCCCTGGTGTGATCCCTGTCTCCTTATTTCATGCCCCTTTCTCTTCCCTTTCCTGTGTTTCCTAACACAATAGCTGCCTCCACCTTTTTGTATTTGAATGTTTACTCATAAACCTTCCAGTCAAATTCCCTTGTCTTCTTCTGATTCCTTGGAGCATCTTCTACTTCAGGTGTTTAAAATCTAAAGTCTGACAAGCACGTGATTGCATTTCGTTTTTATTTTTACATATGCACTGTAAGTTATGAAAGTTACTGTAGCAAGTTATATAAAATATGTATCTAACTTAATTTGTCTCCAAGTTATTAACTGCTAATTATTTCATTGTCCCTCTCCTTGTCTTTTCACTCTTTTTAAATGAGAAAGACTGTACTGTAACTGTATTTATTCTGTGGCAACCTCTTGTTATCACACATCTCTTACATAAAAGCTTTATTCTGAAGATCTACTTCAAATGCATGGACTTATTTATAAGCCTTAATTTTCAAACTAGGAGCATGTCTGTTTATTCTTACTTTCTCTTTATTATTTCAGTGATATTTTATAAAAATGGACACTTTCTTTGCTGATTTTTATGTTGCTCATATTTGCTACTAAGATAAATTAGTATATCTACTGTAATTTCTGTCTCATTTCCTAAATAAGGCATTTATTTTACATGTTTTTAAAAGAAATACTTTGTAGAAATTTTTTTTATTTTTAGCAATTTTTTCCAATTTTTATTAGGTATTTATTTCATTTACAGTTTACATGCTATCCCCAAACTCCCCTATACCCTCCCCCCTCTCCCCTAAACACCATCTCCCCCTTCTTGGCCCTGGTGTTCCCCTGTACTGGGGCTTATAAAGTTTGCAAGACCAAGGGGCCTCTCTTCCCAATGATGGCTGACTATACCATCTTCTGCTACATATGCAGCTAGACACCCGAGCTCTGGGGGTGCTGGTTAGTTCATATTGTTGCTCCACCTTCAGCTCCTTGGGTACTTTCTCTAGCTCCTCTATTGGGGGTCCTGTGTTCCATCTGATAGCTGACTGTGAGCACCACTTCTGTGTTTGCCAGGCACTGGCATAGCCTCACAAGAGACAGCTATATCAGGGTCCTTTCAGCAAAATCTTGCTGCTGTATGCAATAGTGTCTGCGTTTGCTGGCTGATTATGGGATGGACCCCTGGGTGGGGCAGTTTTTGGATGGTCCATCCTTTCGTCTCAGCTCCAAACTTTGTCTCTGTAACCCCTTCCATGGGAGTTTTGTTCCCAGTTCTAAGAAGGGGCGAAGTCTCCACATTTTGGTCTTCCTTCTTCTTGAGTTTCATGTGTTTTACAGATTGTATCTTGGGTATTCTAGGTTTCAGGGGTAATATCCACTTATCAGTGAGTGCATATTATGTGAGTTCTTTTGTGATTGGGTTACCTCACTCAGGATGATACCCTCCAGATCCATCCATTTGCCGAGGAATTTCATAAATTCATTGTTTTTAATAGCTGAGTAGTATTCCATTGTGTAAATGTACCACATTTTCTGTATCCATTCCTCTGTTGAGGGACATCTGGGTTCTTTCCTGCTTCTGGCTGTTATAAATAAGGTTGCTATGAACATAGTGGAGCATGTGTTCTTATTACCAGTTGGAACATCTTCTGGATATATGCCCAGGAGAGGAAATGATGGATCCTCTGGTAGTACTATGTCCAATTTTCTGAGGAACCGCNAGACTGATTTCCAGAGTGNTTTTACAAGCTTGCANTCCCACCAACAATGGAGGAGTGTTCCTCTTTCTCCACATCCTCNCCAGCATCTGCTGTCACCTGAATTTTTGATCTTAGCCATTCTGACTGGTGTGAGGTGGGATCTCTAGGTTGTTTTGATTTGCGTTTCCCTGATGATTAAGGATGTTGAACATTTTTTGAGGTGTTTCTCAGCCATTCGATATTCCTCAGTTGAGAATTCTTTGTTTAGTTCTGTGCCCCATCTTTTAATGGGGCTATTTGGTTTTCTGGAGTCCGTCTTCTTGAGTTCTTTATATATAATGGATATTAGTCCTCTATCTGATTTAAGATTGGTAAAGATCCTTTCCCAATCTGTTGTTGGCCTTTTTATCTTATTGACAGTGTCTTTTGCCTTACAGAAGCTTTGCAATTTTATGAGGTCCCATTTGTCAATTCTCGATCTTACAGCACAAGCCTTTGGAGAAAAATCTTATTGATTCTGCTGCAGCTCGCTCTCTCTCTCTCTCTCTCTCTCTCTCTCTCTCTCTCTCTCTCTCTATGTGTGTGTGCACATGCACAGGTATGCAGATGTGCACTGTGCCCATGTGTATGCTGCAGCAGCCAAAAGAGGATGTGGAGTGTCCGGCTCCATCACTCCCACAGACAGGGTCTCCCTCTAAATCTGAACTTGCTGTCTGGACTAGTCTGGTTGACCAGTGAAGTGCATGTCTATTTTCCCCAAGTGCTGGGGTTACAGACATGCACGCCCATACCTGGCTTATTTCATGTGGGATCTGGGGATTTGAACTCAGGTCTTCATGTTTTTTCCTGCTAAGGTATCTGGCAGTTCTTCTCTTAAAATTGAGTGTGCGTGCCTGTGTGAGAATTGACATTTGAAGTTGACATCTGGCCTCCACATTGCATGCACGCAGGCACATGCATCCATATGCATGCAAACACACATCTACATCCATACTCTTCTCCCACAGAGATAGTTAAAAAACGAAAGCAGTTCAAACCCGCCTTGTTTGCATACATCATCATTGCCTAAGTATAAGGGTTATTTGAGCATGGGTTCCGGAGGACTGGGGGAAGTTTGGTAGGGGTATTTATGCATCTAATCTAATCATCAGTTTGTGAGTACAACATTTATCTAGTCTTGTTAGCAATTCCAGCAGAATCTAGTTGTCATAACTATTTAATAATCTGTTATCACTTCATTATGGAGTCTGTCCTATGGGAGGTATTTAACACCCTTAAATTAAAGGAACTAATCACTTTCTTTCTGCAGCACCAGTGGAGGTTGGGTTGGACTTGTTCTGACTCCAAATGAGAGTTATTTTACATCTCAGCAAACAAAGCAATGGAGGGGTTTTTGTATAAGTAGAACTGCTATGTTTTCTCCCTGAAGCTCAGATATCGATGTGAAATCAAGGCAGTAAGCAGAGTAAACTCTCAATGAAAAGAAATAAAGGCTTTGGTGCTCCCTTTAAAGGTTGATGCCCAGTCATCAGCGCGCAGGATCACAAAGATAGCTTTGAGGCATCGAGATCTGGACTGGCAGTAAATCGTTTGCCTCTCAGGGTTGCACTTCATGGATGCCTGAGAACATAGCCTCCCAACATTAGGCAATATCATGACATAAGAGTAATTGAGTTTTTCAAAGGCTATCAAGAGCTTTCCATGTGTCAGAACCTGTTTATGTCTCCTTAATATTTGAATTGTCTCTATATGTTCCAAAGGCTCTGCTGAGTCATCCCAAGAATCAGGTCACATGTGAACAACATACCTATAACCAATTAAAATTTCACTTAATCTTTTAATTCATGTTGAATAAGTGTAGCTTCTCCTGATGTTTTACTTTTTTTACCAAGAGAAAAAAAAGATAATTCATCAGTTGTCCCATTTTCCCATAGCTATAAAATGTGCTCGATTTGTGGTAAATGTTCCATTTGGTTCATTGGCATTAATACAATTGAATCCAAAGTCTCATACGAGCATGTCTTATACTTTTAGAAGAGATGTAATACTTCAAGCAAAATGGATGAGTGAAAAATGTTACAATAGAAACAAATCTTGAGGTTAAAAACCAGTGCCAGGGTACCCAGTCCTTGTGAGAGAAATGACAACAGGCAGGGGAGACATTAGGCATAAGGAGACACACAGCTGCAGCTTGGTGATGGTGTCTCCTGAGGGTCAGATGACCCAGTGTGGGGAGATTTCTTCTAAATGACTGTTGTTTCTACAGCAGCAAAAGTGAAGGTCCCAGGGCATTTGCCCACGTCTGTGTGATGACCTCTATTATCAAAGACTGGAGGTCATTGTAAATATCACGTGCAATGTGGTTCTGACAGGCCTTTCTTGTGTGGGGCCCCTAAAAGGAGAGCTCTGATTCACCATGATTTGAGATGGAAAAGGAGTCATTTTTATATCACAATTATATCACACATGCCTCATAAATATTTGTAAAATCTGTTTAAAAATTTGGCAGCCTAGTCCCTAAGAGGGTGTTTCCCACCTTAGGCAGATCATGGCCATCCCTCCTCGGAGGGCTTGGCTTTGCTTGGTCTTGCTGAGTAAACTTTTGCTTGAATCATCTATGTCTATTAAGTTAATTATTTCTTTTTAGACGACAAGAGCCAAGAAAGTCCTCTACACATACCACCACTGCCACCACCACCACCATCACACCACCACCAGCAGCAACCCATCACCACCGAATTAGCATCACCACCATCAGCCCCCCCACCACCACCATTACCACCACCACCAACAACAACCACCCCTCCCTACCACCACCAACACAACTGATAGAGTAAAGATGAAAATGCTGAGTTATTTAGTAGACATATGTAAAGGACTCAAGTCACACGTCGAAATAAAGTAGGATGTTGGCAAGATCTACCCCAATTTGAATTCCTAATGCTGGCTCCTTAGCTATTTTCTTGTACTTACAATTTTGGTGTAATTCTGAAATAATGGGCTTATGAACAATGCACTTCACTTACTAAACATTTTGGAGGAACACATAACTTGAATACCAAGTTCATTGTTTCCATTTTCTCGGAATTGCAGCCTGCCTGCAGCCAATATGCTGACATGTTAATTTGTAACTGAAAGGCACACACATTCATTTTCATCAGAATACCATGGAAAATCATGGTAGAGCTGACAAAGATGAAAGCAGGGAGAAATGGGGGCCTCAGCACGATAGCTGCTTTCTTCCTTTCTGAGGGTGATTTGTGGACTGAACGTGGAATAAAAGATTTACATCATTATTCAGACCAGGGACAATAACTTCATAACAGAAAACAAACCTTTAAGAAATTGTCATCCATAAAAGAGACAGGCATGGCATATTAAGAGGGATGCAAAAGTGCTAGACTATTAAGATTTGTATGCCATCCAAATAAAATGATATATAATTACAAGGTTAGTCTTAAGTACATACAACCTGGATGTATAGTAATCTCTGAACTTGAATGAGGTAAGAATGAATGCAAAATGTTGGAATTCAATGTAAGCTGTCATGCTATTATATTTAGATTTTTTTCCCAACAGAAACAAAACATAAACATAAACCTAGTCTTAAATTTATCATAATATTGGAAACTGAAACTGTATTTCATGGCATTTTTAACTAACAATGCAGTACACTTATCAACCTAGAAAAAGGCATGAGAGTTTTCAAGAAGAGATTTAGACTACACATCTGATTATTACAATGAGATGTATAGTTTAAATCTCCCTCCCCTGAAGGGACAAAGAGTAAAATATCCTTGAAAGCAGTACTTGTTAAAACTCAATTCCCATTGCTCTCATTTCACAGCCTCCATGATTGTTTCCTATTTATGTAGTCTAGTCACTAGGGTACAACTATTTGCTCAAAGAAAGCATCTTTCATAGTTAGCTGACATAGTTCCTATATGATGTGAAACTTATACTGTGACTTAAGGAGTGGGCAAGTTGTGTCTGGTAACTTGGCTACTGTGAATCAATCTTTGAGGATATGTCACCTCCAAATGACCAGAGACTCTCTCTTATTTTAGGATACAACATTATCAAAACTCTTATCAAAACTAAGTCGCAAATCAGGTTTAAACTAAAATAGTATTTTCTATTTTTTTTAGCCACCATACAGAAGATACTAAGACAACAAAAGATGAAAAAAGCATATGTATATCTAATATTTATCCATTAATTTTAAAATCTGTTCCTGAACTGAGATTTTTTTTTCTTTAACAGAACTACAAAAGGTATTGGGGAGATCATTCTACTACAATAATATATTACAAGAATATTTCTTCATCTCTCTTCATCACAAAATTGTGAATGACCTTAAAGAAAATACACAATATTATAATCTAATATTGTCTTAAGAATTCATTGAACATACTTCATAGAAATATGTGGCTTTAAACTAGACATGTGGCCAGTAAGATGGATTGTTCAATAGATAAGGATACTTGCTGCTAAGCCTGAAATCCCAGTTTGACCCACCCTAAGATCTGTATGGTAGAAGGAGAGAACCAACTCTGGGAAGTTGTCCACTGACCTCCATAAGCCAAGCTCTTCACACACAATAAATACATACACACACATACATACATGCATACATACATACATGTAATTAAGACAAATGCAAATGCTTAGACACAAAGAGGTACAGCAAAACAAAATTGTTAAGAAAATTTTTTGTAAACTAATCTTTACTTTAAATTCTGAAAAATATTAGTGCTGATTTTAACACTAGGAAAACATGTTCTACAAAAACTTCAATTATTTTTCAGAAATTTTCTGTGAAACAGAAGTAGAAGGAATTCTAGTTCCCATGAGTTTGACAGTGTGAATCACTTCACATAATTGTAATATTTTCAAAAGAATAGATTACTTGATCAGTGTAATAATAGATATCCCAGAAATAGACACTTATAAATATAGTCATCTGATCTTTGACAAAGAAGCACAGACGTGCTAGTGGAGAAAACAGACATTTCACCAGACAATATTGGAACAACGCAACAGCTGCCTACCAAGCAAAGGAAAAGACTAGGGTAGAGAATGGGAGATAGGGGAAAGGATCTTGTGACAGACACTTACTATTCCCAAAGGTAAACTCAATATCCATAGTCCTAAATGTAAAAGACAAAACTGTAAGACTTCCAGAAAGTAACCTGTAGAGAAACCCTACACCTGCCCAGACATGGAGATGAATTTTCAGACAGAATACCAAAGGTGCTATACATGAAAGAAATAACTGGTCAGCTGGCATTGATTAAAGCTAAAATATTCTCTGTGAAGCGTGCAGTCAAGAAAAATCAGAAGATAGGCTACAGACTTGAATAAAAATATATGCAAACCAAATACTAATATGAGGTGGTTATACAAAAGAGCTCTCAAGACTCAACTGTTAGGAAGTAAAACCATTAAAATCTGTCAAACATAAAGGAACAGCCAACTGCTCCGGGAAGATGTACTAACAGGAAACGAACGTACAACAAGATGCTGTGTGCATCATATGCCAGGAGGAACACAAGTTACACAAATGAACTGTCCTTCATTTCCATTGCAACAGTGCAAGCTCCAAACTTGACACCGCCCAATTCTGACAATGTGAAACAAGAGGACCCCCTCATTCATTGGCTGTGGGGACACAGAACACAGCCACTTCAGAAGATAGCCTGGCATCCTCCCCACCACTTCCTTTCTTCTACAATGCAGGCAATTGTTCTATCTCTGAACAACGTGCATATCTAGCGGATGCTTTCAGGACTGTAGAACCCTTACCACACCATGTATGGACTGGGCTTCTCGGCTGTGATGGCTCAACCTGAGTGCTTTCTCAACGGTATTGGGAAACACCTGGGAGATGAACAAAGTAAGCTTCAGGTGTGTCAGTGACGTGTTTTGCCGGAGGCTATTACATCATGGGATATCTGATATCTTTGATGATGGGTTCATATTTTGAGATAACTACTGTAATGTGGTGGAAACTCAGAATGTAGGCTCTAGTGTGGAAAACTACTTAACTGGTGGGGTGTCTTAGGTGAATTTCGTTCTCACCCCCCTTCTTATTTCTGTTCAGCTTCCTGGTTCTCAGAGTTGCCTGTGGACTTTGTAGGCTAAAACAAATCTTTCCTCCCTAACGTTGTTCGTGATTTGTCACAGTAAACAAAAGTTCACTAGCACATTGGCAAATACCTAAATCCCCTGAAAAGCTGTGTCCACACAAAACCCTGTACAGATATTTGCTGTGACTTTATTCAAGTTGCCAACACTTGTACTCTCACCCTCTTCAGATCAGGCACATCTTTCTTGTCTTCAACTCACCAACTTAGAAGTACCCACTGTGCCATGTTCTTTGGAGGGTGGATGGGTAACACTGGTGCTTTGTTCAGACAGCAGCTATCACTCAGTGCTGATAAGAGACTTATCAAGACATGAAATAACACAAGGGAGCGTAAGCCAATGGTGAATAAGAGTAACCAGTATAACGAGTCTCCACCCTGCATGGTTTCAACTTTATCCCATGCTGACCTATTCCAGGCAGACCTATGCAGATAACAGGTTTTATCTCAACCACAATGCCAGGAAATAAAGCAAACAAACAAAACACTATGGAGATTGTGGGGGAAAAAAAGCAGTTGCTGAGGATTAGGAGGGACAGATCAATGGGTAGAGTGCAGGTGGTTTTGCATGCTAGTGAAATGCTTTCCATCTTCCTCACACCATGGTTGATACATGACATTATTCTTCTTTCAAAAGTCATAGCATGCTCAATCCTCAAGACAGATTCTCTTGTAAACTTCAGAGTTGTGTGATGAAGATGTGCCAATCAATATGGACTTGACAGTTGTTACCAGTATAACCCTGTGGAAGAGAACGCTGGCATTTAGAGAACGCTGTGCATTTGGATGTACATGGGAGAATGGAAAGACTCTGTATTTGCTGTTTAATAATACCTAAGGTCTAAACCCTCTCTGGGAAAAAAATCTACTAAAAAGTCAATATGCTACAAACCTAAAAAGTTAGATTATTTTTTCCCCCTCGGGAGCTTATACAACCTAAATCATTGCTCACTGATGTGGATACCCAAACTTCACACTTTAGTAGTTTTAACACTAGCTGATATTTCATGGATGATTTCTAAGTTTTGGATGACCTATTTTAAGTCAAAGTTAGCTTTACTTTAAAAGGAAATTATAAAAGGACAGCAAATGTGTTAACTGCCATTACTGTTTCCTATAAGATGCTTCTTCATCACGTATTTGAGGCCACAGGTAAACCATGGTGTATTTTAACGAGTGAAGAACGGGCTTTTTGTGACCCCTGGTGCCCCTTCATTCGTCTTGATTCATCTCAAAGAGTTTTCGTTTCTTTTCAAATATTTCTCCTTTGCCAATTTGATGCTTGAGGCTGTGGTCAATACTGAAGTTTGTGGAGCTTCAATCTTAGAAGAAGGGAATAGAATTCATTTAACCAGCAGCAGTGACTGCCTCCGGCTAAGGAGTGTGAGTTTTCTTCTTGTTCCCTAGAAAGCACCAGTAAATTCTTCGACTTCCTCACATCTATTCATTTGGGCTTGACTGGTTGTTGTTGATGTTGTTGTTGTTGTTGTTGTTGTTGTAAAATTGGGATATGGGGATTCAGAAAATTAATCAATAATAAGAAAGAACTTACCTGTCAAACACTTAATATTTTAGCTGTGTTTAGAGTCTTTCTGTAATTCTGTGATTACAAATATGCCATGTTTTGAACTTTCAGTCTTGTTTTTTAAGCATCGTTGTAATATTTACTCATGTATAAACTACAGATGTTTGTAATCATTATAAATCCTTATAAGCACCTCATTGAAAGCTGATGATGTCACATCAGAGGTCAGGTGTTTGAACTATTTTCCCACAGCTAGAAGCTATAATGTAATATAGTGGTTTTCTATGGTGAAATTTTAGAGAGAATATTGTTTTTTGTTTTTTGTTTGTTTTTTGGTTTTTCGAGACGGGGTTTTCTGTATAGCCCTGGCTGTCCTGGAACTCACTTTGTAGACCAGGCTGGCCTCGAACTCAGAAATCTGCCCACCTCTGCCTCCCAAGTGCTGGGATTAAAGGCGTGTGCCATATTAGTCTGAATTTGAAGTCCTCCTGACAGGAAGTTTTCAACACCATTCCATTTTGGCCATAATGATAGCACATGTTTAACTATAACAATCACACCATAAATACCACTGTCATATAGTTGTGTATGCACTTACTAATCTATCATATACATTTTCTACTGATCCCTAACTTCTTCATTCATCACCCAATAGGAGCTTTTTTTCCTGCTTTGCCATCCTGTGTGAATAATTGCACTTGTTCTCTCATTTCTTCCCTGGTCCATATTATTTAAGAGGCTATTTTAAAATAAAGACACATATGTTTCAGCTCATATCTACCTCGCAAATGACTTGATGAGACTAAGGAGTTGCAGGGAAGCTGCATGCAGGCTGAGGGGCAGGCACAATTTGAGCCCAAGTACAAATGTCAAGTGTAACTGAACTGCCCCACCACATGCCACCTGTCTGTGCTCCCAGAAGAGATTCTAACTCAGGAGTGAAGTCACTAAGCTAGAAACCCTAATGACCATGCCTCTGGGAGAGTTAAAACAAACAAACAAACAAACAAAAAAACAACTTAGTAGCTGAAGGCATTTCTGATTTGTGGATTTGAGCTGCTTTGTGATGTCCTCAAAACATGTCAAGGTCAAGGTTTTAAAAGATTCTCCTCCCTTGATCTTCTCAACTGACAGTTCAATTTGAGAATAAGCAAGAAACCAAACCAAACAAAAAGGTAAAAGCCTCAAGGTCCAGGTAGTCGGCACAAGCTGAGAAAGGATAGCAAAGCTGTAGTGTCAAGCCTGAAAGAGTTCAATCTGTACTGCCTCACTGTGCACCCAGCATGGGTGGACTGCAGTGAGCAGCCAGCCCCTTCCCTGATCTCACATCCCACCTGTACCGGCTAATTTTGTGTCAACTTGACACAGGCTGGAGTTATCACAGAGAAAGGAGCTTCAGTTGGGGAAATGCCGCCACGAGATCCAGCTGCAAGGCATTTTCTCAATTAGTGATCAAGTGGGGAGGTCCCCTTGTGGGTGGTGCCATCTCTGGGCTGGTAGTCTTGGTTCTACAAGAGAGCAGGCTGAGCAAGCCAGGGGAAGCAAGTCAGTAAAGAACATCCTTCCATGGCCTCTGCATCAGCTCCTGCTCGATGACCTGCTTGAGTTCCAGTCCTGACTTCTTTCAGTGATGAACAGCAATCTGGAAATGTAAGCTGAATAAACCCTTTCCTCCCCAGTGGCTTCTTGGTCATGATGTTTGTGCAGGAATAGAAACCCTGACTAAGACACAATTATATTTCCATCCTCCCCTGTCAGCTGGGATTGGAAGAACACACTTGAGTGTGATAAAGTAACTGTACAAGTCAACACAGTTTTAATTCACACTCCTTTAAGGAGACTGATCACATCTGTTGTACAGACATCCCACATACTCACTGTATGTAAAACCAAGTGTTACTTTACACAGAACAGTGGTGTCGAGCACTCACACTCCCAGCACCTTCTGGTTTAAAGGATTTCCCTTGACATTCACAGCTCTTTCCTTGGGTCTAGACCTCAGCTCTGTCAGCTATGACTGATTTTGCAGTTTAAGCTGTACATTTCAAACTGTAATTAATTTTAAGACCATGGACTCCAGCTATACTTGTAGCTGCCTGTTAAATTAAAATGAGTATTAATCTCATACAACTCATTTATTAAAATCAATTTCACGAAGGAAATACAGTTTAAAGGGGCTGTGTAGGATATTAAAGGCATTTAATTAGAACACAGAAGATACAACACACCATTTTTCTTTTGAGATTTCTAAAGCAAAATCTGCCATTTCTGTATCACATTTTCTTTTTGCAAACTGAACTTTTCTGTGCCTGTTTACAAACTAAATCTAATATTGCCCTTCACAGATTTATTTTTTCCAAGTCAAAAAATTTTCCCTCTAAAGGCAGTCTATATAGGATATGTATGTTGTTTACTCTTATTTTCTCATGGATCCTTGATAGACTTTACCTAAGAAATCCTGGGTTTACAAACCATCAGCTTATTTTCTGTTGTTATAATTGTCAACTATTTCACTCCAATGCTGTAAAATGTCAAGTACCAAATGATGGGGTTCTATCTGCTATCCCTACTGAAATAATTATGTCAGACGGGGGCCATGAGAAAACTGGTTCATTTAACAATTCAGTGAACAGAAAGGATTTCTCTTGTGTGCTGAGTGGAGATATGGGTAACCTGAGAGTATTGCCCTCACACCTGCTGTTATGGCTGTGGATGACGTCATTTTCCAGCTGACCCTTTTTGACAATTACAACAGTAGACATTTCTCTAAAACACACCCCTTCAGCTACTCTCTGTGTCCTCATCTCATCCCCCGAAGACTCTAATAGCTTCTTCATGTGGTACTTAGAACAATGACTTCCCAAGGTGCCCGTACCTTGATCTTTGGGACTTGTGAATATTTGTCTTCACCATGCAAGTGGATGGCTCAGTATGACTAAAATGGCTTTGCAGTTGTGCCCAACCTCATCACATGGACATATAAAAGAAACCTATGTGTAGCAGAGACAGAGAGAGGATAGAGAAAGATAGAATATTGTTGTCTGTGAACATGGAGGATGGAGGGCAGGGATATGAGCTCCCCCTAGTCTGTTGGGAAGAACCCGGTCTGCTGCCACTTTTAGTCCAGTGAGACTCACACTAGACCTATGACCTATAGAACTCTAATATATTTCCTTTGTTTACATCACCGAGATGGTGGGGGTTAATTACAGCAACAGGAGAAAGCTGATAGAAATTCATGAGAAGGGAAAAAAATTGTGTGGCCAACTGACTATCACTTGTCAGATGCTATTCACAATTCTACAGTACCACTTTTAATCTTCTTAAATTAAGAGAGTTGTAGGTACTTATCTTTTAGCCTTTAGCATGGATGACTAGAGACAGCATTTTAATGCACAGTCACCATGTTACCTTCTGGCTTTTGTTATTCCATGTTGTCCTCTCTCTAGAAAGCACAAAGAGTGTACTTCTTATGAGAGTATCATGACATCTTGGTGGTATGTGAATGGTGAGATCAAAGACTCAAACAAATGTATGTATGAAAAAGAAAGTGATTGATTATTTTTAAACAGTGATTTAAAGTTTATTTCAGCTATAATACAGAGCTTAGGATTTAAGGTAGCATCACATGACACACTTGAGTCCATTTCTGAGATATTCTGTTGTACTTATCTCTGTCTGTGTTATAGAACTGTGCACTCTCTGACATTAAGGGATCACAGAGCAGCGAATAAATGGATAAAAGAACTTTACAAATAGATCAATCAGGAGACATTGTGATCTTAGAATATCAAGACAAATGCTACCATTACCGTTAATACTTCGATGATAATTTTTTTGTTGTAAATGTAACTTTAGGTGGTTTGAAAGGGTAGTCTGTAGGAAAAAAAATTGACAGAAAGAATACACCACCTTGATATGAGCTGAAATCAGGTCCCACAATTGTGGCTTGCCAGTGAAACATATCACATTCAACTGAACCTGCAGAACACTGGGCTGGAAGGCCACATGACAAATCACCAAGTTCCTTCTTAATCTGCTTCAGCATCAGAGTCTGTGAGTTTTGATTTGAAGTGTACTCAAAGGTCTGCCCAAAATCTTGATTGTCCAGGTGGTGAGGAAAAATTGTCTCTTCTTACACCAACTCTGCCAAACAGGCACTTTCTTCCTAAACTGATCAGAGGGCAGATCCAGAAGCAGGTCATGGGCTGAGGGTGATTATTTCTAATGAGAAGTATATTTAGAGGTCAACAATGCTTTGCTATGTAAAAACAAACAAGTAAACAAAGAAACAAACTGATATGTAAAAACAATGTTTATATTTCCAATAAAGTCACAATAAACTGCTCAAAATATCGAACAATAAATATCCTGTCCCCTTTTTCTCTATTTATATTTTAAACCATTACCATCCTTCTTTGTCCTACTGAAATGGCTTTTTCCACTTGTATTATGGCACTCAGAATTTCTCAGAAGCATTATTAATTGTGTTCTCTTTTATGTTTTGGCCCATTGTTGACTAAATGCTTCAAATATAGACAGCAAACTGCCACTTAAATATAGTCTAAAAAATGCACAGGTACAGCTGAATTGGGCTTCAACTTTTAAAGTGGGAGACAAGAGGTAGTGAGACGACCTAGCAGGTTAAAGCACATGCTTTGTGATCTGAGTTCAGTCTCCCAGAACCCGTGTGAAGGTAATACACAAAGTTGCCCTGTAACAACATGCATGGAGACATGCATATCATAGCACGTGTGTGCTCACATGTATATGAATGTGCACACATACACAAAAATAATAATAAAAATAAAAACTAAATGAAGCTTTGTAAATAGTGTCTATTAACTCAGAGTTTGTAGTAAGTCACATGAGGAACTTAGTCACTATTAAAACCCAAGCCATTTAAAGAGGCAACCAGAGCCATACAGGCCTGGTAGATACAGCTATAACCCCAGCCCTCTGGAGGAGGATCATGAGCTCAAGGCTGGTGTGGCCTACATAGTGAGTCCAGGCCAGTCTGCACTACATAACAAAATCCTACCTCGAAAAGGAAAAAAGAAGAATGAAAGAGATAGAGGGAGAGGGGGAGAGAGAGAGAGAGAGAGAGAGAGAGAGAGAGAGAGAGAGAGAGAGAGAGAGAGAGAGAGAGAGAGAGAGAGAAGAAAGACAGAAAAAATCAAGAACTTTAATATGAGACACTGTAGTAAGGGTCTCACTTCAAATATAATTATGTTCTGGGAATACACCACTATCTTTAACAACTAAAACTGTATTTTCTCTAAAACTAAAATTTTGCTCTTCCATGTTCCCTTATGTCCTCACTAGAGAACAGTCAAGTGGCAGAGACACAGCTCTTCACATGTTCAGTGGCTGTCTCAGCACTCATACTTTGTCTTCAGTTAGTAAGTCTGTCAGTATTACTGGGAACCCTGGTCAGGTTCCGGGTGAGTGGGAGCCTCTCTGACAAAGCTGGGATGCTGGTCATCTGGGATGCTGGTCATCGGTTCCTGCTAGCCAGGTAGCTCTGATGCTTGTTTCACAAGGAGCCTCTAGAGAGCCTTTGCCTTTGGTCCCTCACCTCTAAAATAGACACGGAAAGCTGGAAGGGGATTGAAGTTTTCTCTTTCTTTCTTTTTGAGTCATGCTTCTTTTAAAATCCTATTGAAGTACAATTAAAACAAGATTTTATATTAAACTTTCAAACCCAGTACTGCAATCTAGATAACAAACACATCCTTTGCCCTCTAAAGTTTGTTATGTCCTCTCTTACATAGAACCCTTCTAACCCTGCTCCCAACTCCCAGCCCAAAGCAACCATGAGAACGCTGTCTATTCCTACAGATAAATGTGCATTTTCTAAAATCTTACATAATGACAGTTGCATAGACTCCACTCTTTCTTATTCTTCCTTCACTTAAAACCGTCATTTGGAAATGTATCTATTTTGCTGCATTTGCTAATTGTTGTTTTATTTCTTAAGACTTTGAAAGTCTAAATTTAAAAATTCACCAAAGGAACCATGTAGGAAAATGAGCATCCTTAATTCCTAGGGACTCCAGGCCCAGAGAATTTCTAGTTTGATTTCTCCAGGTTCCCCAGAGATGCAGAATCAACAGGACACAAGTAGACACAGAAAATGACTTTGCCTAGAGGAGTGGCTAAAATGGGGACGGAAAAGTCCCCTGATGAGCTGTCCAGAAAGCCAGTGCTATTGTTTCCATGTAAACCCTAAGTCCCCATGGCCAGTGGGGCCAATGTCTAAATCAAAGTGAAAGACCCAAGGACCAAAGGCATCTACACCCAAAGTCAGGAGAAAAATGATGTTCCAACTCAAGAAGAATGAGTTCACGCTGATTTGGCTGGTTTGTCATAGTCAGACCCGAAATAGACTGGATGATACCTGTTCATCACTTTTAGGCATCTTCCCCTCCGTCTGTCTAACACTAACATTTTGTAGATGTCTTCATGGATATACCCACGAGGCACAGTTTACCAGCTTCTCTAAGTAGGCTTCACAAGCTCATAGTAAATCAATATTGTTATTTAAAGAAAAAAAAAAAAAAAAAACCTTGCCTTAGTCCCAGCAATCCCATTGCTTTGGCAACAGGCCCGCAGATCTCAGACACAAGGAGAGCGGGACTATTACTGTATCACATGGAAGCATAGTTGAAGAGGGAAAGATAGAGACTCCCTGACCATCAAGTTTAGTTTTTCAAATGCCAGAAAAGTAGAAATTACAAACTTCTAATATGAGATGAAGTTAGATCTTTGTACCTTGTTATTGTAAGGACTGAGACAGCGTGATTGGCTCATGCTAAGGATTTGCTGAACACAGTTTCTGATCTAGGTTCAGAAAGGAGGAGTGGGACTGGTGGCAAAGCAGTGACTATTTGGGTCACAGTTCTAGTTTGTACATGTATTCTTCTAAAATATCAAAGATAGAGGAAAGGGAGTTATAGATCATTGCTTTCTAAACTTCTGGTATTGCAGCATAGTAACAATTTCTAGTTAAAAAGAAGCACACACACATGAGTTTTCTTTTGAGAAGCAATCACTTCCTACACATCTGTTCATATTTTATTGGTTCTGTCTTTCTGAATCTGTTTCTCTGTTATTACTGAAGAGTAATAGCAAGACAGTCTGGCTATGGAGATGCTTGTGAATTAATTCCTGTGAAATATCAAAAGGGTCTCCTAGAAGGGACCTGACAACAACATTTAGTGTGGCAATAAGCGAGTATCAATCCTGCTTAGAGAGCAGACAAGAAAAAGAAAAACCTAACAACTGTTCTTGTCCTGTTGTTGCTCCTGCTTTGTGGACTCTATCTGGCAACCTCCCCCCCCCCCCTCGATAGCATTAGCTACTTCATCTAGTGTGCAAATGCTGAAGCCAGTCTGTCTTTCTGTCTTTTTTTTTTTTCATTCTCCCACCCCTTTATCTCCCACATCTCCCCGAAAACAGAATTCAGCCTCATTCACATACATGAGCATAGTTACAATATACATCTTAATGTCGCTGAATATGCACAGTTAACTCACTTACTTTAAAACTCTTTTGGAAAATTCCAGTGCATCTTTAAAAGAATATGCCAAAGGATACATTCAATCTAACATCCACATAGAATCCTTTCCCATGCTTCCTTCTTCTCCTCAACAATTCATCTCCTGACCAAGACAGAGTAAAGAAGTTATCTGTGATGTGGCCTAACAATAGCCCTTGACGTTGCGAGCCTCCATGTCCTTTGTCACATGAGTCTCCCTAGGAATGGTTAATACAAAAAAAATCTCAGGTTTTTTGTGATGACGAAGATAGAGGCATGCAACTCTATTTAATAAGATTTGATATCCCATCCCATGCTTGTTAGGTTCTCAAATCTCTGCAGAGCTTAATTATTAAAATCAACTCTTCATTTGAGCATAAAACCTCTTGCCAATCAAGAAGGATGTCATGGCTATGTCACTTGGATATAGCTTGAAGAGTTAGAAGATAATTCAGTGATAGACAAATCTCAAACGGCTCATCCAACAGATGATGATAACATAAAATAGAGGTATTCAAAGTGTTCTTAGAAGACATTAGAAAATACCCTTAAGTTAAAACTCATTAAAAATTTCCGTAGGCAGCTTACAATCTCATGTTTTACACCAAAAATGGCATTGACAGTCATATTGCCTCAGGTAACAGCTAAGTTAGACTGTGCCAGGCTGTATGAGGAAGGAGGTTGGGATGAAATGTCAAATCCTGTCTCATGAACAACATTGTAGGTACAAGAATGAGTCACTAGGCCTTTTCCAATTTATATCTCCTGGTGTCAATAGAGACTATTGAAAATAAGTCTCACTGGATAAAAATTTAGTCCACAATGTCATAAAAAAGAACATTGTATGAAAATGGGCTATTTTTGATGTGATACACTGCACATTTAAACAATCCTCCCCCAGACCCCATTTGCAAGGTGAAAGCTGAGTTCTGATTTTTTTTTTTATGTAAACGACATATTTTATTGCACTGGCTGGATCAAACCCGTTGTTTAGGTGATAGTGAGTCAAAGGTGAGAGATCAGCTCTAGAGTGTGTTTGCTCACAAAAGATCAGCCACTGTCCCTCTTTGCAATATTTCTAAGTCATTTTGCCCTTTGTAATAAAAAAGGTGATACATTGTAAATGTCAAGATCTGCTGATATATTAAATAGCTCAACATTCGGGAAGATAGAATAGCTCCGTCTTTTCTCCAGTGCAGTTCTCATTTCCTCTGGCCTGGCTTTGCTTTCTAATAACTTAAACCTGGTGGCTTCTGTTCATCAAGCCTTCCGGCCCACAACATGATTGTAGTCAGAGTCTTTCACCTTTGTCAGGTTGGATTGTTGTAAGAAGCAGCTCTACCCTCAAGAGTACCAGTTGCTAAATGTATCCAATCTCTCAGAACCAGAAATCCCCTTCATCTTTCACTTTCTTGCCACACTTCATCCTATGATCTCATGTATGTTATCTTATGTGTTCCTTCCATTATCCAGTGAAAGAATTCTCATCTGCTTTCCTTTTTCCGATGAGGATTTTTATCTGAATATTAGGCACTTTTGCCATGGAGTAGGAGTTATATTACTGAAGTATAACAATTACATGGCTCTTTCCCAACAAAACTGCCAGTGGGTCAGGAATGGACAGATGATGCCATCTCTACCCACCGATAGAACACATGCGACTGACCTGAGAATTCAAACCAAAACACAGAAGATTATAGGTCAGGTGGTTACAGGTATTCAAAATAAAGAGACTGCTTTAGAGTCTGAGAGACTGAGAAAAGCCATTGCTGTGTCATAACCAATATGACCAATCAATAAACACTGGGTAAGGATATGAAATGAAGATGACTCATCAAAGTCAGAGAGAAGATAAAGTGAAGGAAACCAAGAGGATTAAAAAAAGAGGAGGAAGGGAGGGAGGGAGGGAGGGAGGGAGGGAATGAGGGAGGGAGGGAATGAGAGAGGGAGGGAGGGAGGGAGGGAGGGAATGAGGGAGGGAGGGAGGAAGGAATGAAGAAAATGAGAGGGAGGGAAGAGGAGGGGAAGGGAGGAAGGAAGGGGAGAGGAGAGAGAAGAGAAAGAGTAAGAGCGGAGGGGAGGGGAGTTATAGGAGAAAGGGAGAAAGCAAAGAGCTAAGGGAGGGAAGAAGACACAGACCTTGTTCCTGAAGAGCCCTAGATCTTACTGAACTTTGCTTCTTGATCTCACAAGTGACTTGCATCAGAGGCTCACTCTAAATCTCCTTGGCTTATGCTACCCTAGATGGGCAGAGTCATACCAAAGCTGCCTTATCTACAACAGTACAGTACAGAGGATCACTTGAGTCCACTGCTCATGGCCAGGTGGAAATAGTGGGCTTTCTCTTTCTTATGGATTATACTTCCTTCATATTTTGGAGGCAGACCTGCCTTAGGTCTTAATCTACAGATACATTTGTTGTTGTTATGCCTTCATATGAGCTATTGTAATAATTAATTCAGAAAAAATCTTTAAAAATTATATAAATGAAAATAGCTTTAAAAATGAGAGACTCTTGAAAAAGAAGTAGCTGAAACTTTTCAATATTTTTTGCAACCAAAACCAATCTGTAGATCTTCTCTAGCAGAAAATATTAAAACAGAAGGCCACATAACAGGACCAATTCAACAGAAGCCAACTTCTATGTATTAAGCCAATGTGTTAGGCAAGAAGGGTGCTGACATGTCTTTAGGCACCTGCAGCTTATTATTGTATGTCATCGCTGACAAAAGGTATATAGTATGTAACATTTTCTCACACATTTGTTTAATGAAACCCTCATGCATATCTTGTGAAGATAGCATCACCTATTTCACAGGTGGGACATTTGAAACCCAAGTGTCAATTCCAGGGATACAGATTTCGAATTATAAATCCACTTTTACTCAGAGGCAAGAGAGGCTAGGATGCATAGAAAAACTGCCTTTCATATATAAATTTGTAGACAATGAGAATCTCTATGGCAATGAAAAATAATCAAAGCAATAAATGAGCCTATAAATCTTTTCTGCTTTCTTCTCAAATACACTGACCACATATTTCTCTTTCCATATGTGCAAACATGCATACACATACAAATACACACACACACACATACACACACACACATACAGACACACACACACACACACACACGGAGGGGAGGGGAGGGAGAGAGAGAGAGAGAGAGAGAGAGAGAGAGAGAGAGAGAGAGAGAGAGAGAAGGCATTTCTTCCCTCAGAAGGCATTTCACTATAGCAGAAATTCCATCTCAAGAATGGATTCCAATAACACCAAAATCATTGCAATGTCCCCAACATGCTTATTGCCTTATTTTCTTCACTGATAGACTTACTCTTTCTGATACTCTTAAAAGAAGCTAGTTCTCTGCCTGCTGTCTTTGTGTACAGATGTAGAACTTTCAGCTCCTTTTCCAATACTATGTTTGCAGGATTCCTGCCATGACAATAATAGACTAAACCTCTGGAAGAATAAGCTGGTCCCAATTAAATGTTGTCCTTTATGAGAGTTGTCATGGCCATGGTGTTTCCTTACAACAATAGAACCCTAAGTAATACACAAGGGGAGTAGAAGCCAGCTGAAGCTTCCCTGGGTCCAAAAAGAACCCTTGCCATCATAACTTCAATGCCTTGGTAATGTAAAGGTTCCACCTCAGACCTTCCTCTGACCCAAATGAAACTCAAGATTAGTAACACTTTACTCCTTCCAGTTGAATATGCACAGATAATAGCCCAACTGTCAAGATAAAATTAAGACAATGTTTCTAGATGAAACTACATACAGTGACCTATCATGTGTGCTTTTTACATGGCCTATAGCCAATTCTTCTAAGTTATAGATCCAGACTAATAAACAAGATATACCTTATAAAAGTTGGAAAGCTTGCATTTAGAGCTATGTTATATCTCCATTCTCTTTGAGTCATAGAATCTACCTTCTTAGGACCAAAGACTTAGTGTCTTTGTTTCCATTAAAAAGACAGTAAAGATTTTATAGTAAACTAAAGCCTTATTCAGATACTAAGACAACAAAGAAACCATCACAGAGGTAGCGAACACTGAACATTTAGCCAATACCTTTGTGCTAGTATTTGTGGTAATGTCTAAGGAACATCCCAGAGTAGACTGACCATCTCTCTGTGCCCTATAATTCCCAGGAAAGTCTCTTCGGAAAGAAGGTAGTAGTTTTCCAGGAATCTGCAATGAGTTTATATGTTCAATATGCCTTTGAGATCAAAGACACTGAATAAATTAAAGCCACAGAATTATCACTGTGAACAATGGAGCAATATAACACAAATCATCTCCATTCTTAACCCCAAAAGAACACAGAAAATGTTGGTCCTTTGGAAAGTTTAAGTAAACCACAAGAGTTTTAAACTCTGAACATCAAGAATAAAATTAACTCATGCTATTCTTGCCCTCAGACCTCTGTATCCCCCAGCCTTCTGTGACTTTCTTTCAGAAGGCAGCTTTGCTTCAGAAGCAATCTCTGCCGCCTAACATCTTCCTGAGAGCCTCTATCAATGTTTTAAAATCTGTTGTGATGTATTAATTATTATACCCTGCGTATTTCCAAAAGGGAGTAAGCAGGATGACATCGTGAGTCTTCGCCGCGAATAGCACTTGAAATAAAGTCACCCAGTGTGACTAGGTGTGTTAATGGCCTACCCTAAAGCTGAGATGGCCACTGCACAGCTCTGATGGGCTGGATTCATCTGGCAGCTAGACTGACTCTGGTTGTCAGAAAGACACAGAAGAATGACACATAGTATTGGTTAAAGAGAGAGTAGATAAGCTTTCAAAGGGAACAAGGAAAGGACCTTCAAGCCACCCTGGAGAGTCTCTGGTTCCTCTTTAACACTTGCTGCAAACCAGGAAACTCAGCTTACACAAGTTGATCACCCCCTGTCATCCTTTAATCATCATGTATCCTCCTATGATCCCCTAGGCTTCTTCATCTTCATCCTCTCCTCACTTTCCTCCTTCTCTCCAGGACAGTTTATAAAGATTGAGTTAGTTAAAGGCTAGCATGTGAATGAAGCATGCTTTCTGAAACTCTGGCCCAAGGAGGCAAATGTTTGAACTAATTAACTAAGATCCAAGATCTGCAGGCCACCTGTCATGTAACTGGGTCCTACAACATGGCATGCAAGCACATTCGAGTTCTTCCACGGGTATTATTGGAGCAGACTATGACTGACTAATTAAAGACATTTAAAATAGCATGAAAATTAAAAAAATAAATATAATTCAAGTATCCATGTACAGGCAATTCACATTAAATTCTTGTTCAACACTCCTTTGAAAAGCATTGTTACAGATTTTAAAAGTATTAAATTAAAATTATTATTAAGAAATACATTCAGACAGCACACAAAAGTTTCCCTCTCCCTCTCTTTTAAAAGTATCTCTTAATTCTGAAGAAATAAAGCAAAAGAAACTTGATGGATGGGGGCCTGGAATTCTGAGTTCTATTCCAAGATCTGTCTCTCATGCTGTGCTTCCCACAAATCATTTGGTAGGGATTTTTTTTTTGGCCCAATTATATATCCTATCTTATTAAAACAATAAATTAAAAGCATTATAATTCATAAGAAAAATATATTTATGATGACATGTACCATGTTGCTTTTGAAGCACAAATGATCATTCAACCAATTTGTTCTTTTTAGTGCCTCTTGTGTTGCATTATGGGTCTAACATTTTTAAACTGATATCTTCAATGCCATTGCAGAAAGAAATGCATTTATATACCTGTGACCAAGAGGCCAAGGCCTTCCATAGTCATAGTGACAACCATAATAATCAGTGAAGAAAATAAGCAGGAGTGACTGAAAACTCAACTGTGTTATTCAGTCAGGGAACTTGACTTCTGAGCTTTTCTCTTTTTCTGTGCAAGAAAGGTGTGGTGATTTGAATATGCTTGGCCCAAGGAGTGGCACTATTAGGAGGTTTGGCTTTGTAGGAGTGGGTGTGGCCTTGGAGGAAATGTGTCACTGTGGGGGTGGACTTTGAGACCCTCCTCCTAGCTGCCTGAATATAGTCTTCCCCTGACTGCTTTCAAAACAAAATATAGAACTCTCAGCTCCTCCAGTGCCATGCCTGCCTAGATGCTACCATGTTCCTGCCTTGATAATAGACTGAACCTCTGAACCTATAAGTCAGCCACAATTAAATGCTGTCCTTTATAAGAATTGCCTTGGTAATCGTATCTGTTCACAGCAATGAAAACCCTAAGACAAAAGGTAATAACAGAACTGTCACAATTAAAAATATGAATGTGGCTGAGCAACAAAAACCCAAATACCATTATAGTCCCCATCATCCACAGTTTCAACTACCTGTGGTTGATTCAGTACTTAACTAGAAAAACTGCATTTATCTTACTTATATTATTATTTACTAAGTCATAGTATTTTGTCAGTGTTTGCTAATATCTTATAGTGCTTAATAAAAAAATTTATCTATAAACTTTATGTGCATTGTGTATGTTTGAGGAAAAACAAAATATTAAGATTCTCATTCTGTATGTGCACTGTTTTTTTTTTTTTTTTTCATCATTCAGATCAAATACTCAGTAAGAGCCAGCTTGGAAGGACAGTTTATTTTGGTTTACAGTTTGAGAAGGTACAATCTGTCACAGCAGAGGAGGGAGGGGTGAGGGAGGGATACAGGAGTGACTTGTCACTATGGCAACAGGAAGATCAAGTTAACACATTATCATCAAGATAAGAAGCAAAGAGATCAAAGAGGAGCTGAAATCAGACATTTAACATGAAGGCCTGCACCTCAGAGACCTACTTCTTCTAGCTAGGCCTAAACTCGAGAAAGTTCCCCCAGCAGCTCCACTAGAAAGCTATTGAATATTCAAACATATGTGCCTTGGAAGAAACTTCATGTCAATTACCAGGAGGCTGTGGAATATATCCAGTTGTACAGTGGCACCCATGAAAGAAGAGTGAACTGAATTGGTCAGCTTTGTAGCACACAAACACACAGAATAGCAACAACCTTATGGCATCAATGTGGTTCAATTTAATTACCAACCACCACAATGATTCATTCTCATTTTGTATTTATTTAGTATCTGGAATTAGCACCTAGAGAAGTGAATAGACAATGTTATTGTCTGTAGTTTGTAGCCTGTCTAATGCAATACTAAGTATTCAGCAGATACCAGACTAAGATGGTTTTAATTATCCAATGATTCCTTGATATTTTAATTCATCAAGAAGAATTGAGTATGGAGTATCTCAATGTCACAGAGCTGAGGCAGGCCTTAGGGATACAGCAACAATATCACAGGGGTCACTTAAGGACCACTAATTTATACACCTTACAAGTTAGATAAGTTTGGTAAAGAGAAGATGGCAAAAAGATGGGATGACGCTATCCTCAGGAGTACATAAGACAATTGGATGAAGATGAACCAACACATACCTTAACTCCCGGAATCAACCCTCAAACCCTTGATTTTTATAGTGTCTTCTAAAAGGAATTACATACAAAGTCCCCAAATTTGGGGGTATTCTCTGCCTACTACAGGATGAAAAGGTGTTTTGTGGTTCTTTGATTCTATTAAGGGTTTATATTATTTATGTTGTTATTGAAGATCAGCCTTAGACCATGGTGGTCTGATAGGATGCATGGGAAAATTTCAATATTTTTGAATCTGTTGATACCTGTTTTGAGACCAATTATATGGTCAATTTTGGAGAAGGTACCATGAGGTGCTGAGAAGAAGGTATATCCTTTTGTTTTAGGATAAAATGTTCTGCAGATATCTATTAAATCCATTTGTTTCATAACTTCTGTTAGTGTACATGTGTCTCTGTTTAGTTTCTGTTTCCAGGATCTGTCCATTGATGAGAGTGG